>NW_020837974.1:5356694-5749513 GCF_003676395.1 Aethalodelphis obliquidens
TTGCAGCTTTAAAATAAGAACTTAGGTAATGTAATTCCTCTAACTTTGTTCTTTTTTTCTAAAGTGTTTTGGCTGTTATAGGTCCTTTGAATCTCATATGAATTTTCGAAGTATTGATAAATTATCGGTTTATACAAAATATCTTGTTAGAATTTTGATTAGGATTGCACTGAATCTACAGGTCAAACCTGGGAGAACTGACATCTTAACAATGGTGAGTCTCCTAGTCCACAAACATGGCATATTTCTCCATTTACTTAGGTCTTCTTTAATTTTTTCTCAGCAATATTTTGTAGTTTTTAGTGTACTAGTCTTGTACATCTTTTGATAGATATTTCTAAATGTTCCATATTTTTGGTGCTCTTATAAATTTAAAAATTTTAATTCCTAATTGCTGCTAGTATACAGAAACACTACAGATTGGTGTATGTTGATCTTGAATCCTAAAATCTTCTTAAACTCACTTATTAGTTCTAACAGCTTTTTTGTAGATTCCATAGGATTTTCTCCACAGACAATCAGGTAGTCTATGTAGTTACCGTTTCTGGTGTCCATTATTCCCTCATTTATATCCATATATCCACCTGGTATAATTTTTCTTATGCCTAAAGATTTCCTTTAATATTTCTTATACTGAGGTCCACTGGTGATAATTATTTGTGGCTCTGAATATCTGAAAAAGTCTACATTTTTCTTTAATTTTTGAAAGATATCTTCATTGGGTTATAGAATTCTAGACTGACAGATTTTCTTTCAGTTATTTAAAGATGTTCTAGATATTTTAAAGATTTTCCTCTTTATCACTGGTTTTAAGAAATTTGATTATGATGTGTCTTGATGTAATTTTATTCATGTTTATTGTGCCTGGGATTCTTAGCTTCTTGGATCTATGAGTTTATAGTTTTCATCAGTTTTGGAAACTTTTAGGGTATTATGTCATCAAACATTTTTTTCTGCCCCCTTTCTTTCTCCTCTCCTTCAGGGACTCCAATGACCTCACTGGCTTATTTTAGATTACCCAAAAGATAAACAACTGTAGTCCACAGATAAGACATAGTGAAGGCAATACAATTGGTCTTCGATACATCCTTGCAGAAGAGACGGAGAGAGAAATAATCAAGATGAGGTGGGGAACATGCTGGATGAAAAGTCAGAAGTTCCTTGTTCAAACTGCACCAAAATTAACTATATTGCTTCAGGTTAGACCCTTTATCTTTCTGGATTTCAATATTCTCAACCCTGAAATCTGGGAGTTGTTCTAAATGACACCCAAGGTTCCCTCCAACTTATACCTTTTTTGATTCTGGGTAAATTTTGAGGAGAGGAAAGGGAGGAAAAGGACTGCAATCTCATATCTTCATCCATTCATCTTCTCCCCTATTAGTGTAACTAGTTTGAACAATCTGAGCTCAACAGAATTAGGGAACTAGGGTATTTGGACCACTCGTCTCACTGAAAACAACTAAAAGCAGTTTTAAAAAATTCCTTTGGTAGGGAGGGATATATTAGGAGTTTGAGATTAACAAATACACATTACTATATATAAAATAGATAAACATGGGGAACAATATTCAGTATCTTGTAATAACCTATAATGGAAAAGAGTCTGAAGTTTTTATATATATATATATATATATATTTATACTTTATATTGATATATATATAACTAATATATATTATATATAATACATATATTAAACTAAATCACTTTGCTGTACACTGGAATCTAACACAACATTGTAAACCGCTATACTTCAATTTTTTAAAAATTCCTTTAAAACATTAAAGAGCCTGACAAGATAGTATGAAATTACTAGGGAAATCAGAAACTTAAGAGAAATATGCAGAATACTGAGGCCATACTTGCCCATCCAGGGAACTGATATATTATTGCCCTAAGTCCCTAAAGATAGGGGTGTTCCAGTGACTGGTAATTTGATGACATAATTTACCTTCACCCAATTTATGGCATAGTGACCGAAAGAACAGGATCCATTTCCACAATGAATCCCTTATTTGGAATTAGTCATGTTCACACTGATGAAAGAAATTAAAGATGATACAAATAGATGGAGAGATATACCATGTTCTTGGATTGGAAGAATCAACATTGTGAAAATGACTCTACTACCCAAAGCAATCTACAGATTCAATGCAATCCCTATCAAACTACCACAGGTATTTTTCACAGAACTAGAACAAAAAATTTCACAATTTGTATGGAAACACAAAAGACCCTGAATAGCCAAAGCAATCTTGAGAACGAAAAACGGAGCTGGAGGAATCAGGCTCCCTGACTTCAGACTATACTACAAAGCTACAGTAATCAAGACAGTATGGTACTGGCACAAAAACAGAAAGATAGCTCAATGGAACAGGATAGAAAGCCCAGAGATAAACCCACACACATATGGTCACCTTATCTTTGATAAAGGAGGCAGGAATGTACAGTGGAGAAAGGACAGCCTCTTCAATAAGTGGTGCTGGGAAAACTGGACAGGTACGTGTACAAGTATGAGATTAGATCACTCCCTAACACCATACACAAAAATAAGTTCAAAATGGATTAAAGACCTAAATGTAAGGCCAGAAACTATCAAACTCTTAGAGGAAAACATAGGCAGAACACTCTGTGACATAAATCACAGCAAGATCCTTTTTGACCCACCTCCTAGAGAAATGGAAATAAAAACAAAAATAAATAAATGGGACCTAATGACACTTCAAAGCTTTTGTACAGCAAAGGAAACCAAAAACAAGACCAAAAGACAACCCTCAGAATGGGAGAAAATATTTGCAAATGAAGCAACTGAAAAAGGATTAATCTCCAAAATTTATAAGCAGCTCAAGCAGCTCAATAACAAAAAAACAAACAACCCAATCCAAAAATGGGCAGAAGACCTAAATAGACATTTCTCCAAAGAAGATATACAGACTGCCAACAAACACATGAAAGAATGCTCAACATCATTAATCATTAGAGAAATGCAAATCAAAACTACAATGAGATATCATCTCACACCAGTTAGAATGGCCATCATCAAAAAATCTAGAAACAATAAATGCTGGAGAGGGTGTGGAGAAAAGGGAACCCTCTTGCACTGTTGGTGGGAATGTAAATTGGTACAGCCACTGTGGAGAACAGTATGGAGGTTCCTTAAAAAACTAAAAATAGAACTACCATATGACCCAGCAATCCCACTACTGGGCATATACCCTGAGAAAAATATGATTCAAAAAGAGTCATGTACCAAAATGTTCATTGCAGCTCTATTTACAATAGCCCGGAGATGGAAACAACCTAAATGCCCATCATCGGATGAATGGATAAAGAAGATGTGGCACATATATACAATGGAATATTACTCAGCCATAAAAAGAAACAAAATTGAGCTATTTGTAATGAGGTGGATGGACCTAGAGTCTGTCATACAGAGTGAAGTAAGTCAGAAAGAGAAAGATAAATACCGTATGCTAACACATATATATGGAATTTAAGGAAAAAAATGTCATGAAGAGCCTAGGGGTAAGACAGGAATAAAGACACAGACCTACTAGAGAATGGACTTGAGGATATGGGGAGGGGGAAGGGTAAGTTGTGACAAAGCGAGAAGGAGGCATGGACATATATACACTCCCAAACGTAAGGTAGATAGCTAGTGGGAAGCAGCTGCATAGCACAAGGAGATCAGCTCGGTGCTTTGTGACCGCCTGGAGGGGTGGGATAGGGAGGGTGGGAGGGAGGGAGACGCAAGAGGGAAGAGATATGGGAACATATGTATATATACAACTGATTTACTTTGTTATAAAGCAGAAACTAACACACCATTGTAAAGCAATTATACTCCAATAAAGACTTAAAAAAATAAAGAATAAAAAAAGAATTAGTCATGTTCAAAGATTACGATGTTCAGTCTGGAATAAAAACTGGCATTATATAAGAGGGCACTGGTTGAGCTTTTAGATCATTAAACTACTTGACATTACCTCCAAGTTCTTATTTTACAGCCAGAAATTTTTAAACCATATTCCCTAGTCCTTCTACAGGTACTAGAAAAGATGTGAAATTTCACTGGTCAGGCTCTCCCCCTCATTCTGCTGCTTACTTTCCTGGTTGCTTTTCATTTCTTTCACCAGTAAGGCATGTTGTGAAACTGCGTTTCAATATCATTCTTTTCCAATCTGTCAGCTCAGATACTGATCACAAAACAGGTCAATGCGCTAGCTCTTAACAAAGCCATTTCTGTTTCAGATTTGTCAAAATAGCCTTCTAAAGGCATGTGCTTATAATGATCATTGATGATTCAACAAAACTTTAGGGGGGTCACTTTTAATTTGGGCTAAGAGGACAAACAATCCTTTTGTATCTCGGCTATCAATGTTGGTGCATGGGGTTAGGAGGATCATAGAAATAACTCCTGTTCAGCTCAAGTCAACCCACAGATTGTGCTTAAGGTAAACATTATAGCTCTAGAATAATGGCAACCAGGGTACAAGCAATACTGGAGGTAAGTGAATGCTCTCATCCTTTTGCTTTGTATTTGCAAAATTCCATTTGCAATGTCTATGTGTCTGTGTAGCTTGGGTGGTGGCTGAGGTTCCATAAGGAGTGTTAATTGCAATCATGTAGAGAGAATAGCTGAGGCTTATTCCACTGGAAAAGGCTTTTCAGGCCTATTCTGGTTTTGAATCCTTCTCTCCAAAGGAGGCCCTTTCAAGGTTTTCATTCTCTGGGGTGAGGCCATTCCTCCATTCTCTAATTCCCTAAGAGGAAATCAAAATTAAGAGAGCTTCTATTGCTCTAGTTTTTCCTGGACTTACAAATCTCCACTGTGTAATTAAAACTGCAACACGGTAGTCTTGCCTAAAGATTTCAGAAGCAAATTAGGCCATCGGTAACCTTCTGTCTCAGGAAGTTAGGAGTCTTTTACTCTAAACTAGTATACTACCTATTCATGGAGATATTTGGTGAAGCATACAGACCCTCTACACAACAACACACCTTTCACAACAAATATTCATTGTGCACTTATGATGTACCAGGCACTATTCCAGTGCTGGAGACACAGAAGTAAACAAAAACAGTCTTTATCCTTTATCATTATCAATTGAGATAATATTTCCTGGCCAGTTTACTCTATAAGCAAAAACTTCAGCAAGATTTTAAGCATCATGAATTGCATTTATGTAGTATTTGAGGATTAATATTGATTTCAACTGCAAATCTCCCCACCCCACCACCCACCCCTGCCATAGCCCTCAGCAAAGACACATTCTTTATACCTCCTGGCCTAGGCTGTTTTCAAATCAGGACTCATGATACTGCTTATTTGTTTAAAAATAAAGATTAAACATCAAAACATTAGCTGCAATTTCAAGTAACATACTAAATACATATTTATTTTGTTATGAGGTTTGGAAATTGAGAGAATTCTTTTTAGTGCCAATATGGCAAAAAAAAAATATGAAATACAGTAAGAAGAATGAAGTCTAAGCTTTGACCTAAAATATCACACATTGACTCAGATTCTTCTGCTTTCACATGTCATGAGAGGTTTTTAGTCTTTTTTTTATCATTAAATTGACCTTATCTGTCAAATCCAAAGACTCAAGGCTGCAGTACAGCATTATGCCTTTGTTCTCATAACCCTTTTACTACTTTATGTAGTTTTCAGGAAGCAAGACTTAAAAACCAATCATAACACAGTATCTCTTTCCACAAAAGATTTTTCCTTCATCCTAAGGGTTTTTAAATATTTCTTAATAAATCTCAGCTGGGATTCATTTGAGTTGGGGAGTGAAATAAAGATTGTTTAACTGGCTCTTGTTGAAGAGGAAAAAGAATTGCTTGGAGAATTCATTTATTTAGGTTGCTTAAGTTTCAGGGAAATGTCCTCTATCCCCTTCCACCCAGAAGGGCTGTTCATTAGCTGGACTGAATCACAGAGCAAAAGAAGAAAGAGTCTGGGTGGAATAAGCTGCCATCTCTGCAACAAAAGCGGCGATGTACATGAAGGGTTTAATTCGCTTCGTGTGGTCTAGGGCTGAGTGGAGATGGCAATGGGACATCTGGAACACACACGAGCATACTTTCCTGATGGAAGCTGGTAATAGTGCAATTCCTCTCTGATTAGCAATCTAAAATATGCAGTCTCTTTGCACCTTTTTTTCAGCGAAGGAAGAGGCTGTCCCAGGTATGAACATCAGGATTCTAGGGGGAATAACTGATTCAGCTGAGATGAAAGAGCCAATAAAAATTTTAGCACGAAGCTCAAGGATGTACTGAACCTAAAGTGTTGAGAATAAACGTCATTGCAGAACTTATTTTTTCTCTGACCCTCGAACTTCAATTGCTCTTAGGGCTCAGAACCTCTGACAGTGCTAGGATAGAGTTTCATTCTTTTGTAATTTCACATTAACCCCCAGAAGGAAAACAAGTCGCTAACCCTCCCCCCACCATTTCTGTGACACTTCCATCTGGGTATCCAGATGGGAGAATTTCAGAAAGTCTGGAATGTGTAGACATTTCAGACACAAAGTCTTTCTTTTGCTCAGTTAAAAACTGAACATTGTTACTACTCACACTTTGTTCATTCTTGAAAGTAGCTATTGTGGTCACCTGGCCAAAATAACGACCCTGTCTTTCCTTATGGATGCTAGGTGAGTGATAGCTACTGGAAATAAGATAAATTTGTCTTAAGGTATCCTTGGAAACAGAGAACAGACTTGGAACAGAGGACTAAAAGTCAGAGATTAATAACTACATCTCTTGTTTTCTTCCCCGTGGTTTTAACCTTCCCTTCTCTTGCCTGCTCCTTTAGATGCCCCACACCTCCTATCTTCTATGCCTTTCATTACCCTTTTCAAGGGCTAATTCTCAACTTCTCCCTGAAAATGTTCCCTGCCATTCTTACACAGTGACTTTCTTCCTGCAAAAACACAGATCATGTACTGAGCAAAATCGTCTGTTTCTCTTCCATAGCACTATTATTGTTGTGCACAAAGATATCCAACAAGATATTTATTGAAAAGAGAGAGTACATCAGACCTAGATGTGGCCCTTAAGGAGCTCACAGTCCAGTAGAGAAGGTAATTATAATAGAGGCTGAAGTAGTAAGAGAAATAAAGAATGCAAAGACAAACTACTGTCCTTTATAATGTCACTTTAGACTGAGTAAAATCATGTAAACTTTGTGGAGAAGGAAACACGTATGGCAGAGCTGTGAAGGATGAATGAGTTTTATGGTTCCAGAATTGGTAGGAAGGTCAGTACAGATGTAGGAAACAACATGAACTCCAAATCTGAAGGATGGAAAGTGTGGGTCATGTGTGAAAAACATAGTTTACCTTGACTGGAAGGAAGGGTAGATTAAGAGATGTAGCAGAAAATGGGGTTGAGGGACTTCCCTGGTGGCGCAGTGGTTAAGCATCTGCCTCCTAATGCAGGGGAAACAGGTTCGAGCCCTGATCCGGGAAGATCCCACATGCCACGGAGCAACTAAGCCCGTGCGCCACAGCTACTGAGCCCGCGTGCCTAGAGCCCGTGCTCCGCAACAAGGGAAGCCACCGCAATGAGAGGCCCGTGCACCGCAACGAAGAACCGCTAGCTGCAACTAGAGAAAGCCTGTGCGCGGCAATGAAGACCCAACGCAGCCAAAAATTAAAATTAATTAATTAATTTTTAAAAGTCTTATAAAGAAAAGTAGAGTTGAACAGTAGATTGGGAGGCAGATGATGGAGACTAAAGAGTTTACAAACATGCATAGGGAAATACTGAGTTTTCCGAGCAGAAGAGTTAAATGATTTAGAGTTGTGCTTCAGGAAAATGGATCTGGCAATAGAATGTAAGTTGAAAGGGAGGTGGCAGAGTTGCAGAGTTTAGTTAGGAGGTAATGGTATAGTTTAGAATAAAAGTAATGAGGTTGTATCAGTGAAGAGAGAGTTGACATATTGTAAAAATAGAATTAGAACTTAGAAACTGACTAGAATTTGAATGGATTTGGAGGGTGGAAGAGGAGACTACAGAGTTTTAAATTTGAATGACTTGGGAAACATTAATACATCAGAAATAGGGGATACAGGATGAAGAAAAGAGGAATGGGGAAGAGAACAATTCATTTAGTTGAGGACATATTGAGTTAGAAGTGTTGGTAGCATATCCTTGAGGTGTCCAGCATGCAATTGGTTTATCATATTCTGGAGCTCTGTATGGATCAGGGAAAGAGCCACTAACATAGAGATCAGAACTAAAAGCACAGTAGAGAGTATACTGAAGGGAGAGAACTATGACAGCTCAACTTTAGACACATGTGCAGGTAATGAAAGAAGATCAAGGAAAGAAAGAAAAAATTCTCCCAAAGCAAGAAGAAAATCAGAAGAATACAGTATCATAGAAACAAATAATGGGAAGTTTTAATTTAAAAAGGACTTAGCCAACAATGTTGAATGCTTTAAGTTCCAGGAGAAATATACGAAAATGGTCATTGGATCTGGTACGGCAAATTATTAATTTTTAAGGAAGCTGTTTCTGAGGAAGCCAAGCATTTTAAAGGGTTAATAAGTAAGCTAGGGAGTGGTACAGAGAAAAGGGCTCTTGACTGGGAACCAGAGAACCTGAGTTCCAGCTTGGCCCTGCTGTTAAGTGGCCATATGACATTTTGACCTTTCTTAAACTATTTCCCAGTCTTCAAAATTCTATAAAATCTCCTTCAATCTCACTTTCAGAGATTGAAGCAAGCTACCTGTGTGCCTAAACCACACGGAGATATTGAGTTACA
Source organism: Aethalodelphis obliquidens (assembly GCF_003676395.1). Taxonomy (NCBI): domain Eukaryota; kingdom Metazoa; phylum Chordata; class Mammalia; order Artiodactyla; family Delphinidae; genus Aethalodelphis; species Aethalodelphis obliquidens. Next base: position 5,365,472 of record NW_020837974.1, read on the forward strand.
GATATATGTCAGTTTTACTGCTTGTAACTTGTGTAAAACTGAAGCGCTTTCTAAGTGTTTCCTAATATAGAGAAATTGAGACTACATTCTAAGAGTATTTCCTCCAAGAAAACCAAGTTGATGAGGTCCCTTCCTTCAGCTCATCCCATCCCCAGTCTACTATCCTTTACTTTTAAAAACTGAGCTAAGACATTATCCTCAGTTTATCCAGTATCTTGTTCTACTGCTTGAAATCAGAGAATGCCACCAAAAGCCCCTTTTTTGTTTGCTGAAATCAGTTGGGTAATATTAATAATCAATCCCCCCAAATCATGGTTTTCCAGCCACGTGTGATCATACACTAGTACAGGAACACTTCCTGAAACTCAGTGTCTCATACCACATGCTTCCAAAATTAAACCAGAAATATGTTATTTGAGAAGAACCCAGATGCACTGAAGAGAGAACATTTGCTTTATTTAGTGGCCTTATATCTATTGGGATCCCTTGGCAATACAAACTCAGAATCACTGAAATGTTAAGGACTATAAATCTTTTAGTTGGGTCCAGGCACATAGTCTAGAGATTTTAAGTTAGTGTAGATGTAAAACAGTTCATTTTGACTGAATTCTCTGATTAAAGTTAATAAATACAATGCTTTATCTTAAAAAAACAACACAAAGTAGGATAACATTCTCTTGCTGAGACACCAATAAATTTTCCTTAAGTTCTCATCCCTTCCTTTCCTCCAAAGAGGCTGACCTGTTCTTTCTCAAGAATCCTTTCTTGCCTATTTCATTTCAACTTGATGTCATAGAAAACAAAGGAAAATTTTTAAGTTTGTTTTTAAAAAAATGTATATAATTCATCTCTGAATTCAGTGGTTAAAGAGGGAAGAAAAGGACAATTAGGACCTATTGTGCACCTGCTATATGCCAAACATGTTCACATACATTATCTCACTCAAGCCAGACAAAATTTTGCAGTAAATTTAGCTTTGAAGTTAGAGATGAGAAAACTGAGGCTCAGAGAGGTTAAGCTATCCTCTCAAGGTCAAATGGCAAGTTATAAAACTAGAATTGAAACAAGAGCTGTCTGACTCCAAAGCTCAAGCACTTTCTACTCTACCATGCAGTTCATTCTAGTGAAAAATCCACTCTTGAGGGGGTCTTAGTATTTTAAGCATAAAAGATTATTAGTTAGGAGTCTCTGGAGCCTCCAAATTTTGTTGTATATGCACTGAATCGTACATTAAAAAAACAAAAAGACAAAAACACCACCAACCACACACTCTTAGTCCCTCCCCCCCCCACACGACTGAAATTCAGAACCGACGACAGTTCCTGAGTCATGTTTGCAGGAAGTTGTCCTTGGATTCTGTTATTGAGCTCAAACCCCCATTCTTGACTTCCCAAGTGGCACTGAGAAAGAGAGAAGGAAATGTAAAAAAGTATAAGATGGATCCTCTGACACCATGGTGGAAATTAGCACATTTCCCAGAAGACCAAGATAAAAATGCATGTGAGAAGAACAAGAGAACCAAACAGATGGGGCAATAAAATGGAGGTGGAATGAGCTCATCAGGATTCCCAGCACACGGTTTAAGTGCATAGTGGGCTCTCAGCTAACCTGGGAGCCAGGAGACATAGTGAATGAGTGGGTGGCTACTATGCTGCAGCATAAATTACACTAAGAGATTAGGTGGAGCTGATTCACTGCTACAGATCTGCATGACTTTTCAAGTGAAGGAGATTCTGTGGGCCCTGGTCTCTGCCACTCATGCAACCATATTCATGGGCAGCCTGAGTCAGAGATGCAGGATCCTTCAGGTAGACGAGGTTGCTGTGCTGTCAGTAAATCAAGGGCAAACCTCCATGCCGCCAAGGGCGGATTTCAACCCCAGCTATGGCCTCTCCCTGTGAGAAGGGTTACCTGCTGTACCACAAGCACCCTGCCTTCCCATAGTCACCCTTGGCTACAGGTGGTTCACAACACAAACAGAAATGACAAGGCTCTGGGACATTCATCACACCGAACAGTGATGCTTTCTCAAACTACCAGATCTTGAGCATCATCAGAAGGGCCTTCGCAGAGTCTAGTCTCATCCTCTTATCTTATACACAAGGGAACTGATGTCCAGAGAGGAGAAATGACTTGCCCCCAAACCACTTAGCTAGTGACAGAGTTGGTATGAGGACTCCTTCCTAAGCCAGCAGACTTTCCACTGCACCAGGAAGACAAAACAAAGTCCTAAATAGCATATACCCTGTTAACTAAACCCTCTAATTATACTGCCTCCAAAGAAAATAACCTCTTAAATGCCTGGGTCATTCCATCTGGGCTTTGGCAGTTTCACTGATCACTTCTCATACCGGAAATCTTTTGAGAAATTTACGAGTAAATATTTTGGGATATATGCTTTGTTATTTCTATGTCTTCTTGTACACTGTTTTCTTTATTCAGGAGGAAATTAGAATTCTGGAAATACACTTAATTTATTTAATTATTAAAGGAACAAGCCTCTATTTCAAGCTGTAAATATGAATCTATCAGTCTATGCCAAGAAAGGATATATGGCAAAATATAGGCATACTGCCCTAACTGTCACATCCAATTGAGATCCACCCAGGTCTATGTGTTAAAAAAAACATTGGACCTCTGAGAGAAAATTGAAAAGTCAAATCCTTATCTGGGTAATTCTCAACACGTCTGGATGCAGAGCACTGTGGAATAATCTAAAATGTGACATTTTACAAAGTGCTTTGCAACCTTGTTACTTCATTATTGCAGTTTGTGTATATGAGGGCTCATTTGAACTTGGGGAGTTTCCAAAGAGTTGAAGTAAGAAGGATGTAGGAGGAACGAGTCTATTCAAGGTCATACTTACAGCCTGAAACTGATACCTCCGGGTGGTGCAGACCAACAGAGACATTAGCCCATTAGCCACACAACCCCCACTCCACACCTTCTCTACTATAGTGAATATTCTTACCTGAACCATCATGGCTTCCACTGTCCTCTGCCTTGAGTGCTGTGGAGACCAGATTTCCTGTCTCTAATGTTTATGCATGAAGAGAGTTTCATGTATAGAACTTTTTCTTGTAATTTAGCAACATTATCCTTGAAAACCCCACAGCTATTTACATAATGGAAGCTATTGTTCGAAGTGCAAAGCAGGTCAAAATTCGGTTTCTGGAGATTAATCACTGCAGTCTATTTCATATTATCATAATAATTTCATTTACTTTGATACAGTTTGTTTTTAGAATCAACCTCAGCTTCTGTGTATAAGTGACAAATCCATTTGTTTCTCGTATAATGGATAATATGATTAATGACCTTGCCACAGGATTCCTTAAAAACAGAAAAAAATAAAGATTTCCACTTAGAATGTGCAGTAAACCAGTTCCGTCTGTAGCTTTGCACCAAAATCTCTCTGAACTTGTTTGTAAACCACAGCCCAGATTCTGAAACAAATTTGCTCCTGCCTTTGGGGGTTCCTGTCCGTCGATGTACCCTCCAAGAATCTGAGGACAGTGGTTTCTAATGGGTAAACTGGACACGGTGGGCAGCCCATTCACAAGGGTGACGCACGGTTTCACCACATGGCGCCATCTCAACGCGACTGCGGTCGGGATCAAGGCCCATCCAGCCCAGGCCTTGCTGCATAAGGTCACCACCCGGTGGGCTTCGCCGGACCCGCACGGGAGAGCCCTGCGCGTGGCCTCGAGACTCCGGCCCACTGCACTCCCCTAGCTGGAGGAAACGTGGCCCGAGGGTGCGCGGGCGACTCCTCCTGCGTCTGGAGCCTGTTTCTGGTCCCCGCAGACCTGAGAATTCTTTCCGGGACGGGGACGGGGACGATGCCGCTGAGGGCGTCCCGGAGGCGGCCGTCGTGCGTCTCTTTCCCGCCTTCTGAGTGAGGGGGCCGCGGGCGGGGGGCGACGGCAGCCCACGGTTCGAGTCCCGCTCGGGCGCCTCCTCACTTTCTCCACTTGTGAAATGGGGGTCGCCCCCGCCCCGGGACTGCGGCGACCGCGGAACGAGGCCTGGCGCCGCGCCCGCAGCCCAGAGCCGCCCCAGGGGCCGCCGGGGCACCAGTGGGCTCTTGGCTTCTCCACAGCCCGCGACGCCCGCGTCCTCAGGTGGGTCCGAGGGGCGCCTGGACACGCCGGCCGAGGCTCCCGAAGGCACCCAGAGCCTTTTTTACCTCAGCTCCCCGGTTCTGGGGGACCCGGGGACCCAAGCTCGCGCCCTCAGCTCGGGCCCACACGCCCACCCCCAGGTCCGCTGCTCCGCCGCTCCGCCGCTCCGCGAGTAGGCGCCCCCGCCCCGCCCCCTGCGTGACGTGAACCAGGCCAGGCCAATCAGAGCTCGCGGCGCCGCTCCCCATGCGCTGGGCCTCCCCCCCTTCCTTCCAGCTTAAGAAAGGGCGCTCGGGCCCGGCCTGGCCAGAGCACGGAGCCAGGCAGAGCGAAAGAGACGTACGACGGCTGGCGGCTCCGCGGGCTCCCGCTGCCCTCGAGCGGCGCGCCCGACCGCAGCCCTCCGCGCAGGCGCCCCCGCCGCCCGCCCCGACGGCGCCCGCTAGCCCGCTAGCCTGCCCGCCCGCCCGCGGATGCTGGAGTGAGCGCGGCAGCGGCGGGATGCTGGCGCTGCTGGCCGCTGGCGTGGCGCTCGCCGTGGCTGCCGGGGCCCAAGACGGCCTGGCGCCCGGCAACCGCTTCGTGTGCACTGCTTTGCCCCCGGAGGCGGCGCGCGCCGGCTGCCCACTGCCCGCGATGCCCATGCAGGGCGGCGCGCTGAGCCCCGAGGAGGAGCTGCGGGCCGCGGTGCTGCAGCTGCGTGAGACCGTCGTGCAGCAGAAGGAGACGCTGGGCTCGCAACGCGAGGCCATTCGCGAGCTCACGGCCAAGCTGGGGCGCTGCGAGGGGCTTGCGGGGGGCAAGGCGCCGGGCCGGGCGGCCTCGGGCAAGGACACCATGGGCGACCTGCCGCGGGACCCTGGCCACGTCGTGGAGCAGCTCAGCCGCTCTCTGCAGACCCTCAAGGACCGCCTGGAGAGCCTCGAGGTAGCAGGGCGAGGGGTCCCTGGGGGAACGTCCCCGAGGCTCAGGGCAGAGGAGGGGCGCATGGTCCTGCCACCAGGTTGTGCGGAACACGGCCGCCCGGACGCGCTCAGAAGCAGGGCGAGCTGGGTTCAGGGTCAGGGGCGTTCTCGGTCCTGTTCTGGAACTTACTTGCTTGGCTCGCATCCCTCCTCCCCACCTCCTTACTGGAAGGGAAGGGTTAAATCGCCCCGCGCGCCAGGACTGCCAGCTGTGCGGCCATTCACTTCCCGAGGTCCGGGCTGGCGAACGCGGATGGCCTCCTCTCTCTCTTTGCAAATCTCCGAGTCTCCCCTAGCAGGACGCGCTCGTGAAGCTTCTGTCGGGTGACGTGAGGCTGCCGCGTGAGGTCAGCAGCCCTGGGCGTCCGGTGTTTCCTTTCACAAATCAAGTTGGGCTGGACGAGAGCAGGTGGAGGTCCGGGGGTCTTGGCGGGAGGCGAGCGCGGGCCAGTCACCGGCCATACTAGACGCGCCTTGGAGGAAACCTGGTTAACTTCAAAGCCACTGTCCCCAAATTGCGCGGATCTAAGGTGCCCTTCCCGATTGCTTTGGGGGAAGGGACCTTATTCCCTTCTCTCTTGGAAGGCGTATGCAGTTTGGAACTTTGAGAGAGAAATGTTCATTTAATTTCTATCTTTACTTTCCACCCTGTTTAAGCAGTGTGGATGTTTCTGTTATACACGTTTACCAAAATACTACTTCGCAAAACTAGGTTTCAATTACAGGTGGTAATTATTGCAAAATTACTTGAGAGTTTCCCGTGGCATGATGGCTAAATACAGTATTTCCAGCATCTGTATATCCTTCGATTCATTATGATTAATAACAGCTAACATTTCTGGAACACTAAATATGCGCCAGGCGTATTATCTAATTTTAACCCGTGCGACAACCCCGTGAGGCAGATCCTGTAATCTGCATTTAAAATTTGGAGCACTTAGAGAGAGGGGGTAAATAGCTTGCCAAGGACTCATGGCTAGACAGTGGCTGGCTGCCTTCAGAGCCAGCAAAATGGTAGAGGAGTGAAAGAAATAAAAGCAAAGATTTCTGGAATTCAGAGTAGTCACGCTTTAGAGTTCTCATTTTCCAGTAACATCCCTGCAACCCTAGTCACGCACCTTTGCGCCATACTGGAGCTTGGGGGGGTTAGATGAAAGTTCATCAGTTTTGAGGACCATTTGATTAACTCTTTCTCTCTCTTTTAATCCTAGCTGTATTTTGGTCTTTACTTGAGAATGACAGATGTTGGTTAAATTTTTGACCTTTTAGTAAAAGAAGAAAAACAGCTTTCTCAGAGGGGAAATGAGATTCCTAAGTTTCAAATATCGCAGCAGAGCAATTCTTGTCTGACTATGAAATCCTTTCCATACCCCCAACCAAAAAAAAAAAAAAAAAGCATCAGTGAAATGCTCCCTTTCCTGCCACTGGCACGATTGAATACTCCCACTTTGGAAGCTTCTCCCTTTGGGGGGGGGGGCATTAGAGCTACATCTCACAGTTGCTTTTTAACTGGCTTTAATACTTCTCCCGCTTGCGTCCACTCCTCCCCCACCAAAAGCACCAGCTCCGAGTGAACGTGTCCAGCACGGCGCTGCCCGGCGACTTTCGGGAGGTGCTCCAGCGGCGGCTGGGGGAGCTGGAGAGGCAGCTGCTGAGCAAGGTGGCCGAGCTGGAGGACGAGAAGTCCCTGCTCCACAACGAGACCTCAGCTCACCGCCAGAAGACCGAGAGCGCCCTGAACTCGCTGCTGCAGAGGGTGACCGAGCTGGAGCGAGGTGAGTGCTTCACCAGTGTCTCTGTGGCCCCTTGGCTGACATCCATCCGGCCCCCCAGCCCACTGTCTTCCTTCTTGGCTGCCCCTTCTTGGCTTGGAAGTGGGACTCAGAGTAAGGGAGGGCAGGCCGGGAGGGGTCAGCAGCACAGCCCTCTTGGCCACTGACAGACGAGGCCACTCCCAGACCCCTGCCTGCTGACTCTCGGGGCAGTGGCTCTGCTCCCGAGTTTCCCGAGTTTGCTCGGCTCTGAGGCTGCTCTCCCATCACCTCTGAACCTTCAGTCCTGGGTGCAGAAAACCACCTGACTCCTTACCATCCAATCAACAATCCACCTCTCCCTTCTGCCTCTCACTTCTCAGATGAAGTGTTGCTTTTTCAACCTGAGTCATCTCATGGTGCACAGGGTTGGGGTTTCTCCCCCACGGGTGGGCCGACTTGGCCTTGTTGGCACTTGTCAGAGATGGTGGGCATGGAGGGGGCTGATGGCTGATGGGAGTGGCCTGGGTTTCATCACTTGTGCTCAGACCCCCATTGTCAGCGGTGATTGTGGCACCACATGGTTCGTGGCTGTTTTTTGTTGTTGTTGTTTTATAGTCTGTAGTTAGACTCACTCATATTCCTTTTATTGCGTGATAAATTACAGGAATATCTGACTTAACAGATGTACTATAGCTCTGAAGATTCTGGAAAGGATTCCTCAGCCAATTGTAATAGCAAAATAGTGCTCATAAACAGGACTAGGTTCTGGTTAGGAAAACATGTCCCGAAATCCAGCTGGGTCAGTTGTGACCAGCCAGGTGACTTTTCTTTTAGCCAAGTTAGAGACCATTGTACCTGATTGGTTGTACTTATGTAGTCGCAGCAAGAAGTGTTTGTACTAGCCCAATTTCCTCCTTGCCCAGTTATGGCTGATGAATTCAAACTGCATTGCTAGGTCTCCAAAGAAGAGCTTGTCATTAATGTCTTTCTAGGGTGAGACATTACTGACCGCTTTGCATTTGTATTATTCCCACTATGCGAATCCAAACTCGCACAGCATGCGTGAACAGGAAGCAGACAATGAGGGTGACTGATAACAGCCATTTCCGGAATTAACCCTGCCCCCAGCCCCACTGGCATCGTCCGTGGAAAAGCAAGACGCTCAGGATCAGCTCGGACAAACAACCTAATCCCTGACCTCCTGCCAGGTGGCCATTGCAGTCCCTTCTTAACTAGCCCCTGCAGCAGATTCTGAGTATCTTTCTCTTCTCTGCTCACTTTCTGGTGGGTAAGTTTCTTCCACAGACAGGAAGGGGAGGGATCAAGGGCCCTAGATCATTCAGATTGCACGGGGTGTGAAGTTTTAGGTCTGCTGGTAGTGGATATAAGATTGTAGTCTTTTCAGATACGCTAAGCTGACAAGGGCAATTTCTCATGACTCAGTTTTATGAATGGGTAGGTGAATGTCCAATGGCAGAATGTCCACTTACTCCTTCAGCGACGCCGGCTCCGCAGGGCCAGATGGAGTCACCCAGGGGGATGGTGTTTCTGTTCCATTTGATTTAGTCGCTTTTACAGCAGCATCCCAGAAGTCCCAGGTCTCCTTCATCCCTCTCCTGTTCTCTCCCTCCAGAAAAGTCTGTCCTTCCTTCCTTCCTCTTATTACTACACTTGGATTCTTGAGTTAAAAAAAAAAAGTCCTCTCTGCCTCACCTCCATTGCTGGGTGACCTCAGGAAGCTCATTAGGTCTCAAGAGCCTTCCCCGGAGGCAAAGCAACTGCAGCTCAGGCCTCTGTCACAGGACAGGAGGAGAGGAAGGCAGCGTCAGGGCCAGGGGAGGGTGGCTCGGGTTCCCTTGCCCAGCCTCGCCCTCATGGGACCTGGAACCTGCAGGCTGAGGGAGCAGGGACACTGCAGTTACTCAGTAGCTTGAAGCAGGGTTGGCTGTAGAATGAGGGGAAGGCTTTGCCAGAGACCTTGGTGGCTGTATACCTCGCTTGGCATGGCAGCCGCGTGGCTACAAGGAGGTGGGTTAGTAGAAGTCCGCTGAGTTAGAGCGTGGAGACAGGATTCCTGTTATACCCATTTCATAGACCAGAAAAGTGCTCCGAGGTTCCCAGCCAGACGTGTCATGTGGGGAGAGGGGACCGGCTGGTGAGCAATCCCGCCCCTCCCCGTTTTATTCTGTGACTCCGGGGAGGTTGTGAGTTTCACGTGGCTTCCCCTAAGGTTCTTCATCATGGCTTGGGCCACCCAGGAGATGCCACTTTTTGACTCTCCCTCCCATCCTTAGCCTGTCTGTTCACAGCCAGAAAGCAACAGTCAGGGCTCACCCCAGCCAGCCTGATTCCTGTACCCATGCTCTTTGGTGCTGCGGAAAGCCCTCAGAGCTCACCTGGCCCAGAGGGGAAGTCCGTGTTCGAACTAGAGCTGGACTGCACGACATTAAGTCCCCTGGCTGGCCATTCTTGCAGAGCCCGCAGGCCCTGGCACTGGGCAGCAGCTCAGCCTTTGCTGTCCTCTGCCTTTTGACCCCACCACGAGAATTCTCGAATCCTGTTTGCTCCACCCAGCCGTGGGATGAGTCTTTGAGGAAAATTATCATCTACTGACCGATTAGCCTTCTGGGCAGTTCTGAGTTTATGTCTGTCATGTAGAGACAAGTGTGAAGGGATATGTAAACTCCCAGGCCCCAAATATACCATGAGTAGAATATACACTGTGTTCCTTAGAAGCATCCTGCTGAGTCCAGAGGAGAGAGACCTCCACCATGTGCAAAGTGGGGGCTTTGGGGTGCTCTGGCCTTCGCCGCATCGTCCCCTGCCTGTTAAGTGCCTGTTCTGCACCAGACGCTGGCCTCTGAGCTCCACATTCTCTATCCTCTGTAACCCCTGCAGCAACCCAGTGAGATGGGATCTAGTTAGACGAGGGACTGAGTCAGAGCTAAGCGATGCCTGCATTCACGTGGCTGGCAGACTGCAGAGCTGGGGTTGAGGTCAGTGGTGACCCCCGAGGACCAGAGTCATGAAGGCTGCAGCCTGGAGGGGCGTGTGAGCTCTGGCCATGCTGGGCGGGAGGCTCCTCCCAGCCCAGTGGTGTGCATCCAACCCTGTGTGTGCCCCTGCCGCCCAGGTCCCACGGGTGCTCATTTTCTTTATTGTGAGACCTCCTCATCTGCGGCTGCCTCCAGACCCGGGTCCGCCGGCGAGGGAGAGCCGAGCTCGGAGTTGAAGTAAACGTTGGAACCCTTGTCTCTTTGGTCTCAAGCCACCCCCCTCCTTAGCTTGTCTGCCACCTGCAGTCTCTGATTTATTGGTCAGGGCTTTTAATTCCTTAATTGGTTTTAACTGAGTTTCCTCTGAACCTCCAAGCTGTTTTATGTAAATAGAGGGCACCGGCTTTCGAGGTGTGGCCCCCCCTCGGCTCTCCCAGCTCTGATGAAACCTCTGTTGTCACCGAGCTAACGATATTACTGACACCGAGCCTTATTAAGTCAGCAAGCCTGCCCACCTGCCAGGAGAGAAGCAATTTCTCTCTATTAGATAATCACATCTCGTGAAAACACAAGCGTTTGCAGATTAAGTACTCGCAGCTGCGCGTAGCGGGAAGAGGGACTTCGGTTCCTGGTTCTGTCACTCACGGGCTGCGTGACCTGGGGTAAGTCCCATGGTGCCCCCACTGTGCAACCTGCCAAATCGGGGAGTTGGGGCTTTCTGGTTCTCTCTCTTAGCTCTGCTTCAGCCTCATGTGGGGCCCGTGCCAGCCTAACCTCTAGCCTGGCCGCATCCTCAGCTTCCCCAGGCAACAGGGTCTTCCCAGCCCTCGCCGGGTGCTCCACGGCCTTGGGAGGTCAGGATGGATGAGGCAAGACTGCACAACCAGCAGATAGAAGTAAATGCTACGTATGAAGCCCAGATTCTAGTATTTCTATGCTGCCTGTTCCGGAGAGGTTGGAAGGGTGACACTGGGCCCTGCTGCCTTCCTTTGCAGAAGGTCCCTCGGTAGGTGTGAACCGTGGCACCGAAGAGCTTCTCTCACGTGTTCCTCACTGTGGCAGAAAATGAGTTTGGGGGATCATGATGGAGAAAGTTCATCCACTCTGGGTCCTGTTCTACAGAGGGGGGCAAGAAAGGGACAGATTTAGTTCTCCAGTGACATGGGCAGTTTGGTTCCAGGCCGGGAGAGCCTGCCTGTCTTTGACAGAGATGGGGACCATCTGGCCCCTTGTGTGTGCTTAATAAATACTTGTTGAATGAATGAAAGGCATTTAGGTTCCTTCCCTGGCAGCGCCTGGTCCCCAAATAAGAGGGAAGCTTTTACTGTGACAGCTCCCAGAGTCACCAGTCCCCTGCAAACTCTGAGATCTGTGATAACCAGGCAGGGGCTTGTCTTCTTGCGTGTTTATTTATGATGCTGCCATTAATTTTGAGCTTAAATCAAAACTGTACTGAAAATGCCTTAGGCCTGTTTAAGAGTATCACTCTTTTCAAAAGGTCTGGGACGTGCCATTTACATGGGGACGGCCCCAGGCAGGCCTCAAGGGTCAAGACCCCGGCCGGTGGGTAGCCTCTGTGGAGGGGGAGCCTGTGCATTTCCCTACCTCCCATTGCTTCCAGACTGCAGGAGACGGTCCATCAACTTGGTGTCCTCTTGAGGAGAGCAGGGCAGATCATGAGCAAAGCAATTCACACCAGGGATTTAGTCCAAAAGCCCCTTCTGAGTTAAGTTGTGTCGGGTCACGGGTGCCTGGCTCCGTCGCCTCGGGCGGTGGTGGTTCTTCTGGGGGAGAAGTGACATGGACTCATTGGGGGACAAGTGTCTTTGGAGCGCCTGGGTTCCTGTAAGATGTCCTGCCTCCAAGCCCAGCAGGCCCCTGACCCAGCCCTGCTGAAGGGGCCGGGAGTTCAAGCAAACAGTGGAGGGAACAGGGTTTCTGGCTTAATTTAACCAGAAAGTTAAATCCTGCTTGCCCCTACACACTTCCTTGAGCTTCCAAGAGTGAGGATATGCCTGTTTCCCACTGGAGCTTCAGCACTGAACAGCAGCCGGTCAGTAGCAGGTGCCCCGTTGCTTGGGGGACCCGCCGGTAGGCCGGGCGGGGGTCCAGGTGGGCTGCCGCTCTGGGTTGTGGTTGAGAGAGGGCTCACATGCTGTTGCCCCTCTCTCCCCCGCCCCAGGCAACAGTGCTTTCAAGTCGCCTGATGCCTTCAAAGTGTCCCTCCCCCTCCGCACGAACTACCTGTACGGCAAGGTCAAGAAGACGCTGCCCGAGCTGTACGCCTTCACCATCTGCCTGTGGCTGCGGTCCAGCGCCTCGCCGGGCATCGGCACCCCGTTCTCTTACGCGGTGCCCGGGCAGGCCAATGAGATCGTGCTGATAGAGTGGGGCAACAACCCCATTGAGCTGCTCATCAACGACAAGGTGAGGCCTGCTGGGACGGCCACCCCCCCATCCTGGCGGCCACCGAGGTTGGGATGTTGCAGGGAGCCTGACGTCTGGCCACGGGGCTGTCCTCCTCGCAGTGGGGACAGTTTTGGCCTGACTCAATCCCCCTCTGGGCAGGTGGCTGGGTAGGGGGCAGGGGGCAGGCAGCTGCAGCTTGTAGAGATCCAAGCTGTGAATCCCGCCAGGAAGCAGCAGAGGGTCCAGGCACAGAGGCCACAGAAGGAACAGAATGAGCTGGGTCTCTGCGTGCTAGCCTGAATTGTCACGGACCCTCGGGCCGGTCAGTGAGGGCTGTTCCCCGGGGCTGCACCAATTAGGCGAGGGTGTGTATTTGTGTGTGTGTGTGTGTGTGTGTATATGAGTGTGTGATATTTCTCATGAGCACATCTTTAGTGGGGGGGGGCTTGAAATATATTTATATACAATAAAATTTACACTTTTTAGTGTATAGTTCAACCAGTTTTAACAAATGCATACAATTACTGTATCCACCACAATTAAAATCTAGAACAGTTTTATCATCCTCCAAATTTCCTCATTCCCCTTTGTAGTCACCTCCTGCTCCTACCGCACCCCATGGCAACCACCCATCTGTCCCCATCCCTGTAGTCCTGCCTTTTACAGAGTAAATGTCCCCTTTCTGACGGACTGGCTTATTTCGACATTCAGGAACGCGGTCTCCTCAAGAGATCAGCTCTGAGCATCTGCGGGACCCTCCAACAGCCTCACCTAAACTTAAGTCAGGCTCCACGTCACCCGAACTGCATCCTCACACCCTTCTTGCTGGAGCTGAGTGGTGAATGGCTGCACCAGCCCCCTGGCTGCCTGAGCCCCCAGAGCGCTCACCCGGCAATGGCCTCCCACCCTGTCTGTCTTTACTAAACCCGCCCTGGCTGGAACTGAAGTGGGAAATGCTGTGGAATCCACCTTCAGGGCTCTTTCCAGTGGTGACCACATCCTTGAGCTAGGGATTAATTATTCTAAATAAGGCCCTTGGAGGAGGCAAGGCCGAGAGCCTTGTTTTCCTCTCGGTTTAGATGTCGTGTAAATAGCCCATTCCTGGGAGGGAGCTCGGGGTTGCTAGGACACCAGCAGTAACAACACAGTGCTTCACAGGCCTACTGGTCTGTAGAGCACTCACAGGACTGCCAGGAGACAGTGTGGGTGGGAAAGGCCCTCTCCCCAGCTCTACGTGCATCCCCCCACCCCCCTACACTCACACGTAATTGAAGGTGCTCTGCACAGGACACACATACACGCAGATCTCCAAGTCCCACAATGGCACTTGGGACTTTGCCTGCAGAGGGTAGATGCCTGGTCTGTTTTCCAAAGAAATTGGTCCAGTAGAGTCCTGACTTCCCTTTAGATTCTCCAGTGAGGGATGTTCAGGACCAGTATGCGGGGTGGGGAGCCGTCTGTCACATTTGCTTGGTCTGCACAGAATCCTAGGCCCTTAACTAAGCCCAGGTCCAAGGGTGTCCAGTTGAAAGCAGGTCACCCTGGGGTCAGGGTGTGTACCCAGGCTGCCCCTTTCCCCTTAAGAGTCTGTGACACACATCGTGTCTCCAGCCCAAGGGTCACTCTGAGCTGGACAAGGTCGGGCATGTTACCCAGAGAGCATAGAAGGGGAGCAGCAGTGGGCCCAGGGTCTCCGTATCCCCAGGTCAGACTCCTGGGAACCCCAAGGGGGCCTTCACCTGCACGTTGCCGCCCACAGGTCGCACAGCTGCCCCTGTTTGTCAGTGACGGCAAGTGGCACCACATCTGTGTCACCTGGACAACGCGGGACGGCATGTGGGAGGCCTTCCAGGATGGGGAGAAGCTGGGCACCGGGGAGAACCTGGCCCCGTGGCACCCCATCAAGCCGGGGGGTGTGCTGATTCTCGGGCAGGAGCAGGTGGGTGCAGGTGGGGTGCCGGGAGGAGCGGCTGGCAGGCCAAGCAGCACACGGCCGGGCCTGCGGGCTGCCCCTGGCCCTGCTCAGCTGTCTGTCTGCCTGCCGGACCTGGACCTGGCCACCACAGCACGACGACCAGCCTGGATGGCCAGCATCCCTGCTGGCTCAGCCTGTGCTATCCTGTGGCCTAAGGGGCTGAGAGCGGGGATGGGGACACATCCTGCCCTTCCTGGCAGGGACCAAGTTGGTGTGGTGGGTTCAGACAGATTCTAGAATGGAGTCTGTCCGATACAGGTGAGCAGGAGTGACCCTGGAGTCCCAGGGTTAGGTAGCGACCCCGGGCCATCTCTCCAGCTGTTTGGCCTCTGCCGGCCACTGCATTGACTCCAGATGCTGGGCGCTGGCTGGTATTGGCATCTTCCAGGAGCTGCCAGCTAAGGGTCGCGACCCTGATCCCCAGCAAGGGCACCTGGGGAACAATACCTGTGGGCGAGATGGGGCCAGGCCTCAGAGACTGCGCTCAGAAAACTCTCCATCTGGGGCAGAGGCCGTCTGCTCTCAGGCAGATGAGAATTCACATTTCAGTCTGTGTTTGGGGTTTCCTGGAAAACGTGGAAAATGAGGGAACAGACTCCAGGTCCTCTGGGGGGCTTTGAGTCTGGGCCCTTGGCTCTCCCCGCTCCCCACTACCCTGTTTCTTCTCCCCTGGGAGGGGCTGGGAGTCGGGAGACCCGGGTCCAGTCCTCGCTCTGGGGCCTTGGGCAAGGATCTCTCTGCTTAGTTTCCCCTTCCTAAAATGGGCCAGTTTGAGTCATGCCATTTCCCAGGCCTGACGTGGCCTAAAGCTTTGGAACTGGCAGGAATCAGTGGTCACGGGCTGCGATCTGAGTTGGGGAGTCAGGGAAATGCCCCAGTCCCCATCTCCCTCCCAGGCTGGCATCCCCCCACCTCCCCTGAAGCCGGTCACGCCCTGGGACAGGTAGCAGATGTGTCTGCCTGTGAGCCTGCCCCGATGCAGTCTGTTCCTCTTTCCCAGGACACAGTTGGGGGCAGGTTCGATGCCACGCAGGCATTCGTGGGGGAGCTCAGCCAGTTCAACATATGGGACCGCGTCCTTCGTGCACAAGAAATCATCAACATCGCCAACTGCTCCACGAACATGCCGGGCAACATCATCCCCTGGGTGGACAACAACGTGGATGTGTTTGGAGGGGCTTCAAAGTGGCCGGTGGAGACCTGCGAGGAGCGTCTCCTTGACTTGTAGCCACCTGCTCCTCTGTCCAGGAGGCGGGGGTCGGGCCGTTCCCCTTACTCCCCCGGTGGAACTGTGTATAAACCTCCTGCCATAGTGCGCCGGGAGCCCCAAAGCCCGTTCCCAGGGCATCTCTAAGCCTGAGGCGTTTGTCACCAGCTTATTTGTTCCTAACCAAGATTTTGTTGGTTTGGGGGGAGGGGGAAGAAGCCCTGGGCTGCAGGTGGGTGGATTTCTGACTTCTGCTGTGAAGGGACTCTTGCCCTTAAAGCCCTGTTCAGCACCCCTGTACATGCTAGCGCACCCCAGCCCTGCCCACCCTCTCGGATCCTTGGTGTCTCGTGTGCGCCGTCTGTCCGTCCCCTTCAGAGGCTGTGCATCCATCCCGCTGGCGTGGCCGCGTCCCTCGTGTGTTGAGTACACCCTGCCGTCAACTGAGCACGCAGCAAACCACCCCCGCCCCGTTCCACCCTCCCCCAAAAGGGCCTTTCTCTTGATGTTCTTTACGCTGTGAATATTTCCGTCCCAGGAACTCTCGAGTCTACTGAGGAAGGCGGGCTGCCCGGACAATGCCCTGCCTTCTCCAAGGTGGAGGGGGCATCCATGGCTCCAGAGAGGGGGCCGTGAATGGGAACTCAGAACGGAGAAGGGCCATGGCAGCTGTCCCTCCCCCTCTGTCACCTCTCCCTCTGACCCGTGCTTTGGCAGAATCCTGGTTGGGTATGGCTTTGAAAGGTGTCTTTTCTCCACTGGTGCCAAAAGTTCAGTTGCAGCTTTTACAACCATTCGGTGTGGTTTGGGGAATTGATTTTTTTTTTTTTCCCGACAGAAAAGAGCAGCCGTTAGCTGGCTCGCATTTTTGATGTCTCGCCCCACTGTGAGGAACGTGCTAGTTTTTTTGTTGTTGTTGTTGTTTGGACGTGCTACTTTTAATTCATGTTGATTCCTGTAAGCATTTGACTGTCTCCAGTATTTCCCCCAGAATGTTTTCAGGAAACGAATGTCATTTGGCTGATGTCTGTTTAGTGACTCCAGGCTGATTAATTTATTGGACAGAGGTAGTAATTTATTTTAAAGATAACGTGATTAGTGGGGAAATTTATACAGCTAAATATTATATATTTTATTTTTCATACATGTTTGAAGTGCAAATCTGTGGATATTCCATTTGTAGGAGCAAGTCGACATGCCCATCCTAACACTGTATGCTACAAGAACTCTTCTGATGATGGAATTTTGATTAAAATGCACTGGAAGATGCCTTGATGTCTGCTTTCTCCTTGTCCGGGGCTGAGGGCAGGGAGGGCTGGTGCTTTGCAAAGCCCGGCAGGAGGTTGTCCTCTCTGGTTAGACTGGGCCGAGCCCCAGGGCGTGGCCCCAGGGCGTGGCCCCAGGGGAGCTGAGGACGCTTGCAGGAGGGTGTGGTGCTGGCCTGCGCCCTTCCCTCCTCAACTCCAGGCTCCGTCTGGGGATGCCCCACAGCCTCTTCCCAGCCTCTCTGTCCCCAGCCTGTCCCTGTCATCTCAACTGGGAATCAGGCTTAGCTAGATGACCCTCAGCGCCCTGTCCCAGGTGTGACACCTGTTCAGCATCTACTCTGTGTGCTCTGCATTAAAATCTCATTTAATCCTGTTCACGACCCCCTGAAAGAGTTCATCCCAATTCACAGGTGAATACGTGGAACAATTAAACAGTCACTTTGGGATCATACAGCTGACAAAGGGCAGAGCTGGGATCCCAGCCGGCCTGTGGCTCTGACGGCCCTTCCACCCACCCCCTGCCTCTGGCTTTTGGCTCCGAGGGGACCTAGGGCCAATGTGTCCTCTCAGTGCCGCCTCTCTGTGTCCACCTGGCCCTCACAGGTGTGTTGATATTTTCCCCATCTCCACAAATGTTAGGTATGCCTCCCTCACCCCCACTTTCTATTTTTGTATCTTTATTTCAGTAGCTGCAGAGTATAACTCAGTTTGTCCCCTTCCCAAGTGGCAATGTCTAAATTTTTATTCTAAGGGAGCAGAGTCCAGTCTTGGGGCCAATGACACTATGTCATTGGGGCCAAATGACACAAATGTACTATGGGCTTGGTGTACTTGATAGGCCAAAATGGAAGCTGTGACTTCTAAAACCAAGATCATTACTGGGTCACTGAGGCTCTTGGAGTCTATTTTCAATGTTGTATGTTATGACTTGGCAGGAACTCAATCATTAGTGTTGGGTTGAACATGAAATTAGGCCAGGTTCCCTGCTTGGGGGGGTCTTTGGAATCCAAAGTGCTGAGGTCAGGTGGAGAGCAGTTTATTTGGAATCTCCTTCACGATGAAGCTACTCAGATCTCCCCCTGAAAGGCACTGAGGAATTACCTTATTTCATACCCACGCCAGACACTGAGCTTACCTTACCTGATTCCCTGGCACTGCTGCTTCCAGGAGCAAAACTTTGCATAAGGGCTTTGAACCCCTGCTGAGCCAGGTAACTTCCTTCCTGCAACTGGAGAAGCTCTGAACCCAGAACACGGGGCCAAAGTACTTCCTGACCCGATGTGGGAAAGTGAAACATTTCACCTCTCCTTGCCACTGCTGCAGGCTGGTCCTCCTATTGGACGTTCAGCTTTCCTGACATAAAAGCAGAAACAAGAATCAGCCAGGAAATCCTGTGAATTTCTTATGCCTTGAGCCTCGCATCTAAAAGAGACCCAAGGCCTCTGTTGCCCCACCCAAGACCTTACCCTTTACTAAAGGCTGGGAAACACCTTGATAGTGAACTGGGTGCTCTGACAAGGGTGGGATAGAGAGTGTCCTGGATGATGGAATATTCTGCTTAGTTGAGGGTTGCCATGGAAACTGTAGCTGGATGATCAATGATGAATGAATTAAAGTGATAAAATGCAACTCAGTTGAAGGCAAACTGGGATGAAGTCTCTGCTGGTGGGGAAGGCAGACCTGGGCCCTCTATAGACTTAGGGACTCCAGCATCAGCTCTCCTTATACGGAAGGCCTTGGGAGAGGTCTTCCTGTTAAGCACAGGTATTACCATTCATTCTATTCATTCAACAAGTATTTGGGGCACCTACAATGTGTCAGGCCCTATTCTAGGCACCAGAGATACAACGGTGAGGAAGATAGCCAAGTTACTATCTTTTTTTTTTTTTGCGGTACGTGGGCCTCTCGCTGTTGTGGCTTCTCCCGTTGTGGGGCACAGGCTCCAGATGCGCAGGCTCAGCGGCCATGGCTCACGGGCCCAGCCGTTCCTCGGCATGTGGGATCTTCCCGGACCGGGGCACGAACCCGTGTCCCCTGCATTGGCAGGCAGACTCTCAACCACTGCGCCACCAGGGAAGCAAAGTCTAAAAAGTAGACTTTAAGACATAAATTGTTACTAGAAATAAAGAAGGACATTTATCATTTTATAACGATAAAATGGTCAATCCATCAATAAATTATGACAATTATAAACACACATGCACCTAAAAGCAGAGCCCAAAATTACATGAAGCAAAAGCTGACAGAATTGAAGGAGGAAGTTCTACAATAGTAGTTGGAGATTTCAATACCCCACTTTTAGATCAACAAGGAAATAGAGGACTTGAACAATACTATCAATACAAACTTACTATACATAGTAGTACTCCACCCAACAACAGCAGAAAATATATTCTTCTCAGGTGCACATGAAACATTCTCCAGGATAGACCACATGTTAGGCCACAAAATGGGCTCAATAAATTGAAAAAGATTGAAATCATAATATATTTTCTCTAACCACAGTGGAATAAAGCTAGAAATCAATAACAGAAAGTAAGTTGGAAAATTCACAAATATGTGGAAATTAAACAACAAACTCTTAAACAACCAACGGGTCAAAGAAGAAATCACAAGAGAAATCATACAATACGTAAAAATGAATGAAAATGAAAACACAACATACCAAAACTTATGGAACACAGTGAAAGCAGTGCTAACAGAGAAATTTATAGTTATAAATGCTTACATTAAAAAAGAAGAAAGAGGACTTCCCTGGTGGCACAGTGGTTAAGAATCCACCTGCCGGGCTTCCCTGGTGGCGCAGTGGTTGAGAGTCCACCTGCCGATGCAGGGGACACGGGTTCATGCCCCGGTCTGGGAAGATCCCACATGCCGTGGAGCGGCTGAACCCGTGAGCCATGGCTGCTGAGCCTGCGCGTCCGCAGCCTGTGCTCTGCAACGGGAGAGGCCACAACAGTGAGAGGCCCGTGTACCGCAAAAAAGAATCCACCTGCCAATGCAGGGGACACGAGTTAGAGCCCTGGTCTAGGAAGATCCCACATGCCATGGAGCAACTAAGCCCGTGAGCCACAACTACTGAGCCCGCGTGCCACAACTATTGAGCCCATGTGCCACAACTACTGAAGCCTGCGTGCCTAGAGCCCATGCTCCACAACAAGAGAAGCCACGACAATGAGAAACCCATGCACTGCAATGAAGAGTAACCCCCGCTCACTGCAACTAGAGAAAGCCTGCGTGCAGCAATGAAGACCCAATGCAGCCAAAAATTTAAAAATATAAATAAATAAATAAATTTTTTTAAAAAGAAGAAAGATCTCAAATCAACGGCTTAACTTTACAACCTAATGTATTAGCAAAAGAAAACTAAATCCCAAAGTAGCAGAAGAAAGGAAATAATAAAGATTAGAGCAGAGTTAAATAAAATCAAGAATAGAAAAACAATAGAGAAAATTAAGAAAATCAGAAGTTTTTTATTTGAAAAGGTTAACAAAATGACAAACCTTTAGCCAGATGGACCAAGAAAAAAAATACACAAATAATTAAAATCAGAAATAAAAGAGAGGCCATTGCTACTGACCTTATAGAAATAAGAAGGATTATAAGGGAATACTATGAATTGATGTATGCCAACAAATTGGATAATCTAGATGAAATGGAAAAATTCCAGAAAGACCCAAGCTACTGAAACTGACCCAAAAAGAAATAGAAAATCTGAATAGATCTATAACATGACACTGAATTAGTAATTTTAAAACTTGCCAAAAAAAAAAATCCAGGACCCATGGCTTCACTGGTGATTTCTACCAAACAGTTAAAGAAGAATTAACATGAATCCTTCACAAACTTTCCAAAAAGTAGAAGTGGAGATAGAACTTCCTAACTCATTGAGGCCAGCATTACCCTGATACCAAAACCAAAGACTGCACAGGAAAAAAAAATCTATAGACCAATATCCCTTGTTAATATAGATATAAAATCCTTAGCAAAATACTAGCAAACTGAATCTAATAGGAATTATAAGGCTTATATATTATGACCAAGTGAGATTTATTCCAGGAATTCAAGGGTGATTCGACACAAGAAAATCAATCAAGGTAACACACTGCATTAATAAAACAAAGGAAAAAACCTACATGATCATCTCAATAGATACAGAAAAACATCTGATAAAATCCAACACTACTTCATGATAAAAGCATTCAATAAACTAGGAATAGAAGGGTACATCTTCAACACGATAAAAGGCATTTATGAAAAACCCACAGCTAACCACATGCTTAATGTTGACAAATGCTCCCCCTGTAAGACCAGGAACGAGACAAGGACTTCTACTTTATCACTTCTATGTAACTGTGCTGGAAGTTCTAGCCAAGGAAATTAGGCAAGAAAATGAAATAAAATGAATTTGTAACAAATAAGGAAAACTATTTTTATCTGCAGGTGACATGTTCTTGTATATAAAATCATAATGATGCCACCAAAAAACTACTACAGTGATTAAATGAGTTCAGCAAGAATGCAGGACATAAAGTCAATTGACAAAAATCAACTGTGTTTCTATACATTAGCAATGAGAAATTGAAATGTAAGAAAACAATTCTATTTGCTACAGCAGCAAGCAATTCAAATACTTAGGAATAAATTTAATAAAGGAAATGAAAGATTTGTAAAACTTTCGAAAACTGCAAAACATTGTTGAAAAAAATTAAAGAAGATCTAAGTAAATGGAAAGATAAACATGCTCATAGATTAGTAGACTTAAAATTGCTAAGATCACTGCTGTGGACTCTTGGCAGAAAAAAAAATTGTTTCAGATATTGAGTCTGATGACACCACCCCCACCCCCAAGGGTATGAAAAGTTTATTACTCACATAATGAGGCTTCCTGGGGAGATTGGGGTGGCCCCCAAGCAGATCTGAAAATGACTTGAGAGAGCAGGGAAAGAATACTGGCTTGGGTTTTGTATGGTGGTCAGAGGGTAGGGCCAGAGTGGTGGTTCCCCCATGTATGGTTTGGACTGCCCACTTGGCACCAAAGGAGAAAGAATTTAGGCTTTAGCCCCCAGATCAGGGGCACAAGGGGAAGAGGGTGGTGAGGCTTAAAAGCTGTCAGCAGTCAAACATCAAAAACTGGAGTCAGACCCTTTTTTACAATTCACCTCAAGGTGTTTGATGACCGAAATGTGCCATGCTGCATTTAATTGAACTTGAACTTAAGTAAGCTATTATGGGGTAATATATATATATATATATATATAGCTTGAGGCTGGTAAGGGAGGTGAGAGTTCTGCTGAATGCTGGTTCAAAAGCCCAGAACTGTGTATTTTGAGAAGTGCAATCAGTGTCTTGGTCATTATCAATAATATCTAGAGCTGAAGGAGATAAGGAGTATCTTGGTGAGCTCTTGTACCATGGCTTTAGTAAGCAGAGATATGTGTGATCTTGATTTGTATTTTGAGCATCTGTGGGGCAAGAGATTTCCAGAGTTCTTTACCCCAAAATGGTCAACTTGGCTCAAGAGTATGGAAAAAGGTGCAGATGGGTCAAGTCTTGGCAAGGGCTTCCAGTGCTAGGGAAAAATATTTGCAATCAGATATTTGATAAGGGACTCGTATCCAGAATATGTAAAGACCTCTTAACAACTCAAAAACAAAAAAGGACATATAATCCAATTTTGAAGTGGACAAAAGATTTGAATAGATATCACTCCAAAGAAGATATACAAATGACCAATCACACAGGAAAACATTTTCAATATCATTAATCATTAGGGAAATGCAAATTAAAACCACAATGATATACTACTGCACATCCATTAGGAACAGCTATAATTACCCCCACAAAAAGGAAAATAACTAGTGTTGATGAGAATGTGGAGATATTGAAACCCTTATACTTTGCTGGTGGGGATGTAAAATGGTGCAGCCGCTTTGGAAAAGAGTCTGGTAATTCCTCAAAACGTTTAACATAGAGTTACCATAGGACCCAACAATTCCACTCCTAAGTGTATATTCATGAGGACTGATAGCATATATTCACAGTAAACTTGAACACAAATGTTCATAGCAGTGTTATTCATAATAGCCAAAAAGTGGGAACAACCCAAATGTCTATCAACTGATGAATGGATAAACAACTTGTGGTATATCCATACAATAGAATATTATTCTGCAATAAAAAGGAATAAAATACAGATCTATGCTATAGCATGGATAAACCTGGAAAACGTTATTCTAAGTGAAAAAAGCCACTCACAAAGGACCACATATTATATGATTCCATTTATTTGAAATGTCCAGAATAAGAAAATCTATAGAGACAGAAAGGAGATTAATGATTGCCAGG
The DNA here is from genome assembly GCF_003676395.1 of Aethalodelphis obliquidens. NCBI lineage: Eukaryota > Metazoa > Chordata > Mammalia > Artiodactyla > Delphinidae > Aethalodelphis > Aethalodelphis obliquidens. The sequence goes on from NW_020837974.1 coordinate 5,388,518, forward strand.
GGCTGGGCGTAGATGTGGTGTTGGAGGGAAATGGGGAGTAACTATTAATGGATACGGAGTTTCTGTCTAGGATGATAAACATGTTCTCAAATGGATTGTAGGGATGGTTGCAAAGTCTGTGAATATTCTAAAAACCACGGAATTTTACACTTTAAAATTCAGGGTGAATTTTATGGCATATAAATTACATCTCAATTCTAAAAAGAAAACAATGTGAGGTTTTGGACCTGAGCAGGTGATGGATGCCATTTACTGAGACAGGGAGATGGGGGGAGGCAAAAAGCAAGTTTGGGGGCGGACAGAGTCAAGAGTTCTGTTTTACATATAAATTTGAGTTGTCTAGACCACATTTTAGTGGAGCTGTCCGGTGGGCAATGGATTTTTTGAGAAGTCAGGGCTGGAGATAAAAATTGGGGTTTAAAAACATGGCCCCTGCCCTCTAGGCACTCCCAGTGTGTTTACCCAGCCTCTGCATCTTTGGATAGTAAATGTAAAGAAAAGTAGGTGTCCTCTTCCTTGAGCGGACTGTAGGCTCCTCACTGCTAGAAACCATATTCGTGCACAAGCCAAGTTAATTAAACATGTCTTTATGGATCCTACTGTGAGCAGCATTTAGAAGGATGGAAGTGCACCACTTCTTGTGGTCTACTATGAGAGATAGACAGTTAAGCCAATTAAGCAAATAGTTTTCTCAAAAAGCCTGTAGGTGGCCAATGCTGGGGAATGGGCATTTTCCATGGGGACTTCTTTAATGATCCCTTGCTCCACATTCAGCTGCAAACTGAACCAACCCAGCCATTGACATCAACCTTGATGACCCAAATAGCCGCCAGTTGACTCTGCCCGGGGTTGGTGTTGGGACAGTCGCATAGAAGCAATTTGATTGTCACTGGGGATTTCAGTATGATAAGGCAGCTTGTCAAGGCCAGGACTGCGCGTGTTTGGTTACGTGACTTTGGCCTTGACAGGCTGCTGGCTTCCCATTGTTTTCTCAAGGAAGCACAAGGCAAATTTACCAGGTAGTTTTACTTCTCTCTACAAAGCAGTCCTGCTCTCTGTAGTTGTCAGTGCAGATATTCATGAACACATTTCAAAACCCTGTTCAAGCAGAAATAAAACACAGAAGACTGACGCTTGTGGGTAGGTTGACATTTTCTTCTCAGTGTCATCATACACCAGAGACCATGTCCTGTGGGAATAATGTAGTCACAACCCTGGCTTTCTGTGCTTAAGGGAGTGGCAGACATCATGAAGAGTCTGTATCTTGCCTCAAGACTCAGAACTTGCAAGAAATACCACATTTATTTTCTTCAAAGGCTACTTATCATAAGACACCATATATACAACAAAGTGCCATGCATATGCACAGTTTAAAAGATAATCATAAGTGAACTGTTGTGTGCCAACAACTCCATTTAAGAAATGTTTGTTCAGTGCCTACTTTGTGCCAGGTACTGTTCTAGGTACTTGGTTGATGTCAATGAGCAAAAGGAAAAGATTCCACTGCTGTGGATCTAACATTCTGGAAGGAGGAGATTGACAATAACAACTGGAGGAGATTGACAATAACAACTGGACACAATTAGTAAGCAAATTATTTAAGTTGTTAGCAGTTGATAAATGCTCTGGGAAAAGGAAATGTAGAGTAGAATAAGGGGCGGAGAGGAGTGTGATTGTGAGGGGTTGAGGTTTACAACTTAAGGTAGGGCAATGGAAGAGGCCTCACTGAAAAAATGACATTTGAACAAAGACTTGACAGAGGTGAGAGAATTGACCACTCAGATCTTTATTGCATAATCAAACTAGTTGTGTTCTTCTGTGACTTGCCTTTTTTCAACTTAATATTACACTTATAAGATTTCTCCAGGCCGATGCGTGTGGCGGTAATTCATTAATGTTCACTGTTATGTAGTCTTTCTTTAATGCGCATACCGCATTTATCTATCCATTCTTCTGATGAGGGACTTTTGGATGGCATACATCTAGTAGTGCAATCTGCAACAATTTTCTCTGTGACCAGTGCCTAGGTGTGCAATGGCTGAGCTGAAAGATGTGAGCATCTTCACTTTTTTTTTTTTTTTTTTTTGGCCACACCACACGGCATGCAGGATCTTAGTTCCCCAACCATGGATCAAACCCGTGCCCCCTGAAGTGTAAGTGCAGAGTCTTAACCATGACCGCCAGGGAAGTCCCAGCATCTTCACATTTAACCACACGTTATAGGTTGAATTATGTTGTCCCCCCAAAGATGCTGAAGCCCGAACCCCATTATCTGTGAATGTGACCTCATCGGGAAATAGGGTCTTTGCGGATGATCAGGTTGAGATGAGGTCATTAGGATGAGCCCAAATCGAATATGACTGGCGTCCTTATAAAAAGGGGAAATTTGGATACAGAGACAGACACATATAGAGGAAAGACAATGTGAAGACACAGAGAGAATACCACCTACAAGCCAAGGAACACCTGAGGCTATCACAAGCTGGATGAGAGACCTAGAACAGATTCTCCCTCACAGCCCTCAGAAGGAACCAACCCAGTGCACACCTTGACAGACTTCTGGCCTTCAGAACTGTAAGCCAGCAAATTATTCTTGAAGCCACCCAGTTCATGGTACTTTGCTACAGCTGCCCTAGCAAACTTATACAAGTTTTCATACCAGATTGTTTTCCAAAGACTTTGCACCTATTTGCATTTCTTCCAGCACTCCCATTATTGCCCCACATCCTCACCAACACTGGATATATTCAGACTTGTAATTTTTTTGCTAACATGGTGGGAATAAAATAATACTGAATTTGCTTTAAATTCACAGTTTACTGTTTATTCATGCAGCTGAGCATCTTCTCATGTGTTTATGGACATTTGTGTTTCCTCTCCTGTGAAATAACTGTTCATATATTTTGTCCTTAAGTTGTTTGCCATTTTCTTATTGATTAGTAGGAGTTCTTTGGGTTCTAGAAACTTATCTTTTGGCAGTTGTATGTGTTGCAAATACTTCCTTCTAGTCCATGACTTGTCTCCTTGCAGTTCTATTGGTTTTTGTTTCAGGTGTTTTGAAGCTCTGTTACTGGGTGCATATACGTTAAGGATTGTTATGTCCTTTTGATGAACTGACACTTTTATCATTACAAAATACCCTCTTCATCTCTGGTAATATTCTTGGCTCTGAAATCTACTTTGTCTCATGTTAATATGACCACTCCAGCCTCACTGAGAGCTTTATTTTGATTAGTATTTGTATGGTACATCTTTTTCTACCTCTTTAGTCTTAACTTGTTTGATTTTTTAATATATAAACTGTGTTTATTGTAGGCAATACAGTTGAGTGTTGCTCTTTTATACAATATGACAAACTCTGCCTTTAACTTGGGGGATTTAGACCATTTCCATTTATTGTGGTTGTTGCTAGGGTTAGGTTTCAATCTGTCCACTTACTGTTTGTTTTGCATTTATCCCATCTCTTTTGCTCCTCTTTTCCTCTTTTTCTGCCTTCTTTTTGATTAATTATTTTGTATGATTTTATTTTTATCACCTTTTCTGGCTTATTAGCTAGAATTATTTTGTTAAAATAAACTATTAAAAGGTTGCTCTAGGGGTTATGGTATACATCTTCAACTTATCAAGTATACGTTCAAACACCATGATACTACTTCACGTATGGTACAAGAACCGTAGAACTTTATACTTCCACCTTTCCTTGAGGTAGTTTTGTCATACATTTTACTCTTATGTATGTTATAAATGCCTCACTGCATTATATTTTTTGCTTAAAACAGTCAGTTATATTTTCAAGAGATTTAAACAATAGGGGAAAAGTCTTGTATGTTTACCCCATGTAGTTATCATTTCCAGTTCTTTTCATTTATTTATTTTCATTCCTTTATTTCCATCTAGTGTCATTTTCCTTCTGTCCAAAGGATTTACTTGGACACTTCTTGTAATGTAGATCTGCTGGTGATAAATTCTTTCAGCTTTTGTATGTCTGGAAAAAGTGTTCACTTCACTTTCATTTTTGAAAGCTATTTTTACTGGGTGGAGAAGTCTAGACTGACAGTTTTCTTTATTTTTCGGTATTTTAAGGATGTTTTTGCACTGACTTCTCACTTGTGTTTTCGCCAGCAAGAGTTCTGCTGTCATCCTTAGCTTTTTTCCTCTATACATATTGTGTTTTTTTCCTCTGCTGCTCTAATATTTTCTCTCTATCACTGGTTTTGGGCAATTTGATAATGATGAACCCTGGAGTAATTTCTTAATTTCTTGTATTTGGAAATGTTTCAGCCATTATCTCTTCAAATATTTTTTTTCTGCTCTCCTCCTCTCTCTAAAATTACATGTTTGTTAAGCCACATGAAATTGTCCCACAGTTCATTCATTCTTTTTTTAATTTTATTTTTGATTTTTTTCTTTTACTTATGGTACTGCCTATTGCTGTATCTTCAATTCACTAGTATTTTCTTTTACAATTTCTAATGTGCCATTAATTTCATCCTATGTATTTTTCACCTCTAAAAGTTTAATTTAGAGGTTTTGATATCTACATGCCTATCTAGGAGAAACTCACTGGTTTCCATTACTCTCACACTGAATACTTCTGACACCAGATGTGTTCTACAATTCAGTTGTGTTCTGACACTGTCTGCCTGGCGTTAGCATCAGATCCTACAGGTTAAGGGCTCAGTCTCACAAGACTGCCCCCCTTCATACACAAGTCCCAGGTTGTCACCTGTACTTCTGACCAACTGTATAAAGTGGGGTTCTCACAAACCCCCCGCCTTGGGTTCAATAATTTGCTAGCATGGCTCACAGAATGCATGGAAACACTTACATTTACTGGTTTATTACAAAGGGTATAATAGGGGATACAGATGAACAGCCAGATGAAGAGATACATAAGCCAAGATCTGGAAAAAAATCTCAAGCTCAGGAGTTTCAGTCACCATGGAGCTGGGGTGCACCACCCCCAGGCACATGGATGTGTTCACCAGCCCAGAAGCTCTCCAAACCTCATACTTCAGGAACTCTTATGGAGACTTCATCACATAGGTATGACTAGTTATCAGCTCCATTTCTAGCCCCTCTCCCCTGTCCAGCGAGTGGGGGTGGAGCTGACAGTTCAAAGCGTCTAATCGTGGCTTAGTCTCTCTTGTGACCAGCCCCTATCCAGGAGCCCACCAAGAGTCATCTTATAAGAACAAAAGATGCTCCTATCACCCAGGAAATTCTAAGGGATTTAGGAGCTCTGGGTCAGGAACTGGGGTCAGAGACAAATGTGTGTGTGTGTGTTTTAATTTCACAATGCCTCACAACTTTTTGTACACATGGAGAAGAAAAAATTTTAAAGCCTACTGAGCAGCTATAATCATTGTTTTAATGTCCTTGTCTCATTACTTTAACATCTATGTAATTTCTAAGCCTGGCTTCCAGGAGCCCTGTGCCACAAGTCCTCAGCAGCTTCCAGTCTGGGGAGGAGTGTGGTCTGTCTACCATCTCTGACTGTGTCTGCCTGTCTGTCTATAGACAGTGGAATGACTGAAAGGTATCTGTCTGCTCCAAAAAGGGCAATGGGTCTGACTGGGAAGAGGGACTCTCGGATGCCCTTCCTCTGGACACAGGCTCCACGAGGCCCTGGAGTCCCTGCCTGTTTGGAGCTGGCCCGTAGGCCTAGGGTGCCGGTGGAGTCAGCCACGCCCCTGGAGATGCAGCCACGCCTCTGAAGGGGTGGACACGCCCCTGAAGATGCAGCCACGCCTCTGGAGGTGTGACCACGCCCATGGCGATGCAGCCGCGCCCCTGGCGATGCTGCCATGTCCCTAGAGACGTAGCCATGGCCAGCACCTTCCCAGTGGGTGCTGTCCCCCTCCCCTGGGACCAGGGCCACTCAGTTGATGCAGACACAGCCTTCACTTTCCCCCAGGGCTGCAGCACTTCAGCTGGTTCCCAAGCCACCCATTAGAAGCCAGGGCCCCTGGCAAAGCGGAAGAATCCAGGTATGGCGTGGACAAAGTTGGTAACCAAAAAGGCCACATTCTCCTGGACCCAGGGCAGGTCTGTGTGGCGTGGGTGTGGAGGGGTGAGCTCAGGGATTTCCACCTCCCTCCCACCTTGGGCAGAACCCCAGTTGCCTGTGGGCCCTCAGAGAGGAGCTTCCAAAGCCCAGAGACCTCTCCTCACAGCCCCACCTCCTGTTCTATTTTAGGAGTTTCCAGTGCAAAAAATAGGAACATGGAATAAATAAATATATTTGTGTTTCCAGCGGAGAGAGGAGGCAGAGTGGAGAGGGCTGCGAGGAAACTTTCAGAACAGTGTCTCCTGAGAACGTTCAGACTCACTCCCAGCTGGGGGAGGGGAGGGTCCCGTTTACCTGTGTGGAAACTGAGGCCCCAGATCTCTAAAAAAGCCAAGACTCAATTCCAGACCCTTAGTATATTCCATGTGCTTGGTCTGTACACCTCATTCTCTTAATAATATGATGTAGGCTTTTTTACTAGGATGTAATTTAAAAATAAATGACGCTTTTGGCCTATTTACAAATCAAAGTGTGTATGTGGACCAGTTAACCTGGAAACCCCAGGTGAGGGGGATGGCCTGCGGGGAGAGCCGTGGTCCCTTCCGCAGGCTTCTGCAGGGTACACTGAACCCCTTCCCAGCAGCTCAGAATCTGCTTCCCTGGCTTCTCTCTGCCGATACACTGCCCCAGGCCCTGACCCAGATTGCGGCTAAGCCCCAAGCATGTCCACAAGGAAGCACACAGCAGCCATGGTTCACAACTGCCCCGCTCTGACAGCTGGGCAGAGACGGCCTCCTGGCCTGAGATGACAGCAGGCCTGGGTGGCTGGGTTCTGGGCCCAGCTGCATGCGCTGTGTGGCCTTGAGCGAGCCACCTCTCCTCTCTGGGCCACCCAGAGGGTAGCCTGGAGCTCTTGACATCCCTTCATCCTGGAACCCAGTTTGGGGAGTGGTCTTTACCACAGTTCTCAGGAGGATGCTCCAGGGAGGCTAGACTTTACTTAAGCGACTGACATCCCTAAAAAGGGCAGGCAGCTTTGTTATTCCTGTTTCACAGATGAAAAAACCGAGGCTCAAGAAAAAGGAGGAACTTATTAGTGCAGAGGAGGCCCACCCAGAATCTGGCCCTGGACATGCTGTCCGGAAGGCATATTTCATGCAGAAACCCAGGGAATGGGCAGGAGGTGGAGGTGTGCTCCCTGGGTAGAGGAGTTATTACTGGCAGCATCTGAGTGCTCCCTGGGGACAGCCCCCAGGCCATCTGCAGGCGCCCAGGACAAAGCCCTGCTCCCTGTTTCCCTCCCTACCTGGTTCTCTCTCTCTTTCAGCAAATATTTGCTATTGCTCGGTGAGCTGCTGCCATGGTTACAGGCATCCCAGGAGCTGAGGGTTCAAGTTGGACTTTAAACTTCTTTGAAATTCAAGACCTAGAGTAAACAGCTTCTTGAAACCTCAGTCCTGTAGATGACAGCCCCCATCACGGCAGGCTGTGAGCCCTTTGCTGGCTGAGGGGTTGGGGAAGGTGGAGGAGGGGCCCCACAGTCCTGGGTGGGAGAAGAAGAGCCTGAGGCCACACACCAGGGCTGACCCCCGCTCTGAAGGGGTGCCACCCCTGGGCAGCTTGCAATGACCCCAGGGGACTGAGTTCTGATGGGGCTCCCTCCACCCCAGCTGTGGATCCTGAGTAAGTCGTGGTTCTTTAAGCCTTAGTTTGCTCATCTGTGAAATAAGGGTGATTAGCATCCCCGGGGCTTATTTTGAAGCGTAAAGCCCTCGGCTAAGGACATGCTTTCTGAGTAGGAACATGTGGTTGTAAGTGGATGGAAATCCAGAGATCTGGTTATAATGGATGCAAACGCCCAAGCTCACACTCCTCTACACAACGTCTCTGGGTGACTTGGGGCCAGTGATTTCACGTGTTTGAGCAGCAGTTTCCTGCCTATATAATGAGACCACAGTCACTACACAGCATAGAGTTGTTCTGAGTATTGAAAGAGCTGAGACGAGTGTGTTCGTCATCTGTTGCCACGTAACAAATTATTCTAAAACAGAGCAGCTGAAGACAGCAAACCTTTATTATCTCATGCTTTCTGTGGGTCAGGAATCCAGGAGTGGCTTAGCTGGTGGTTCTTGCTCAGGATCCTTCATGAAGTCGTGGTTGAGATGTTGGTCAGGCTGCCGTCTCTGAAGGCTCAACTGGGCTGGAGGACCCCCTTTCAAGATGGCGCCCTCACACAGCTGCGGGCAGGAGGCCTCAGTCCCTCACCATGTGGGCCTCTCCAAATGGCTGTTCCAGACGTGGCAGCTGGCTTCCCACAACGAGTATTCTGAGAGCAGGCCAAATCTTTTGTAACCTAATCTCAGAAGTGGCATGCCATTGTTGCAGGAAGGGGGACCCCTTCCAGGGCCCGAGAGCAGGCTCTTGTCTAACATTCAGAAATGAATTGTCCGAGGAGACACACGTGCTGACAAAGCCAGAGACTTTATTAGGAAGGGGCACCCGGGCGGAGAGCAGCAGGGTCAGGGAACCCGGAAGAGCTGCTCTGCCACATGGCTCTCAGTCTCGGGTTTTATGGTGATGGGGTGAGTTTCTGGGTTGTCTCTGGCCAATCACGCTGACTCAGGGTCCCTCCTGGTGGCATATCCGTCGCTCAGCCAAGATGGATTCCAGCAAGGATTCTGGGAGGCTGGTGGGACATATGGACTGGAGTCCCTCTCTCCCCCTTTTTTTTTTTTTTAAGAAGATGTTGGGGGTAGTAGTTTATTAATTAATTAATTTATTTCTTCTGTGTTGGGTCTTCGTTTCTGTGCGAGGGCTTTCTCTAGTTGTGGCAAGCGGGGGCCACTCTTCATGGCGGTGCGTGGGCCCCTCACTATCGCAGCCTCTCCTGTTGCGGAGCACAGGCTCCAGACACGCAGGCTCAGTAATTGTGGCTCACGGGCCTAGTCGCTCCGCGGCATGTGGGATCCTCCCAGACCAGGGCTCGAACCCGTGTCCCCTGCATTAGCAGGCAGATTCTCAACCACTGCGCCACCAGGGAAGCCCTCCCTCTCTCCTTGTGACCTTGCCTGAATTCTTACGGTTGGTGGTAGCTTGTTACTTCCGCATTCCTTACCAGGACCTCCTGTTGTAAGAGAACTCATAGGAGTGGCTACTGTTGTGCCTGGCCAGGGTGGGCGGTTTCGGTCAGTGGTTCCCCTCACACCATCACATCTGCTGCCTTCTATAGACCCCATGGACCAACCCTGGTGCAATATGTGGGAGGGGTCTGTTCAAGACTGTGCATCCAGGGAGCAGAGAGCATGGGGACCATCTTCAAGGTTGGCTACCACCTGAGGAAAGGGCTCACCCAGTACCAGCATGTAGTGAATACTTAGCATATGGGGGTAGTACAGTCGCTATGTGGGCTACAAACCCAGAACTAGAATGACTTAGGATGGAGAAGGGAATGCAGGAAAAAGACCAGGCCCAGAACGAGGACTCCAGGCCCCAAATGAGGCACATTCTCTGGGCCAGGCAAGGAGACTTGGCAACCAGATCAAGGGCCAGGGGGAGAAGGGGCAGGAGGTGTGACCCAGCAAGGAATGACTGACAGGAGTAAGGTTCCAGGTAGAGCCGCGCAGCCTGGGTCAGGTATGGCTGAGAAGCCGGGTGGACCCCCGCCCTGTCTTCCCTGAGGGTGGACAAGGCCCAGAGGGCACCCTGTGGCGCTGGAGGGCAGGCTGGGGTGCAGTGGACACCCTGGACCCTCTTGTCCTTGGAGACTCTCTGAAGTTGCCCATCACTCTGTGAGCAATCCTGGTCCCCGTGCATGCTCTGTCCACACTCAGCTGAAGTCTGACGAGCCAGCTCTGCTTGGTTTCTCACTGTTTCTTTCTGGTGTGAGTATATGCCAAGCCTCAGGCGCAGTTGCCTTCCCCGTGGTTTCCGGAGTGCCTCATTACTCGCCTGTGTTCTTGCGGCTTCATTCACCCTCCTTGGGGCCCAGGAACGAATTCAATAATCATCCAAGCACTTGAAAGATGCAAAGAGCCTAGAACGAGATTCTCTCCTCGCACCAACGCCCTCCCGTCACCCAGGAATCTGCTCCAATGACACTGCTTCTGAGAGGCTTTCCTGGACCCGGTCTCAAATGCTCTATCCTTCCTTTCTAACCTTAACTTTGTTTTATCTTCTCCAAAGCACAAATTGCTCTCCACCATTACCTCAGATGATGATTTACTGATTGCTTGTTTTTGATTGATCGATTGATGACTTGATCACTATCGTCTCCTCTAGGGCTGAAATCTCCTGGAGAAGCAGGAAGCGGGTCTGTCTTATTCATTCTGCATCCCCTGAGCCCAGCTCCGTGCAGCACCCAGTAGGTTCACACATAAGTATCTGTAGAAAAAGTGAATGAAAAAGGGAAGAGACTGACACTTTCTAGGTGGGAAGAGTACCTGCCAGGCCCGATGGAGTGGTCATTACATTTTGAGACGGGGACAAAACGGTGGGGCCAACATGGCCCCTGAGGAGACCTGGGATCAGCTCAGCTTTTCCAACTACAATTTCAGACTCAGGCCGTGTTGCCTTTTAATCGCAAGAGAAGTTGTCCCATTCCATCTCCATTGGTCTGGATCATTCTAGACTCATAACACCCCCAGACGAGTGGCAGGGGTACCACATATTAAACTCTAATTAGCTGGGAAGCAAAGGGAAAAAGGAGACAAACACCAGTCCCACTGGAATGTCAATCATGTCTCCTGCATCAACATGGAAACTTTAACATCTTTTCTTTGAGCCTGAATTTCTAGGCTATTCTATTGGGTGGATGTGGGCGATCACTTGTAAAAGTGGGGGAAGCAGTATGACTCAGCAAGAAGGATGAAGGGACTTCTGGTCTACCCGCCTGCTGCTGTGGGTACAGTTGCCAGCTGTGCAGTTATTAAGTGCTTGCTGTGTGCTAAGCCCTGGGGAAGGTCCTGGCAACGTCCCAAGATGTCAGGCCCTGCTCAGGCTATGGCCCCAAGGGAATGCCCTTTCTTCTCCATCTCTCTAAACGCTGCCCATCCTCAGACCCCGCTCCTTTCCCACTCCTCCAGGAATGTCCCTGACCACTGACTTCTCCCCTGCATTCACACAGCAGTTAATCGAGTGTGTGCTGGGTACTGTGGCCCCCAATATTCTTTACACCCTCTCCTCCACTGTGTCTGGGGTGGGGGGAAATGAGCCCACACCCATCTCCAGGGCTGGGCCCTGTCTGTCCTGAGCCAATCAGGGCAACCCCACTGGGTCCTGGGCATGCTGGTGGCAAGAGAGCATGTCATCAGGCTCCTGCTCTCTCCAAGGAGCTCGACCCACCCTGGGTGGGTAGGGACAGTGACTCTGCCTGCAGGAGTCCCCAGGGCCCCAGGGGTGGCAGTGACCCGAGCATGGACCAGGCACAGCCAGGGGCTGCTTTCTTTCCGGGGGACCTCCTGGGATCACAGATACATCTAGGAAGGAGGCTGGCCTCCCTCCAATCCCTCTCTGTCCTGAGGTCACTTCCTTACTGAGGAGGGGCAGGGCTGAGTTGCTCCGTGGCATGTGGCATCTTCCTGGACCAGGGCTCGAACCCGTGTCCCCTGCATTGGCAGGCAGATTCTTAACCACTGCGCTACCAGGGAAGTCCCAAGAGACGGGGATTTTAGGTGGTTAAATGAGGTCATAAGTGTGGGGCCCTAATCTGATAAGATTGGTGTCTTATAAGAAGAGGAACAGTATAGTCAATATCTTGCAATAACCGATAACGGAAAAGAATCTGAAAAAGAATATATATATCTATATATCTATATATCTATATATATGTGTGTGTGTGTGTGTATGTATAACTGAACATTTGCTGTACACCTGAAACATTGTAAATCAACTATACTTCAATAAAATTTAAGAAAAAGTAGAAGAAGAGGAATAAACAGCAGAGCACTCTCTCTTTGCCATGTGAGGACACGGCAAGAAGGCAGCCGTCTGCAAGCCAGGAGAAGCCTCAGAGTGAAACCTATGGGGCCAGCACTTTGACCTTGGACTTCCAGCCTCCAGAACTGTGAGAAATAAATTTCTGTCGTTTAAGCTGCCCAGTCTGTGGTGTTCTGTTATGACAGCCTGGGCTGAACAAGACAACGATGACGCCTTTAGCTAGCACTGTGGGGCACCTACTATGTGCCAGGCACTATTTCAGAAGCTGAGGATGCAACAGGAAACAAATTAAAAGAAATTCCTCCTATCATGGAGTTCATATTCTAATAAATTTATATAGTAATATGTATGCAGTATCTATCTATCTATCCATCCATACACCTATCTATCTATCTATCATCTACCTACCTATTTATCTATCAATCAATCAATCTATCAATAGATGTAGTAAAATACTTAGAATGTCAGATGGTAATTGTACTAGTTAGGGTTCTCTAGAGAAACAGAACTAACAGGCTATATATATAAGCAGAGGGAATGGCAGGTGCTGAGACGAAGAGTTGAGAGTAACACCAGGGTAGGAAGGACCCATGTGGCAGGAGGAGGGAGGTGGTGAGACATGAGTGGGAGAGATCTGCGGGGCCGAAGCTTCTGAGACCTCGATACTGCAGGTAAGGACTCTGGATTTCATTTAGTATCATAGAAGCCACTGGAGGGTGCAGACCACGGTATCATCCAACAGGTTTTAACAGGACCATCCTGGCTTCTGCAGACACAGGATAGAGGGGCCCAGAAAGAAGGCAGAGAGGACGAGGAGCCTGTTCTACCAACTTGGGAGGGAAATGACAGTGACTGAGCGCAAGAAGGTGGCAGTGGAGGTGGTGAGAAGGGCTTGGATTCTGGATTGGTTCTGAAAGTAGAACTGACAGGGTTTCCTGACAGATTGGCTGTGGGTGCGAGAGGGGGAGGGCGTGAGGATGACTCAGATTTGGGCCAGAGCTCGGGGGACGCTGATGCCATTGGCTGAGACAACTCACCAGGGTTGGGGGGGGGCGTGACGCAGTCGAGTGTCGGCAATGGAGACGGAGGTGTTTGTAGGAATCAGGTGGAGGTGTGTGCAGGTGCGTGCAGGTGTGTGTGCAGAGTTCAGAATTTGGGAGAGAGTCAGGTTGGGGATAGGAATGTGAGAGGCCCAGGCATGGGGGTTGCATTGGAGGGAGGAGAGGGAGCCGCTGGGTCCTGGACACTACAGGTTAGAGGTCAGGAGAGCAGAGGAACTGAGCGGCAGCTGCTGGTGACAGAGAGAACATGTGGAGGGTAGAGTCCTGGGAAAATGCATTCAGCGTGTTTTGGGAAGGAGGGAGATACCAGTGCCTGACTGAACGGTGTGCTGGGTTGGAGAATGTCCCCCCAAAATTCACGCTTATCTGGAGCATGTGACCTTAGGCATAGGATCTTTGCAGGTGTAATTAGTTAAGATGAGATCCTACAGGATCAGGGTGGGCCCTACATCCAGTGACATATAAGAAAAGGAGATGGGAATTCCCTGGTGGCGCAGTGGTTAAGAATCCGCCTGCCAATGCAGGGGACACAGGTTCGAGCCCTGATCCAGGAAGATCCCACATGCCGCGGAGCAACTGAGCTCATGCGCCACAACTACTGAGCCTGCGTGCCACAACTACTGAAGCCCGTGCGCCTAGAGCCCGTGCTCCGCAACAAGAGAAGCCATTGCAATGAGAAGCCCATGCACCGCAACAAAGAGTAGCCCTCGCTCGCCACAACTAGAGAAAGCCCGCATGCAGCAACGAAGGCCCAACGCAGCCAAAAACAAACAAATAAATAATAAATAATTTTTTTAAAAAAAGAAGAGATGACACACAGAGAGATGCAGAGGAGAAGGGGAGGTGATGAGAGGGGCAGAGATCGGAGTGATGTGTCTACAAGCCAAGGACACCAACGGCTGCCGGGAACCACCAGAAGCCAGAAAAGGCCTGGGAAGGGTCTTCCCCTAGAGCCTTCAGAGGGAGCGTGGCCCTGACGGCATCTTGACTGTGGTCTTCTGACCTCCAGAACTGTGATAGAATAAATTTCTGTTATTTTAATCCACCCAGTTTTGCAGGTGCTTTATTCCCACAGCTCCAGGAAACTAACAGGTGGGTACCCAGGTGCCCCCCAGCCCACCCCTAGGGGACATCTTTAGCCAGAGGGTCAGCACCCTGACCCACTCTGCTTTGCTCCCTCTGTCCCCCTTCCACTCTGACCCGCTGTAGCTGGGACACTAGTGACCCTCTGTGGGGAGACTGTAGAGGAGACTCTGTGTCCAGGGGGCCAGGGTTGGGGTCCCGCTCTGCCACTTTTCAGCGAGCCTCTTCCCTGCCTTTTTCCTTACCTGATGAATGAGAGTGACAGCATTGTCTATACTTACACTGAAACCATTTTTTCTGTTTATCTGAATTCAGATTTAACTGGGCACTTTATATTTTTATTTGCTAATCTGGCAACCCTGCTCACCCCTCAACGTGCTTCTGGCAACCAGGACTCGTGGCCAGGTCCACGACGGCCTCACGAAGAGGCCATCTGACCACATTTGGCTAAAATCAACCCCCCGCCTGCCTCTGCCTCCTTCCACCCCCACTGGTTTGTTCTTGTCGGCTGTGTGCAGAACATGCTTTCCTGTCACACCTACGTCTCTATATATGAGGAATCAATAACGACTTTAGGGAGAAAATACAGTTGTCATGGGGGAAAAATAGAGTGAATTCAGAGTTCATCAGGCAAGTTAATCAAATTGCCCAGCCATGCCTTGCCGCCCCTGGGAGCCATCTGGCCCTCCCCGACCAATGCAGGGCCAGGGAACAGGACAGGAGGGCCTGGGAATTTGTCATCCCACACCCGGGAGGGGCGGCTTTGGTCAGGACCCTCCACCAGCTCTTACGCCCCGTCACCTTGAAGATACACGCCCGGACGGCTGCCCTTCCACCACGTTTCTTGGAGTCCTGCTCGGCACCCTCCCAGCCCACCCCCCCCCACCCCACCCCACCCCACCCCGCCCACACACACAGGCAGCGGGCCAGCTGGACAGGCTTCCCTCCTCACAGGGCTGATATTCCAGGCGGGGATAAGCAGTCAACACAGAAGCAAGAACTTGCAGAATAACCGCCTTTCTGAGCTGCAGGGCTGCTGACTATGCGCCTTTCCACTCTGCAACACACACCCAAGTTCCTTGGCTTCCCAACTCCTCCATTTATAGGGAAGCCAGGCTTGGGTGAAGCCCGCGGCAAAGCAGAGAGACAGAAGAATCCGGGTCCTTGGTGTGGTCAAGCAGCTGAATGGAGAGTGATTTTGAAGCCCACCCCCTAAGCACTTTTCAGTTTTGTGAGCTAATAAAGACCCTTTTCATTCAAGGACGTGTACGTGAGGTTTCCGCTTCTCACAACTTAAAAAGCTCTGACCTATACCGTCCTTCAGCTCAACTGTTCTCGCTGACAGGGGACCCAGCAGTTCTGTGACTCCCAGGCCAGTGTCGATCATGGGTCTTGGCAGCCCACAAGGACAGCTGCAGGAAACACAGGCACCCCCAAGACCTCCACCACTGAGGGCACCCCCAGAGCCTCCCACGTCACAGGGACAAATTCACACCTTGCTTCTCATGACTCTTGGGCTCCTCAGGGCAGAGTCCATCATGGGGTGACAAGTGTCACCTGCTGCTCCAGCAGGCTGGGTCCAGGCTACAGCTGAGCTCTCTGGGTGGCTGGGTACCAGGGTCTGGAAAGATGTATGAGAGTGATGCTCTGGCTGGTACTCAGGCCCTAAAGAGCCCTGCTTGGTCCTGGAGTCTCACGTGGTCCCTTTCAGCTTCTGGCCCTGACACCTGTCCTCAGGTGGGATGGGAGACGGAGATTGGAGATGAGGGAGGGCACACCCCACAGGTCACTCATGGTCCCCACAGGAAACAGGAACACCCTCATCTGGGATTTTTTTTTCCAATTTTTTTTTTTATTGTGGTAAAATACACACAACATAAAATTTATCGTGGTATTAAATATAGTCATAACAGAGAATTCCCTGGCCGTCCAGCAGTTAGGACTCGGTGTTTTTACTGCCAGGGCCTCAGGTTCGATCCCTGGTCGGGGAACTAAGATCCCACCAACCAAAATAAATAAATACAGTCATAACGTTGTACAACCATCACTACCATTATCTCCACAACTCTTTTTGTCTTGGAAACAGGAAACTCCATACCCCTTAAACATTGACTTTCCTTTCCCCTTCATCTCAGCCCCTGGCAACCACTGTTCTACTTTCTGTCTCTATGAATTTGACTTCTCTAGGGATCTCATATAAGTGGAATCATACAGTATTCGGTTTTTTGTGTATGACTGGTTTATTTTATTTAGTGTAATGTCTTCAAGATTCGTCCATGTTGTAGCATGTGTCACAGTTTCCTTCCTTTTTAAGGTTGCACAATATCCCATTGTATACGGATAGACCACATTTTGGTTTTCCATTCCTCTGTTGACGGATGAGTTGCTTCCACATTTTAGCTATTGTGAATAATGCTGCAGTGAACATGGGTGTACTTTCCTGGGATTTTTGAATGAGGGGCTGTTTTCAGAGGTAGGGGAAGGACTGAGGAATCAGGAAGGGTGATACCCAGAGACTACCAAGAATGGAAAGTCATCATCACCCCCCGGCCTGATGGGCGAGGACAGGGAAGGGTATTTGCAGAGCCCAGGGATTGTCTGGGGCTACACAGCAGGAACTGTAGCTTCTAGAACCATCACAAAGCACAGAGGGAGAAAGGCCATTGCTGATGGGGCCACGCTATCCCGACACCTCCTCCAGCTCTCTGATCTGCTGGTGCGCTACACAGCAGGAACTGTAGCTTCTAGAACCACCACAAGGCACAGAGGGAGAAAGGTCATTGCTGATGGGGCCGCGCTATCCCGACACCTCCTCCAGCTCTCTGATCTGCTGGTGCTTTCCAGTGGAGCCTGAGGGTATTAGTCTGATATTGCCGCGATGATGCTAGTAACAGACTACCCCAGGTTTCAGTGGCTGAAATAACAATCGTTTATTCTCACAGCTTGGCAGCTCTGTTCCCACATCTCATATCTCCTTCTGTGGCCCAGGCTGAGGGGCCGCAGCTGCCCAGGGTGTGTTCTTCCCATGCAATGCAGAAGCCCAAGAAAGCAGGCCCAGCTGCACAAGCACATTTAGAACCTCTGTGCATCTCACGCGTTAGCCTCCTCTTGGCCACGCCCACAATTAGTGGGCGGCAAGTCCACTCCGTCTACCCCCAGGCCCTGGCAAGGGTGTGGCAGTGCATTTCTGCTACAGGGGAGTGAAGAATCCTGACCAGTAAAGTCAGTCCACTGGGGAGGGTGGGGTAGTCTGCAGAGTCAGGCTCCGGAACCCAGGGAGGGGTAGAGATGGGAGGGGTGATTAAAGAGAGCAGCCAGCAGCTTGATGCCCTCTCGGGTCTCCTCTGACCTCCTCCCAGGTGAGTCAGCATCAACCCCCCTCCCCTCCCCCAGCATCTCTGCAGAGGGACCTGATGTGCAAGCTCTCAGCCACCCCTGATCAGAGGCCAGGAAGGGTTAACTGGAGGACTGTGCTGAATCACAGTCGGAGAGAGACTTTTTCAAAGACTTGATAAATAAATCACCGCTCATGTTTAATTCAAAGCCCCCGCTGCCTACAGAGAACACAGGGAAGAAGCCATCTTTCAATTAAAACAGTTCTGAGGGGCTTCTCCTGCTCTCCCAGGGCCTTCCAGCCTCTCCACCCACACCCGGTTGGAGGCCCTGGCGGGGAAGGTCGGTGTGATCCTGCCCCGCTCCCAGGACAAGCTGAGAATAGAAATCGGACTCACATCTGGGTCACCTGGGGTCGCAGCCTCAACCCTGGTCACTCTCCTCCCTCATCTCACCATCTCCCATTGTCCCCTCCAGGTCATTTTCTCATACAAGCCAGTTTTCTTTTCTCCAGAGCTCTTGTCATTATGTGATGGTTTTGTGGGTTTTATTTGTTTCTTTATCTTCTGTCTCCTCTGATAGTATTTCATCTCCGTGTGAGCAGAAATTGGGCTCATCTGCTGAAGCCCCAGCACCCAGAACAGCTCTTAGCACATAGTAGGTGCTCAATAAATGTTTGCCTGTTTGTTTCAGAGCCTTTTCTCTTCCAGGCTAAGCAACCCCAGGTCCTGCGGTTTCACACATAGGGCAGGAGGCTGAACATCGCTCGACGCCATGCAGTGCTCTGAGCTCAGAGTCTCTGAGGAACAGCAAGAAGGCCAGAGGAGGTGCCGAGCCACATCCACGAGGGCCTGTGACAGGCCATTGCTGCTCTGAGCACTTGGTACGGATGGACCATCTCAGCCTCCCCAGAGCCCATTTTACAAATGAGCAAACCAAGGCACATTGAGATTAAAGTCACCTTCCCCACATGGCACCTTCAGGGCATTGGAGGCAGGATTTGAACCCAGACCCAGTGCTTCTACAGCAGGCACCCTGAGTCACTCTTCGAGAAGATGAGAGCTTTTTATAACCACCAGATGCTGGGAAGCATGAGTTATCGTATCCCTCAAGAGTCTGGCTTTCTGAAATCCCAAGTGGCAAAAATCAGGCCCAGGGATGAAAGGAAGATCAAATCTTCCCCTTGTGGACTGATAAACTCTCAACCAATATTTTGGACTTGAAACCTGTTCTTTTTTATTTGCCAAAATCACACTGAATCACTGTTTCTAGCATAGCACCCGCTTTTATCAGCGGGTCTATGTGCCAGCATTCAGCAGACTTCAGGTGATTTAATCCTCTCACTAATATCATGCAGTTGATGGTTTTAATCTCCATTTTCGCTATGAGAAAACTGAAGCCCTAACGGTTGAGTACCCGGTCACCCTGCTAGGGAGTGTCAAGAGTCAGGAATTGAACCGCTGGCCTCAGAATCATGCTGTTTCTACAATAATCCCACAGTGGACATACTATGAGCTGTAATCATCATCACTAACATTTAATGAGCACTTACTATGTGCTGAACTGGGTGTTTAGCATTTATAGTCATTAACTCCTTTGATCCTAATTACAACTCTAGGAGGAAAATACTATTTTTATCCCCATTTTAAAGATGAGGAAATTAAGGTCCAGATGGTTAAGGAACTGCTTTAAAATGTAGGTTTTATTATTATTCAGATATGATGAGGCCAGCAGCTTAAGAGATGACTGCCATTGAAGAGATAGTTTGTCACACACAGATCCCAAGAGGAGGGGGCATGTCTTATAGGGCCACACAGGGGAGCATCAGGGTCAGCCAGGTGGTAGAGGGAATGAGGGGGCATCACAGGCAAGAGCTTTATTGTGGTTTCCACAGGGATGCAGACTTAGGATGGGCTAATTTGAATAATTTCAGTGGCTCTGAAGCATAAGAGCTGTCCCTACTTGCCTGGCACCTGGCCCTGAGGTGCTTAGGGCAGATGGATTCTGGGCCAGAATGTGAGAGCCTCATAGAGGAAGGTGTTGAGGGTATGAGCTCTGGATTGGTTGGTTTGCATATGGAAGATGCACTTGCAGGTGAGTCCTTTACTATCTCTAGGAATTGGTGAGCCCTGGGTGGGCAGTCCCTCCCAGGTCAACATGGCTCCAGATGTCAAAATGTCTGCTTTACCCGCTCAATACAGGAACTTCGCCCAGGTCACTCAGAACAGGATTTGAAACCTTAGATCAGCTCATTTCTGAGCCCTCGCTTGTCACCACTTTACAACCAGATTTCCTGTCTGCAGGAAATGTGGTTTCATGTCTGCATGATCTGTGTTGTTGATCATGCAACACAGCGGGAAGTTACTACAAATATCACCATCTGAACAGAGATGAGGCTGGGATGCAGGCTGCAGAGGGGGACCAAGCGGGAGCCAGGAAGGCAGTTAGGGGCTTTCTTCAGCCAGACGAAGAGTCCCCAAGACAACTGTGCTGAGCTGGCATCCCTATTGATTCTATTGTCATCTCAGTTTGGGAAGAAACCAGGAACATCTGACAGAAACTTGAATTCCACCCCCTTCCTTTAAACAAACAGCCCAGATTGGATCCAGTGGTCCCCGCCGCGTGGCTGAGCTACATCCTGATCGTGTTCTGACGCGGGAGTGTTGCGTCTACGTTATCTGGGATAGGCAGCTGGAAGGGAAAGCACAGCCCGGATTGAAGTAGCAGCATCTGTTAGTATCTCCCAGGAGAAAAATTCTCCTTTTGTTGCATAGTAAGTCATTAAAACACCAAAAAGAAAAAGGGACATTCATTTCCCCACCATATTGCAGACAATACTTGAACGCAAAGGTACCAAGGGAAACGGGCCAGGCCTTCAGATGACAGGCTATAGAAGGAATGTCAGGCACAGGGGGTGAGCCAAACACCCGAGACCCCCTGTCCCCTGCAGGGCGGGTGTCAGAAGCCGGGGCTGGGTCTACTCAATCCCATATTCCGGGTTTCTCTCTGCTTCCCAGGACTAAGGGAGGCTTGGAGGTCTGGGGACCACCCTGGGGTTTCAGACTCATGCCTAAATCATTGTCCCAGACCCTTGCCCAGATCCCTTTTGAGGCCACGGTCATTTCCCCCAAACTGCTACCAGCCTCCTGGATCACTGAGAGAGGGATCCCCTCCGAGCTGTCAGCCGTCAGCCACCTACTAGAAGAACAGGCTTTCCGTCCAGCAGCCCTGGGTTTAAAAACCTGTTCCAACCACCCAAATGGCCATGTGACTTGGTCGGGACTTGGCATCTCTGGGCCTCAGTGTCCTCATCTATAAAATGGGGGCAGTGACGTGTGACCTCTGGTGTTGTGAGGTCCAAAGCCAGTGCTGGCATCTGTCAGAGCTGAGCACTTCCTAGGGAGCTGGGGGGAGGTAGCACCTGGTCCCTCGCCTTCTGATAGCTGATGGGTGATCCTTGTTCTTTCCTTCCCATCGTGCTCGTCAGGGATCTTGATGGAAGAGCAGTTGACAGCAGGGCCACGTGACCCTGTCACGTGGCCCCTCATCTCAGGCCCTTTTGCCTCTAATACCTGCCGATGATGTCACAAAACCACTGCAAACCTGGGAGGGCGTCTGCCTCTGTTTCTCTACTGAGGGAGCAAATTGCCCCTGTGCTCTTGCCTCTGTCCTCTGCTTTCCTGACCTTGTTGGCCCAGAGCACCCCTCCTGCTCTATCTCCCAGGCCTCGGGGCTCCACCTCTGTTCTCTGCCCATTGGGCTTGGATGCCCAGAAGAGCTTCCGTAGACTGTGCCTCTGCAGGCTAGGTGGCCCTCGGCAGAGCCACTTTGCATCCTGTGCATGAGCCCAGCCAGAGCCACTGGCTTGTGTGCCTGTGAGGGCCCTCCTGAGCAGATTAGAACCAACATCTTCCTTCCAGGATATCCCCAGCTCTCCCTCTTAGGAATAGAGGGTCATTTTTTCTACCTTAGGAACAAAAGGCTTAGAACAATGTTTCATTTGCAGTGGTAGCCACCACTCCAGCCAGGATGGTTTATTGAAGATTTTATTATCAGTTTACTAAAGAGTTTACTTGGAAGAGTGTATTAGGTTAAGCTGGGCTTTGAAAAGTAATGAACAGCTCCCAAATCTCGTGGCTTTCACCCAGGTGATGTTTATTTCTGGTTCACATAAATTCTACCTCCAGTCCAGGTGGCTTTCCAGGCAGCTGTCCTCTATGTGTTGTCCCATAGAGGTGTTGTCCCAACGTGAGCTGCTTTGGTCTTGTGTAGCCCCCCCATCAGCATGATCTTCCCAGGGAAGAAAGATCTGCGAACATCACGCACTAGCTTTTGAAGTGCTTCCCTATGGAAGGTCACGTGACCATCTGCTCACTTCTCATTGGCCAATGCAAATGACACATCCATGCCTCGCTTCAAGGGGGCGGGAGGTGCCATCCTCCTGGGGTCCAGAAGGAGAAGAGGGATGGAGAGTGAGCAACAGTAGTAATGCCCCTCACAACACATAATAATAATAATAATAACTAATAAAATTAAATAAATAACATTTAAAAAATAATAGAATAAAATTTAAAAGTGCTTACAGCTGCTGTATTGAGCACCTCACATGTGTTACCTCATTTTATCCTTATGCTAATCTTGTAATATAGAAGTTATTTTCATACTCATTTTACAGATGAGGAAACTGAGGCTCAGAGAAATGAAGTGACTCGCCTGAGACCTGCACAGCCATCCAGCTAGTGCCACCTCCAGATGAACTGCCCTGATAGAGACAGAGGGAGCAGACCTAAGCTTCTTGGATTCCCCTCAAAGCTGGCTGGGCCTGGACCACAGCATTGTCTTTGCTAAGGGTTATGAGCTGAATTGTGTCCCCCCTAAATTTATATGTTGAAGCCCTAACCCCTCAATGTGACTATATTAGGAGACAGAGCCTATAAGGAGGTAATTGAGGTTAAATGAGGTCATAGGGAGGAGTCTTAATCCAACAGGACCAGTGTCCTTATAAGAAGCAGAAGACCTTTCTATCCCTCTCTCTCCCGGGACACACATAGAAAAAGGACCATGAGAGGACAGAGAGAAGGCAGCCTTCTACAAGCCAGGAGGAGAGGTCTTGCCAGAAACCAACCCTGCCAACATCTTGATCTTGGACTTCCAGCCTCCAGACCGTGAGAAAATAAATGTTTGTTGTTCAAAGCACCCAGGTTGTGCTGTTCTGTTATGGCAGTTCGAACAGCTGAGACACTGAGTAATTTGCCAGAATCCTGTGGGGCCTAGGTATGACAGAAAACATGGCACTGCCACGGTTTCCCAAAAGTGGGAGAGGGACAGTGACAAAAGCAGCCTGGAGGGCATGACCTGAAATCAGCACAAGGTTTGCTGACCAGCTGTGCTCCAAGCAGGAGCCTCCTAACTCTCCTGTGGGAAGCAGGTCCTCTGCAGAGACCTCAAATTCTTTGACCCTAGAAATGACATTGTTGGTCCACCCCTAAAATTCTCTGGACACTCTGGTAGTATTTTGTGGGTCAGAATCCTTGGCTTTTGACAAATTGCAATTTATTCTAATGCTGTTTCCCAGGGCCCAGCCCAAAGTCCCCTGGATGGGCAGCCTCAAAATTGGGTAACACTGTGGGCTTTGGAAGCCAGGTCTCAGTTATGACTTTGTTTGTTTGCATGAAACCACGAACCCAATAAATGGTATATTAAATAAGTAAGAAGTTTATTTGCCTAATGAAACAAGGATCCTGGGGAAGGTAATCCACTGATGTCATCAAAAAACCCAATTACTTCTACCTTCCTACACAGCAATTCTTGGCATGTGGACTTGACCTCATGGTCACAAGATGGCTGCTGTGCATCCAGGTATCATATCTACACTTCAGATAGAATAAAGGGAGAAATTTAAATGGCTGAATCTGTTCCAAGAGCTTCTGCCTAGTCCTTTTTCTTTATACACAGGTGGCCAAAACTGGTCACTTGTCCACTTCTACCTGCAAAGTAAGTCTGGCAAGATGAGTATTTTAGCTTTCCATCTCTTTAGAAGAAGAAGGCAAGGGAAAGGGTGTTGGGAATGGCTTTGGGCATCAGATCCTCGCTGCCTGGCAGAGACAGGCAGATCTGGCCACATCACTTAGAATACGACCTTGCACAGAGGATTTATTTGAACTTCTGTTTATTCATGTGGAAAATGAGGACAATAAGAACACCTCCCTTCCAGAATTGCAGTGCCTGGAATACAGTAAGTATTTAATACATAGTAAATATCATTATAATTGTTACAATGGGAAAACAATATTTACGTGAAAGGTAGGCAGCGGGCCTAGGTAATGTATTTCTGGAAAATTACTGAACTATCCCAAATTACACAGAAATATATTCTGAAAATCCCTGCAGAGGCAGCTTGGCATTTTACTTGAAGAGGTCTGAAGCTGAGGAGGGTGAGAACTGCTAACCTGTTTTCCTTTGGAGCCTGTCGGGGGTGACAGCAGAGAGTAAACAGAGGAGGGACATGACCATCAGGCTCCTGGGGCCACAGTGAGAGGCCTGTCTGGGAGCATCACAGAGCTAGAATAGCCCAGATGCATGCTGGCCCGCCTTCTCCCCCGTGGAGCTGGAACCCTCCCCACCCCTACTCCGACCCCCACTTACCGTGTTTGTGTTTCTTTTGTAAAGATGAAAAGAAAGCTGGAGGCTGCTGATCCTGCCATGGAAGCATCTCATTTCTGCTCTGATGTTCACATGCAGAGGGCAGCAACCAGCAGCGGAACTGGCTTCACTCTGGAGCTGAGGGCTGCGGCCAGGGTGGCCCCTGGGGTCCTATGGGGATGAGAACCAGGGAATAAGAAGACCAGGCAGGCAGAATTCCTGTTCTGGCCCTTGCTTATCTGGCCCGATTTCCTCAAATAGCCCCCAGGGGACCGAGAGAGAGAGTGGACAAGACTGACCATTGGGCCACCCAAGACTCCTGGTTGGGGCTTTGTGTCCTAGGAACCCCATCAGCCCCTCATCCTGGGAAAGCAATGTGGACACATACCGGGGTCATGTGGAGGTAGCAGCCACAACCCCTGTGTCCCGAGTGGGACATGGCAGGTGCTCCAGAAACTCAGGCTGGGTAGAGGATGCCGGGCACCACTCTAGGAGATGCCCATGACCGCTAGTGAGTTGGCCTGATGCTCGTCCTGACTCACTCTGGTGTGTGTCCTGTGTCCTGCAACCTCTGGGGCCGGGCCTCCCTCCTCCCAATGCTCCTTTGCAGTAGGAAGGTCTATGAGGCACCAGACAGAGCATCCTATCCGGTGAGGTCATTCACGCATACTCAGCATACGCTGAGCACCGACTGTGTGCACCGCCCCAGGCCAGACAGGGTCGATGCCCAGCATGATTTTCATTTAAAATCCGCTGATTTTCACCTCTGGCACGTTTTTCTTAGAAATGACTCAGAGTTAGTCACCTGGAGAGAGACACAAAGGAAAAATTAGGGCTTCCCTGGTGGCGCAGTGGTTGAGAGTCCGCCTGTCGATTCAGGCGACACGGGTTCGTGCCCCGGTCCGGGAAGATCCCACATGCCACGGAGCGGTTGGGCCCGTGAGCCGTGGCCGCTGAGCCTGCGCGTCTGGAGCCTATGCTCCGCAACAGGAGAGGCCACAACAGTGGGAGGCCCGCGTAACGCAAAAAAAAAAAAAAAAGGAAAAATTAAGTTAGAAGTATTAGTGTCCTAATGGCAAATCCAAACAGATACCAAGCAGCTGGTTCTCTCGGGAAATCAGCCTCCCCACGTGGGGTTGGATCTGGGGAGGAAATCAGAGGCTCTTGCCTGACCCATGAGCCCTCCTTCTGAGGTCTTTGGGCTAAGCCGCTCCCAGGAATAACTGTCCTTCAGCCCATCTCTCCCTCTACCAGCCCCCACCCACCCCCAGAACCTGACCTATAACCAGATTTGACTCACTTATTTGATTTTCTCATTAACCCCCAAGGTCATTCCTGCCCCAGGGCCTTTGCACTTGCTTTTCCTTCAGCCAAAGAAAAGCTGCTTGAACTTGTACACAAGCGACTTAACTTCCTGTGCTTCAGTTTCCCTTTCTGAAGCAACTACTAACAACTGGGGGTGTTAGTAGTATTAGTTGTCTTAGAGTGTCTATAAACATTAAGTGAGATCGTACACAGAGAGCCTCAGAACCAAGCTCAACACAGAGTAGCAACAAACAAATTCACTGTCAGGACAGCCTGTGCTCTCAGCCACCTCTGGCCATGAGGCCATGTGGCATCTCCCCTCCCTGCCCCCCTCACTGTGCTCCCCTCGGCCGTAGCACCTGGCACAGTCCTTGAAGTCAACCAGTTGATGAATTGTGTCCCCCTGGTGGGAGCACCTTCTTCCCTTGGAAGACCTCTCTCCACAGCCACCTCCTCTGAGAAGCCTTCTTGGATTCCTGGGCAGAGACTCCTATTTCCTTTGAGCCCCAGCGCCCTGCTGAGGTAACACTGGAGCCAGATGACAGGGCACTGACTCACAAGCCACTTGAAGCCATTTTAGGGGCAAATCCTCTTTTTTTTTTTTTTTTTTTGCTGTACGTGGGCCTCTCACTGTTGTGGCCTCTCCTGTTATGGAGCACAGGCTCCAGATGCGCAGGCTCAGCGGCCATGGCTCACGGGCCCAGCCGCTCTGCGGCATGTGGGATCTTCCCGGACGGGGGCACGAACCTGTGTCCCCTGCATCGGCAGGCGGACTCTCAACCACTGTGCCACCAGGGAAGCCCCAGGGGCAAATCCTCTTGCAGCAGCTGAACCTTCCAGACATTATCTTAACTGCAAACTCCTAAGAGACCCTAAGCCAGAAGCACCGGCTATGTCACTCCTGAATTCCCCAAGCACAGAAAGCGTGATGGTAGGTGTTCATTGTTTTAAATTGTTAAGGGTTGGGATGATTTTTTTCTGCAACAATAGATAACTAATATAGTGTATAAATACCCCACCAGACAGCACTGGGCTCTAATGGGGTAACTGTGAGGTGGGTGTTCCATGCGGGGTCCTGGGGTCCCCCCATGGGATTAATCCCTGCATCTCACTTCCCCATCCTATCACTTTCCCTCCCAATAAACCACTTGTCCTCAAATTCTTGTTTCAGTCAGCTTCTATAGACCCCAACACTAGGGCACAGGCGGGGCTCAGAGGCTCCGCCCCATGGCCTTGCCTCAGCATCACTGACCTGGCTGTGGCCTCTGCACAGGGCCTGTCTGGACACAGCTTGTCCAGCCCCATGGAGCCTGAGTCCTGGGCCCAGTTTCTCCTTCAGGTAACATACTCCGCAGGAAACTTACCTCCTCCCGGGGCCCCGGGGAGGAAAAAAATGCCTCCTGAATCCAAGCTAAGGTGTCAGCACTTAAGACCTGGGGATCCCAAGGGCATCCTGGGCCTCCCCCCTCTTTCCCTCCTGCCCACAGATCCCTACCCTCACCAGAGCCCACGTGGCTGCTCCCAGCCTGAGGCCAGGAGTTACCACCAGGCTTCCAGAATCTGCCCCTGCCACTCCACTCTGCAGCTGGCACAAAGTCTCCCCACCAGGTATTCATTTTCAAATGTATGTAGATGCTGCGATAAATAACTTTCAAATTATTTTTTCAACGTGCCTGAATTAATTCACATTCACTCTTTGTTCTCTACTGGTGTCTCAATCCACAGATGCTCGGAGCACAGCCGCCATCCTTGGCCACGTGGATTTTTCTGACTTTACCAAGGGGCTCTCCCATTACAAAGAGTGGGACTCCCTGCTGCAACAGAAGCCATTAACCTGCAATTGTGGTGACAACCATGGGCAGGGCCAGGTCAGGAGGTGCATTGGGAGGCGGGAGACTGTGTTCTCCACCCAGGTGATCTTACATGTGATGTCCATGTTTCCCAGAAGAGCTGAGACTACAAATGGAGATCTTGCTGTTGGACTTGGGGTCTGATTTTGGTTCTGAAAATGAAGGCGCTGAGGCCTTGGTGTCAGGACTTCCCCTGGGCCTTGGGTGTTGACTTTTCTGCTTTTGATTTAGGGAGCAGTGTCCAGGGCCCCCAGCAGGTCCGCCATGTACAGTTGTTCAGGTTGGAGACACATGGTCATTGAGGGTTCCATGCACATGGAGGATTTCTTCAGAACCTTCTTGCCTTCCTGCTATTTTCACGCTGGCTTACTTACTTATTGTCTGTCTCACCAACAGCCCTGAGCGCCGTGATTGCTGAGGACTTCATCAGCTCCATGCCCAGCACCTGGCTGAGGCTGGGCCATCAACACTGCCACCAGTCACTGCATGAACCACACGAGTGGTCTGAATTCTCCAGTAGTCACGTGAAAACAACAAAATGAAATAGAAGGGATGAATTTTAATAATACATTTTCTTTAACCCAACCTATCCAAAACATTTATCACCCCAACATATAATCCATATAAGAATGATGAATGAGATATTTTACATTCACTGCATGTCTCAATTCAGACCTAAATTTTCATCACAAGTTCTTGGTCTGTATTTAGACTTCATACAATTTGCAGTTGAAAAAGCAGATCCACATGTCCAAGTTGTTCCAAGCATTCTTAAGGCTTTTCCGATAACTATATCAAGTATCTATTCTAAAATTAAAATGAACTAAAAACAAATGAAACTTTAAAATGAAAAGTTCAACTCCTTGGTCACACTATCCACATTTCAAGTAGCCGCATGTGGCCATTGTACTGGATGATGCAGACGGAGAACATTCCACTGGGGCAGAAAGTTTTGTTGGACAGAATAAATCCAGGCTTTCGTGTTCTTTGGGCTGGAGCACTGATTGACGATGAAGACCCATCTGGACGTTGATTCAGACCCTTAGGGATTTGCGATCAGGGCACACGCTCCACGTGGCCCCAGAATGCCGCCAGCTAAACTTGCGATGCTTTGACAAAACCCAGACAAAATCCTGTAAACAGCGTGGGCGAGAACACGCAGACCCTGCCCAGCTCAGAACGAGAAAGCAGATTGATTCGATATTCCCTCTAGAAGTTTGTTTCCTAGGTGGGGATTCAAAACCTAAACATTTCAGTCAGCTTTTCAGAGACATGCTTCCAAGAGCATGTGGAAAAGCAAAGTCTGAGACAAGCACATCTTTAAGCATTTCCTGGGCGGGGCCGCCTGGTCCACTTTCTGTGACACCTGAGGGTAGCCAGGTGGGCTGTCAGGGCATCAAGCAGGTGGCAGACCAGACTCTGTGCTGGCCTCAGGCTGCCCTTTAAATGTATCGGCTGCTATTCCAGGGCCTTGGTCTGCTTGTGCGAATCTCCCCTCAGCCCCAAACAAATAAATAATTCATCCCCAAAGTGGCACACTTGCTGGTATGGCTTAGATTAAAATCCCTAAAATATGTATTTAATTTGGATTTGGTGAGGCTGTTATCAGCCTCAGATAGCACCAGAATTAAAATAAAATTTGGAGTTCTTAGGAGACAACGGAAAACTCGACTCCGGGTGTTCTCTGACACCGGACCCTTCTCACCCTGGTCTTTCCTAACGACCAGTCTGGAGGTCCGCCTAATTACCATGTTGGAGTGCGTGTAGCACCTGCTTCCAGGGCTGGCAGAACTGAAGCCATGCGCTATGTAATATTTATGTTTCCTGCAAAATTCACAGAATAATTGGTGGTGCTTGGCACTTGGTGTTGTTTTCAACAGAGGCTCCCAGCCTTGGCAGAGTGAATGCCCCGTCCTAGTCTCTGCCTGGGGGTCAGGCCCAGCCTTGGAGGAATGGGGTGGGGGGTGGGGACTGTCTCACTGGTGCCCCTCTGGGGGGGGTTCAGGCCAGCGATGGGATTACAACCCCACTTAAAGATGCTCAGAAACACATTAGTCCTCCATGCATTCACTCAGAATCCTCACAACTGCCCTGTGTTGGTTGATCTTTATTTTTATTTATTTATTTAGTTAGTTAGTTAAGTCTTTATTGAATTTGCTACAATATTGATTCTGTTTTATGTTCTGTTTTTTTGGCCGCGAGGCATGTGGGATCTTAGCTCCCTGACCAGTGATCGAACCTGCACCCCCTGCATTGGAAGGCGAAGTCTTAACCACTGGACCGCCAGGGAAGTCCCATTGGTTGGCCTTTATGACGTGCCTGCAGAAGCTGGAAGAAACAAGGGGGGAGGGGTGAAGATGGTAAAGGTTAAGGGGGAGAGGGGTACCTAGACAACCCAAGGTTCTGCTCATCTTCTGCTCTCTTCTTCCTCCCTTCCTTCCTTCCTCTGACATTTAATAGGTACCTAATATGTGCCGGGTACAAATAAAGATGCCAAATAACATGAACAAAGCCACATCCCTGCCGTCCTGAAGCTCACAGCCTAGAGGAGGAGGCTGTGAGTCACTCCCGAACCACGTGGACGTGTAAATTCACAATTGTGCTCCGTGCTACGGAAGAACACTCAAGTTCTCCTCTGTTACACGAACATCTCAGAGTCCAGGGAAGCACACGTTTTGATCTTCACTGGCCTAACGCCTACGTGGGTGCCGAGAAAGGACTTTGGGCTTCTGGCATTCTGTCACTGCCACACCAAGTGGGTAAGTACTCACATCTTTCATTCATTCCATTGCTTGATGAGTACTGGCCGTGGCAGCCCCTGTGCCGAGTGCCGGGGAGACAGACACGTAATGGGCGACTCTAACCTGTCAAGAAGACAGAGGTGATGGAGGTGAGCTGGGGAGGGGGTGAGACCTCAGGCTTGGAGAGAAGGCTGCTGGGTGGTGGAGGCACTGATCAGCAAGGAAACCAATGAGATCAAGCAAAGGCTGTGCATTCAGAGCCTCCTATAGCGAGTCAGCCCCTGTCACTGGTGTTTGGCAGAGACTCAGAAGCAGGTAGGGAAGCTTTACAGGGGACCAAAGGGAAGGGGCAGACATGCCCCAGTCAGCCTGGGGAAGCTGGGGGAGGCTCATGGAAGAGAGCATCTTACGTGATTTGTTAGGGGAGCATATTTGGCTTTCTCTGGTTGGCTCTAAATTGGAAGCAGGGACAAAATTAGGGAAGATGCCAGGGGATAAAGTCCTGGCCGTCTGGGGCTGGTTGAAGCAGACTGTGGTTTGGATGAGTTCTGCTTTTACAGATAGGCTGGCCCTTGTTGCTTCTGTGTCAGTCTCTCATCCCTGAATGCCACCTTAAAATGAGGTCTTCTCTCTGTCAGGAAGGCATGAGCTGAGTCTGGAAGGAGCAGGAGAGATGAGTTGCTCCCGGGAAAGGACATTCCAGGCAGAGGAAGAAACCTCCAATCTGATATTGTGCAAATGAATGAATGAATGAGTGATGTAGCAAAGCTCCTTCATCCAACCAGCGTGCTTCCTTGCAAAATGAGAAGTCGGCTTCCTCAGTGACTAGGGTATAATTTAGTTCCTAATGAGCTCTTGAGAGTGCTTCATAATTAGGGAGGCTCTGGCGGGCAGACCTGCAGCTGACGGCTACTTAGAGAACACACCGTTTCTTTGGTGAGTTGACCAAGGATGGTGATTTACCAAAGTAAAAACTAATGAGATTCCACAGTCACCAGGTTTTATGTGCAGCCATATAATGCCAGTGTAATTATACATGTGTATTCCTAAATTGGACCTAAAGCTGAAAAGGATGCTTTTGGTAGCAAATGCAAAAGAACAACAAAGTCATAAAAGATGCTCGGTGCCCAGCACTCATGCGTGAAAGCTGCCGTGATGGGGTGTCTGTTTTCACGAACTCCGTGATCTGGGGTCTCTTTTGTTACTCCCCAATCTGACCCTTCCTGCTTAAAGTCGGGCAGTGCCCCAATCTTGGGGGTTTCTCCACGTCTCAACTGCCAGTGTCCATGAAGTCTCCATGCTGGCTAGGAGCATTTCTTGTACTTTTCGTGGCTTCAAGCCATGTTGTTGGTTAATCACAGAGCTTAAAATGTGATCAGAAAAGATCTCACTTTAGCCTTTCTAAGCTGACAATTTTGCAGAAGCCCACGGAATGACATTTATTACATTAATTGTAAAACCCTTTTACTACCGGTTCTATCCGCAAACATATAGAGCCTGGCAGGGAGGAATTGGCAGTAAGCCTGCTCCCTCATCTGAGTCCAGTTTCTTCATCTGTAAATGAAGGATTTGGTCTGGGCTCTCTCTTTGTAAGATGCCCTAAAATTCTAAAACCCCGAGTTACTCTTTAGGACATGACATCTGTAGCTTGTCTTAGGCCCACGTTGTATGAACGGATCTGGAATTTGGTGAAAAGTCTGAGATACAGATTCCCAGGACATTTTGGCCACTCCGTGCTCCAATGACTCTGGGGGAAATGTTTTGAGTCAGGTTGACTCAGCCTGGGACTTGAGTAGACTCTGAAACACTAGAGACTCTGTTTGGGGATGAACTGGACCATTTGGGGCAGTCTTCTGTGCAGATTTCCCAGTGCCTTTTGTAGCTGATTTTGCAGAAGCAAGATCCTCCTGTGTCGGCTGCCCTCTGGGGAGGCTGTGGGGAAGGGGCCAGGCTGAGGAGTGTCTCTGAGGCTGTCTAGGAGGAGGCAGGCTGGGGTAACCTCAGCAGCTGCATGGATTGGTTAGATAGATAGAGACAAGGAACTTTGGAGAAGGAAAGTAGTGTGAGCAAAGACTTGCAAGTGGGAAAGGCCCAAGGACATTTTGGCCAGGTGTCTACTTGGAGCAGAGGGTTCCCTTAAAGAAACAAGTCACAGCCAGACATTCATGGGACACCCCTCTGGGCCAGGACCTTCCTCAAGGCAAGTGAAGGAAGAAGGAGAAAGTCTCCAGTGATCGACTCAAGATGCTGGGCCTGGTTAGCCTGGAAGGAACCTGTTTTCAGGTATCCTCCCCCAGGAGGCAAATCTATGGCAGAAGTGGGGCTTGATGAGGAGCTGGTCTCCTGGTTCTCTGGGGCCTACACCCCCCTCCAGCAGGGGGGGCTCCACCTGCACTAGCAAATTAATTCACTTCTGACTTTAGGTCCCTTTACCCCAACTCATCCCAGGACATGGCTCCAAGCAGCATCTGATAAGTAAATCGGTACAACCAGTTTAGAAAACCGTCAGTACCTAGTAAAGTCTACCCCGCCCCATGGCCCAGCAATTCCACTCCACAAACGTGACGGAGTTTGCATGTGCCACCAGAGACTTGGGGAACCAGTGTTCACAGCAGCTTTTGCATGAATTTCTCCAAACTGGAATGAAGTCAAACGTCCATCAACAGCAGAATGCATGACATAGTGTGGTACATTCACATGATTGGAAAAACCGCTCAGCAATCACAAGGGAAAAAAGTACTAATAGACACAACAGCCCAGATGAATCTCACAGGCTAGAGGCTGAGCCGAAGAAGCCAAGCACAGGGCATCCAAACCGCAGGGTGATTATTTGAAATTCAACCACAGGTGAAACTATTTCGTGACGATAGAAGCCAGAGTAGTGGTTGCTCTGGCGGGGTGGGGCGTGGGGGGATGCTGACTGGGTGAGGAGCATGTAGGGCCTTCTAGGGGCTGAAAACACTCTGTGTTTCCATGTGGGTGGTGGCTGCCTGATTGTATTCGTGTGAAAATTCATTGAGCTGCTCTCTTAAGGTCTGTGTGCACTTTGCTGTAGGTAAGTTAAAACTTGATAAAAATGGGGGGAAGAAAACACAACAGAATGGTGTATAGTGAAGGATTTTAACCTTTGCTCAAAGACAGGTATGGCCTTTGCCCTCGGCTTTTGGGAGGTGATCTCTAAGCCTTGGAATGTCCTGCCTGATAAGAGTGTCTCCATTTACCTGGGGGCCTTGGGCCATGCCAGACAGTCTAACAATGTCATTTAAGGTGGGGGCTTGGGGACACATGTGGTCAGCTTGACCTCCAGAGGGACTGGAGACTGAGGTCAGCCATGTGGGGAGACAACCATGTCCATGTGATGGAGCCCAACAGAGACTGTGGACACCAAGGCTCAGGGGGCTTCCCTGGCGGGCAGTATACCACCAGGATACGACGTGTTGTTGCATGTTGTTACTGGGAGATGCTAGCACTGTCCTTACCTCTGCTGGATGTCCTTACCTCTGCTGGGACAACTGGAAGCTAGCTCCATGTTTGGAATTTCTAGGACTCTGCCCATGAGCCTTTCCCTTTCACTGATCTGTGTCCTTTGCTGTAATAAAGCATGACCATGCATGTAACAGCTCTCAGTGTGTTCCATGCATCCTTCTCGTGAATTATCCAACCAGAGGGTGGTCTTGGAGACCACTGGTGTCAGAAGTGAGAGTGGTCTTATGGGCTGTTCTCCTAATGACTCTCCAAGGCTCACACCAAATACCTGGTCGTGGAGCACATGGGGGAGGATTGGAGAACAGTCCCACAGGGCCCTTTCCAGGGAGGATGGGGGAGGAGGGCCGTGGGGGCCCTTTCTAGCAACTATTCCTCTTCAGAAGCTCAGGTCACTGCCATCTGGATCCCGGTACAGAAACTCCCACTTCTCTGTTGATTTCGGCAAAAAACAGACCCATTTCTGATGCACAGAGAGACGGACCCTCCTTGGACATGGCCCTTTGAGCCTCACCCTTTGGTTCCAGTTTCCTGTTTCTCCTCCCCAGTCACGTGTCCCGGGAGGAAAGAGAGCGTTTCCAAGAACCTCCCATCTGAAGTCAGTCTCCTTAGATCCCATCAGACATTCATCCTCAGGTACCCACAGAATCTGGAAAAGCAAATGAGGACTGGAGAAAATTTATTGGGAGGACTGTAGATAGCAAACGATTATGTGTATCTCTTGGTTTGTCTTCCAAATCTGGTCACCAGGCCAAAGAAACATAATGAATTTCTTGGTTCCAAAGAGACAATTTCACCCATGATACACATCTTTAATTAGCCCAACTTAATTGTGCTCCAGTACTTTATTTCAGGGAGCTCGACGCTGACACGTTAATGGAAGATGGTGCCAGACTCTGGGGTAAGAATAAACATGATAATAAAGGTCTGAAATGAAAGTGGTTACTTACACAAGATAAGCACCGGGTCTTCATTCTAGAAGTGAAATAGTCAGTTGTGTATCTAAGAGAGAAATGCAAATGGGTAAAAAGTGGAGTAGAATCCATTAGGACAAAGATGAGGAAGGTAAAGAGGTTTAGGGACTGTCCTGAGTAAATCTCTTGAGGGTATATTTTGCAGATGGTGGAAAATCCAATACAAACTAGCATGAGCTAAAGAAGGTTTGTTATCTTATGAAACGGAAGAGTTCTGCAGCAGGCTGTCCGAGCAGGCTCTGACCTAGTTTCTCTGCTGTTCTCTCATCTTCCCTCCTCTGCTTGTTGGCTTATTCCTCATGCCAGTTTCTGTCATGGTCACAAGATGGCTGCCATGAGACATGCAGCTGCAGCTGTCATCCTTCTCCTGGCCAGGGGTGTGTGGGGGAGGGGAGAGGATGCAGAGGGTGAGCAATTGAATAGCTTCCCACAACCCAAGTCAAAGTGTTCTGTGCTCTGCTCTGATTGGACCAACCTGGCTGGGACCTGATTGGCATAGGTGGCTGGCCCAGATCTGTCCCAACTCAAGGGACTACACCAGGAGAAGCAAACACTGAGTGTGGTTAGAAAGGAGGGCTGTACTGATAGCGACAGCATTTAGGGACACAAAATGATAGGATAATCTGAGGAGCGCTTACCAGAGACTTGTCAAAGGTGTGAGCAGGGGTTAGGAAAGCCAGGAGGCTGAGGCAGTGCCCTGGGCCCCATGATTGCCCAGAGGCCTGTGGGTGCAGGGGACAGCCGTGGTCACTGAGACTGACCCCATAGAACCTTGAGGGGAGAGGGCCAGTGGCCCTGGTCAAAGGCAGCAGCCAGCCTGTGGTGACTGCCTAAAGAGAGCAGAGGATTCCATACACAGACACCCCTCCCCTCCCTCCGTCACCTGCTGGGCTCCCCATCGCTGAACCAAATGAGCAGCCGGAGGGTAGGGAGACAACAGGTGTGGCCGCACAGGCAGCCCTGGGCAGCGAGCAGCATGGAAGAACACAGAAGAGGGTCCAGAGGCAGGAGAGGGAATCCCACACTCTAGCAGAGTGGCCCTGGGCGCAGGGTGGCAATGCAGCTCCTGGCTGCATCCCCCTGGAAACTACAGGACCAGACAAACTGTCAGCAAGGGATCAGCAAGCCTGTTGGTCCTGATAGGTGAACACTCTAGGACCAACAGAAGTTTGCTCTCATAATCAAAAAGTTGCCACCGTGACACATAAAGACAGATCAGCTTTCAAATCGTGGGTCTGCCATTAACCAGCCTTGTGAAATAGAACTTCACCTCTTTACACCCTGCTTCTTCATTCATAAGGAAGGGTGGATAATACAACCCATGGGATTTTTAGGGGCATTAAGTTGGATAACGTATGTAAAATGCCCGGCATGTAGTAAGTGCTCAATACATGATGTTACTACTTTCGATAGTGATACTTTGTGATACATTCACATTGTGATACAATGGGATATGTTGCTCATAAACCCTAAGGATACTGAGGATATGCAGCCCTGCCCTCTGATTTTTTTTTTTTTAACACCTTTATTGGCGCATAATTGCTTTACAATGGTGTGTTAGTTTCTGCTGTATAACAAAGTGAATCAGCTATACATATACATATATCCCCATATCTCCTCCCTCTTTCATCTCCCTCCCACCCCTCTAGGTAGACACAAAGCACCAAACTGATCTCCCTTGCACTGTGATTTTTTGACAGTTTCTCCAAAGAGGTGGCATCTAGGCTGGGCCAGGATGGACGAGAAGGAGTTTCCCAGGCTAACGCCATTATAAGGAAGATATTTATCTGCACCTTGATGACATCACCATGTTGCTCAAACACCTGCTATGACTCTCTACGTCCTGCCAGAACAATTCCAAGACTGTGCAACTTGAGTCCCTCCATCTGTCCAGACTATCCCCATCCATGGGGAAGCTGTGCTTAGACCCATCCAGGTAGTTCTGGACAGTTGAAAGGACCCCCTCGCATTGCCATTTTCTCAAATCAATAACTCCCTCCTGCTCACTCTTCAAGACTCCAGGAGCCTCTCCTGATCTGTCCGGCCCTGCTCCCACATCCACACATCCCTCCCCCATCAGATTACTGCTGTCTGCTGTCTTCTACATAGGATTTCCTGGAGGTGGGAGCTCAGAACCCTGGTACACAGCCTTGTACACAGTAAGCACTCCATAAATGTTGGTTGAGCAAATAAACCATGGTTTGCAAATCGATGAATTAATTAATAATTTAATCTTTTATTAGTTGTGGATGACAATTTTTCCAGAGTCTCAATTTCACCATTGGTAAAATGGACAAAATATCTCTTAGGGGTTATTATGAAGGATTAGATGGTATGAGATCACACATGTAGTACATAAGACCCATCACAGGGGCTCCATAATGTGTGTTTCCCTTGACTCCCCTAAAAAAAAGTAAATTATCCAAAAGCAGGCCCTGTGTTCTCCTAACGCTTCTTTAAAGTCAGTTTTATTGAGGTGCAATTTATATCCAATAAAATGCATGTATTTTTGTTTAATGAGTTTTGACTGTACATACACATATAACCACCACCATAATCAGGATACAGAACATTTCCATCACTGCCAAAGGTTCCCTTGCTGAGCTCCTTCCCAGTCTAAACATACTCCTAACCCCAGGTTGCAGCCAACTATTGATCTGCTTTCTATCAAAAGGCAGTAGATTTCTCTTTCCTAGAGTTTCATGAAAATCTAGTCTCCTGTAGGTACTCCTACAGGACTGGCTTCTTTCACTCACCTCAGTATTTTTAGATCCATCCATGTGGTTGCATTCCTTTTTAAAACTGCATGGGATTCCATTTCACAGATGCATGACAATTTGTAAGTCTATCCGTTCACTTGTGGATGGACATTTGAACTGTCTCTGATTTAGGCTATTATGAACAAAGTTTTCATGAACATTCACACACAGGTCTTTGTATGGACATATAGTTTCATCTCTCTTAGGTAAATACCTAGGAGTGAAATCACTGAGTTGTGTGGTAAGTATATGTTTAAGTTTATAAGAGAGACTGCTAAACTGTTTTCCAAAGTGGTTGTGCCATTTTACACCCTGACCAACAACATATTAGAATCCTAGTTGCTCCAGCTCCTTGTTACCATTTGTCATTGTCAGTCTTAAATTTTAGCCACTCCAGCAGCTATATAGTAGCATCTCATTGTGATTTTACATTGCAATTCCCTGATGACTAATGATGTTCACCATCTCTTCGTGTGCTTATTGGCCATTCATGTATCTGCTTTTGTAAAGGGTCTGTTCAAATCTTTTGTCTACTCGTAATGCTTTTGAAACCTGCCTCCCACGTAAACCAAAAAAGCCTGATGTCACTTTCCCAGCTTCCCTTGCAACTCAGTTGTAGTCATGTGATCTAGGCTTGACCAATCAGATGCACCCAGCCCAATCTGTACATTGGGGGCTGATGGCTGGAACAAGTGAGACCAGTTCCCATTTTAGCATCAGTGGGAACAGTAATTGCCATGGTACCAGTGGCCACACCCGGAGGCCAGTGACCTGTGCCAAACATGGAAGTGAAGGTCAGCCTCCTGGATTTCTGGGGGGCCCAGCAGCAGGGGTCTCACTAAGCCAGGCCTGTAGCTGACTCTGAACCAGCCTCCCCAGGTCCTGCCTATGATCCTGACGTCACCCAACCTCCTCTTCTTCATTCATCAGCCACATCCGCCAAGTCCATTTCTATCCTCCCAATCAGGGCACAGCATTGAACACACGGTAGGTTGGGTTGTGAATGAGTCCCAGGGGAGAACTGAATCTGTCACATTCCTGGTGTAGTGGGAATGCCCAAGATTGTGACTTTCTCGGTCAGAATGAGAACCGCCGAATTAGCATGCTGCCTGTCACTGCAGCCATTGCAGGCTTGCCTTGCTTTCAACTTCTTTGCCAAAGGGCTCAACAATAAAAGACACTGTCGAAAATGAAATCTTATCATTGCCTTTTTTTTAAGAGGGCTGTCTTCCAAGGCCTGGATCTCTGCCCTCATTTGCGTTTGGATGTGGGAAATCAATACAGCACCATAAGTATTTATTTTTAATAATCTGATAGCATGCAAATACATTTTCCATTTCCCAACTTCTTTCCCTTCACTAACCTTGGTGCTCCTGACAAAATAAGAACAAACAAACAAAGGCTCACTAACTGAAAATGCAGCTGTGTGGGTTTGTCCAGGATTTGTCCTTTGGGAATTGCTGGAAGGTTCAAAGTTATAGACCATGCACTTGGCACAGTCCTTAAGTACCCTGTGGGAGAGCACTTCCCAGGGGTGGGCCCAGGTTTCGCCAGATCTGAAGCATATATGATTTTGGGGGGGAGGGGTGTCTCTCTTTAAATAGAGAAGACAAAATACCATGAAAAATTAGGAGCAGGTGTTGGGATGGGCCCTTGCAAAGGAGTGGGCTGAAGCCTGAATTTCATTAACTTCTCAGTACGTCTGTTTCTAGCTACCACTGCTATTCTTCAAACAACAGTAACAAATTCTTGATTCTGATGAGGGGCCAAGGTTCACCTTTCAATAGGCCCAGGTTTTAACTTTCTGTCCCTTGCTTCTTCCAAGGTGAGATGGGGGAAATCCAACACCTCTGGGCATGTCTTCTGACCAGCTGTGTGTTTTTTATCATCTCTTAATAGCTTTGATGTCCGGGACAAATGAGACTGATTGCTTCCTATGTTGGTGGTCTACCATTAGGCTAACGGCCCCCAAGGCTCTGGGCTTCCTCCACTTTGCCCTGATCCCCAAACAACAGTGTTTACTAGGGGACACGGATTTCGACGCCTTGTGATCGGGAGCAAGGACGAGTTACATACTCGTACAAGTGGCACCACGGGGTCACTCCAGCTCATTCTCAGCACAGACACCTCCATCCTGCCCTCCCCAGTAATCGCTCCATCTATCGGGATGGGGGTCAGGCAGGTCCTCTCTTGGGCTGCTACGCTGTCAGCTCTTTGTTTCAGAACAAGTTTTGCTTGTGCAGAAAGAGGGCCTGAAGCTGTGTCACAGCCTCAGATGACACCTCACCCTCCACTCTGCTTATATTCTGCAGCACAGGCCTGGCCAGTACAACGTGAGGACGCAATGAGGACCCTGCCAGATGCTGCAGACGTGGGGAGTAGCTAAAGTTAGTGTGGCATCCTCACCACCAGGAGAAGCAGCGGAGGGAGCCTCACCACCAGGAGAAGCAGCGGAGGGAGCCTCACCACCAGGAGAAGCAGCGGAGGGAGCCTCACCACGAGACTTGTTCCATGACTTAACATCAAGGGAGAGAGACGGAGGCAGAGGAGGGTGTACAGCGTGATGATGCATTTGGAGATTGTGTGTAGCCTCAAATACAGTTACAGTGAGGCAGACTGTACGTTCCCAAGAGAGCTGCAACACTGTCCCACGAGCTCTTCTGCAGTGTGGCTTTGCCACTCCCCTGCCAAGGGCCGGGGTTCTAAAAGCCCAGGGCTAGCTGAGACCTCTCAGTTATTGACCCTTTCCTGGTCCCAGCATGGTGTTCTGGGCTCTGTGGTGGTCTCCACCCTACCCACAGCCCTGCCCTGCAGGGGATGCCCTGTAACCCCAAAGTTTGCCTGACCGGCCAATGTCATATTGGGCATGGCAACCACCAACACGATCCTCGCCCTCAAAAGGACCTGCTTCCCCTTCCAGGAATTGTAGGAAGATGGCAGAGTAGGCAGGAGTTGAAGGCCAGCCTCCTGTGTCAACACCTGCCCCTGATTCGGGGGCTTTAAAAAGCAACAACAACGACAAATTTATTGAGATATAATTCACACGCCCTACCATGTACCTACTTGAAGTGTACAATTGATGATTTGGGGTATATTACACTTTTCAATTTTAAAAATGGTGATAAAATATATATACCATAAAATTTACCATTTTAACCATTTTTAGGTGTACAATTCAGTGGCATTAAGTACATTCGTAATGTTATGCAACCATCACCACTATCTATTTCCAAAATTTTTCATCACCCCAAACAGAAAACCCTGTAGCCATAACCAATAAGTTCCCATTCCCTCCTTCCTCAGACTTCGGTGGCCTCAAATCTACCCTCTGACTCTACGAATGTGCCTATTCTAGATATTTCATCTAAGTAGAATCATAGGGAATGTGGTCTTTTGTGTCTGCCTTCTCTCACTTGGCATCGTGTCCTCAAGGATCATCCGTGTTGCTGTGTGTGTCAGTACTTCATTCTTATTTAGGGCTGAATAACATTCCGTTATATGGATGGACCACGTTGAGTTTATCCATCGTCCGTCGGTGGCCCCTTGGGTTGTTTCCACCTTTTACGTCACTGTTTTTTTCCCCAAGAGTGTGTTTCTCTTTTCGGATACAAAATACCTTTTCCTTGATCAGGATTCAAAGTCTGTCCTGGGGACATTCCAGGTCTGGAGTAGAGGGTAGGATGAGAAAGAACAGCTGTGGATGGAGATGGAGGATGGAGGGAAGATGACCCACACTTTTCAGCATGGCCGGCGGTTCGACCCTGTCGTTTACATGGACTGGGTGTCAATCCCATGTTCCAATCTGGGCCAGCCCCTCACCGTCTCTGGGGCTGGGTTTCCTCATATAATGCCTTCATGTGGGATGCTGCCAGGAGGAAATGGGAAGTACTGGTAAAGCACTAGCCTGGTGCTTTATGATTATTATTATTAAAGGATCCCATCTCAACCTCCACCTCCTCCAGGAAGCCTCCTCTGGCTGCATCCACCACAGGGACCACCCTCTCCTAAAAGCCACAGCGTTTGTTGGCTGCAGCCCTTGTTCCTCTCTTCATCATGGCTGCCTTATTTTATTCCACATTTCATCAGTTACACGTAGAAAATGTTAATTCTGTGGGCTGGCCCCCAGGGGATAGACAACACACAAGCTCTGAATCTGTGATGAAGCCATCCCGCCTTTGATGGAGGCAGAAGATGAAACGCAGGCTACCGCGAATCCCGAGAAGATGGGGGCTGGCATGCAATATTTCAACGGCCCTTTCATGAAAGGGAGCTACCCAAGCTCTTAACATCAAGGCTGGAGAAAGTCAGACTTGATTTCCAAACTCAGGCTGATGTTTGGGTGCACTTCGTGTTTTAAATACTCATTTCTACTGCCTTGATATTTTAATTCATTGCCTTTCAAGGTTTACAAGCCCAAAGTGTTATCATCAGGTGCTCTCTTGGGAGGCTGGGCACAGGAGGTGGGGACTCAGCACATCCTAAGAGGGAATTGGACTGTCACTGTGAGGTCAGGAAAGCTGACCCCTCTGACATGGAGATGGGTGATACCGAGCTCTGGTTTGCACAAAGCCCAAGCTAGGTGTTGAAATATGTAAAGTGGATTCAGGGCAGCACACTCTTCTCCCTCCCTCCCTTCCCCTTCTCTTTTTCTCCTTTCTTTCCACTTTTTCTAAAGGAGATATAGCTTTTGATAAAGTGGACAGACCTAAGTGCACAGCTCAATGAATTTTTATGTGTGTGCCCCATGTAACTGCCACCAGATTAAGATGTAGAACATTTGTCACCCCAGAGGGACTCCTATGTCCCTTCTCAGTCAGCACCCCCAAAGGTAACTGCTATCTTGACCTCTATTGCCTAAGATTTTTCTTCCCTGGTTTTCAACTTCATATAAGTGAAACTTTACAGCATTTCTGGTGCTGGCTACATCTTAATGGGAGAAGCCATGTCAGATAGGTACTTATCAACAAAGGTGACTGCGTTTAGAAATAAAAATTGTACATGTAATTTGCCATGTATCACATATTTGAGAATGAAATACAGGAATTTTTAGAAATCTGCTGCCCTTTGGGAGTTCCCTGGTGGTCCAGTGGTTAGGACTTGGTGCTTTCACTGCTGTGGCCCCCGGTTCAATCCCTAGACAAGGAACTAAAATCCTGTGAGCTGTGGGGTGCGGCAAAAAAAAAAGAAAAGAAATTTGCTGCCCTTAGAGCATCACATCTTTTCTGGAACAAGCTTAGCATACTGGAAGTCAACAAGGCAACCTATTTCAAACATAAACAAGTATGAATCTTCTGTTTAGCTGAATTGTTATTACAATTACAAAAAGGAACCATAAACCTTAAGATCTGAGCTTCTTTCTCAAATGTATTTTAAAAATCTCAAACCAAATGACATTTTAAGTAGGAAAAGTCTAATTTTCCCATAATTCGGTGATCATCCGTCTCCGTGGCTCACAGACAAATGCTCATTAGCCGTTCCATAATAAGCCGGAGTCAAAGTTTATCACTTACATTAAACATGCAAATGAAAGGAAAGGGGCGATTTCCTTTTAAGAGAATCCTCCATATGCCACACCAAAATTACAGAAATAATTGGGAGTGTGAGAAATACTGTTTAATGCTTACTGATGTTCTGCCATGAAACAAAATCCTTTTACTGAATTGTGTTTTGGGGAATCTAGCCGACCCTTTGACACCAGAAAGAAGGATTTTCCATAAATAAAACCTGCAGGTCAATTTCACTTAGTGATGAGTGATTTCTTTCCCATGCCATCGGATTATTAATAGCTGGGATTTGTGTTTCATCTCAAGGCAGGAAATTAATCACGTCATGTACAGGACTTCATGCGGTCCCATTTATTTCAAGAAGGAAAATGTAGTTAAGCATTTAAATTAAATAAACGGATTGACGTTACAGCCATTACTGAGGAATAATTTTGTCACACAGCAAAGAGAATGCATTGAAGATATGAAAAGCTGTTTCTCAGTTTAAGGGTATAGTGTTTCAAAATTCAGGAAGTGACTTTTGTGTTCTGCTGAGATTTCAATTTCAAAATTAGCAGAACCAACCCACAATACAGGTAAAGATGTCTGTTCACTTTCACCAAAGCATAACATTTTGGCAAAATGATCCACTTCTCTGTAATGCAACAAAAGCAGGTTTCTTGTTAGAGTTACATATTATGTCAGTGATCATTTTCATTATATGATATCATTTACATATCAAATCCAAGCACATAGTTTTGTGTGGCAGTTGAAAGAAAAGTCAGAAATTACTGAATTTAACACAACAGGATAATTATACTATGAAAGGTGAATTGCCTTATCCTGAGGTTGGTCCAAAACTAGGATCGAGCATTTGAGGCAAAACAATCGTTGAGAATTCTCCCTTGAGGCTGTTTCTCACACCAATAACAAGTTAGATCAGGCTCATTTTCAAAGATTATCTGCATGTGAAGAATGGAAACCCTTTCCACAAACTCACCCCAGCTGATCTCTGTTTTTTGCTCTCTTCCAAGATCCTCATTCAATAGCTGCTTTCTTAAGAGAGGGCAAGTTGAGCATGAGTAAGAAAAATAATTGTAATGATAGAAATAACTAATGATTTTGAAAGTTGGTAAATAAACAGGAGGAAAAATCAAGTATTCATCTTGCCTTTTCTGAATAACTGCTTCCTCAGACTAGCCAAATAGTTAGGGGCATTTTCTCTTTGTAGAAATCTTCCAGCTAATAAATGCAGAAGAAAGCACAAATTTATAGTATCACCCATACTGCAAGCTAAGCAGTATGATATGATCTTTTTTAGATCATATCATTATATGATCTAAAAAAGAGGCCATCAAACATAAAGCATGTCCCTGATGGGAGGACACACTGTCCCCCATGAAGTGGTCTTGCCAAAAACAGCCTGATTCTGGCAGGTCTTTGGATTTACCTGATTAGATTAAATACAGGGGACAGAGGAACAGGTTACAGGACACCATAGGGCTGCAGTCAGCAAAATCCAGGCTAGGGGGAACCCAGGAGAACCAGCGACTTGGTTTCTTTGATGAATAAATCCCAAAGCAGGGGGTGGGGGGGAAGATAAGAAGAGAGCTCAAAGGAGGGGAAATCTTCTAGAATCAGAGACTTAGGTATGATCCAGTTGTGTGGACTTGAAATGGATTCTGACGCATACTGTAAAATTTATAAATATAAATACATATTTATATAAACAAATATAAATATAAATGTAAATATATATTTATATCTAAAATATATATAAATGTGTGTATATATATATATATATATACACACATTTATAAGACAAGTGGGGAAATGAGAAATTTGAACACTCAAGATATCTGATGATATTAGGGACATAGTTAATTTTTAAGTGTGATTATGATACTGGGACTATATTTTTAAAAAGCAAGTCCTTATC
The DNA here is from genome assembly GCF_003676395.1 of Aethalodelphis obliquidens. Taxonomy (NCBI): domain Eukaryota; kingdom Metazoa; phylum Chordata; class Mammalia; order Artiodactyla; family Delphinidae; genus Aethalodelphis; species Aethalodelphis obliquidens. Next base: position 5,433,115 of record NW_020837974.1, read on the forward strand.
TTTTAGAGACACATACTGAAATAGTTACAGATGACAGATGATGCCATGAGTCTATTTCCAAACAGCCCAGTGGGGGAAAGGTGGGTGTGGTATGTGGACAGAGTTGAAACAGAAGTGGCCATGAGTTGTCAACTTATTGAAGCTAAGAGGTTGGGGACATGGGGATTTACTTTCTCTCTTCTTATTTATATTTGAAAATTTCCATAATGGAAGTTTTCTTTTAATTTAAGAAGTTCACAGACCAGTAATGACTTTTTCACCAAGCTCAGAAGTAAATTTTTTAATTGGCTTGCTAGAAATATCTGATCAACAACAGACTTTTTTCTGGGAAAAAGTTTGATTTTTTTCTCCCCAGGGAAAAAATATATATGTTTAATATTTTATGTTTATTAAATAGCATATATATATATAACCAGCTTGAGGACCTTGGTCCTAATGTTTACACCCCCCTTTGCAATAATTTTACTGGAATCCTTCTGCTCCCTTCACTGGGATCCCTGTGCTGTTTCCCACGATGCCTCAGCCCCCTTTTAGGTACCGCCCTTTCCAAACCCTCTCAGCTGCTTCTCAATTAGTATTTGACTGTTCTGGGCTTCCCTTCAGCCCCTTCATGTGTCACTGAGGCTGACTCCATCCCTGGCCACTAAGGCTTTATTAATTACAGTTGTGCATCCTGATTCTTGAAGGTGCGGTTTATAACTGATTCTTGCATTAACTGAAGCCGTGGCTATAAAGGAGCTGCTAGTGGGTCAAGATGCATTGTTGCCACTGCAGGCCGCTGCAGAAAGGCTGAGCTTGGTACTAAAAAGCACGTCCCTGTGAGTTGAAGGGCCAGTGTTCCCATGGGACCTGGGCATCTGTCCAATTCATCAAACCAACCTGACTTGGGTGCCCAGGAGTTGCGAGTTTTGTACTGCGTGTGTTGAAAGGGCTTTCTGTTCAAAGACATGCCCTGAAGTTGAGGTCCAGTGGCACCAGCAGCCTGGGCAGTGTCTGGGGACCTGGCGCACAGTGGGGCTGAGAGCCTTGCTCCTCGTCAACACCCACTGACTCTGCCTTCATAAGGAGGACTGAGGTCACGAGCACCTCCTGGGATATGAAGGGTCCTCCACTGCCAGCCTGGCCCTGTGTCTGGGGCAGCTGCTGCAGGAGGAACCTGGACCCAGAAGCACCCTGCTGGGGAACAGAGGGGAGTCAGCCCTGACACATAGCCTTTCTGAGCCTCAGTTTTCTTGTCTGTAGAATGGGGATAATAAGGGTACCTACCTATTGATATATTAGGGGCTGCCATAACCAATTACCACAAACTTAATCCTGGGGTCGTTTAACATAACAGAAATGTATTCTCTCATGGTTCTGGAGGCCAGAAGTTCAACATCAGTTTCACTGGCCTAAAATCAAAGTGACAGCAGGACAATGCTCCCTCTGGAGGCTCTAGGGGAGAAACTGTTCCTTGCCTCTTCCAGCTTCTGATGGCTCCTGCATTCCTTGGCTTGTGGCAGCATCCCTCCAAGGTCTGCCTCTGTGGTCCCATGGCCTCCTCCTCTTCTGAGTAAAATTTCCTTCTGAATCCCTTTTATAAGGACACTTTGGGGAGCATGATAGGAAGGCAGACTCCTTACCCTTACCTCCAGAGATTCTGATTCCTTAGTTTGGGGCAGGGGGAGGGCATGGTGCAGGAGTAGGAATCTGCATTTTTAAAGCAGCTCAGACTGAACTGGGAGATGCTGCTAGAGGATATCCAGAAGCCTGTGTCCAGACTTCTTTCTGTTCAGCAAGGAATGTAGCTTCTGCACCTGCTGTACAGCTGGGTCCCACAGCCTTGGGGTCAGACTGTGGACCCTCGGCCTCACAGAACACATCCATCAAGATCCATGTGTCTGGGACCCACGCCTGCTGTCAGAGGCCGGGTTTTCCCAGCAGCAGAGCCTGAGTCAAAGGTGCAGTGCAGCTGGTCTATAAGTTGCCTGTGTCTGCTGTAACAAATGACCACAAGCTTGATGACTTAGAACACCAGAAAATTATTCTCTCACAGTTCCGGAGGCCAGGGATCAGTATCACTGGGCTGAAATCATGGTTTCGTTGGGCAGAGCTGCATCCCCCCTGCAGGCTCTAGGGGAGCATCTGTTCCTTGCCCCTTCCAGCTTCCAGGGGCTGGTATTCCTCTGCTGGTATTTCTCTGCCTCTGACTTCGCATCCCCTTCTCTCCTGCCTGCCTCAGATCTCCCTCTGCCTCCTACCTATGAGGACACATGTGATTGTATTTAGGGCCCACTGGGTAATTCAGGATAATCCCCCCCATCCCAATATCCTTGACGAAATCACATTTACTAAGATCCTTTTCCTTATAAGGTCACAGTTACAGCTTCCAGGGATTAGGACCTGATATCTTTGGGTGGCCGTTAACACTGCGTCACAAACTAGGAGTGAGGATTCTGTGAGTTAGCACATGTGAAATGCTTAGAAACTGCTCCCAGCACTTTGATATCTCCATCTATTGTTCCCATTGTTCCAGGCAGCCCAGGGAATTGGAATCTGATACCTTAGCCTGGCCCCGGAAGCCATGCTCTGAATTTCCCCCAGCTCCCTCTTCCCGGTGCTTGTCTCATGAGCCCCCTGTCCTTGGGGCTGGGAGCCTCACCGTTGTCTACTGGAGCCTGCTTCACGCAGCCCGCAGGAGACGAAGGGCCATCTCATATACAGACACCCGTTCCTACCTGTGATAAAGCAAAAACGTCAACCAGATTTTGTTGGAATAAACATCTTCTTAAGCAATGAAACTTGCCCTTTGAAATGCCTATGTGTTTAGACTTTCCATGGAAATGTTTCTGTTATATGTTACATATTCCCCAATAGTTTCGGGACTCTAGCTGACACAGTGATTCTCGTCACATGATTCTTGCTGTGCACAGGTGTCACTGGACCAGCCTGTGAGAGGGAGAGGTGGTGAATGTCTGCTCTAAGCTGAAAGCGCCAGGTGCATGTGACACTGGGTTCTGATTTTGAATTTCCCTGTCTCCTCCCTCCTGCTCCAGGGTAGCTATTGTTTTCATCTGTAGGTATCCCTCCTGAAGGCAGACATCCCATCTCCCTTGCTCCCTGCCCCCTTTTTATTTTGCTGCTTCTAGTAGCTGTGGGCTGAGAAGCAAGATAAGTGAAGCTTGTTAGCACTTTTTGCAAAAAAAAAAAAGAGTTAATAGTGTCAATGTAAGAGTCTGAACCATTCTCCAGGACTATTGTTATTATTATTGTTTGTTTATGTACCATCCTCCACCATCGCTCAGAATTTGAAACATTTTGTATACTTTCACATATTTGTAATTGACATCTAAAATATTTCATAAATGCAAATGGTTGCATTTCTTATGCATTGTAAATATTGACATTTTAAAAAGAAAACTTGTATCACTCTTTTAAATGTATCCAATGAAGTCTAAAGGCCATGGTAATTTGACATCTATCATCATTCATTTAGAAGATACACAGACAAAGTCTATTCTAACAGAAATTTTGTAACTTTCATGTCTCTCCTTGAATTCACTTCCACTCCATTTCCCCCACTGGCATTGTATTCTAATGTAATATATTTTAATGCTTGAAAGTATTTTATGAATCACCCTATTATAATTCTCTCAACAAAAAGCCTAGAAATTAATATTACATTTTAAAAATTACCTGTGACCATAAAGTTCTGGAGTTAAAAAAAGTTTTGATTTCTAGTTTGAGCTAACAGTGCAATTATGAGTAGCCAATCTATCAAAACGAATTCACTACACATTTTCATAAATAATTATTAAGCATAAAAATAAAATTTTGTTAGAATTGCATCTCTTAATGAGATAGATGGGGCTGTCTTTTTCTTCCCCCCGCAGTTAATTCATGAATCCATGGATTTCTTTTGCTATGATGAGCCAGAATTCAGAATCAGTTTTTCTATTTTTTTAATGTAAGCTTTAAAAAATATATTGGTTCATAAAATAAGAGGATGGGAACCGAAGGGGTTTTGTTCAATGATTTGAACTCCTTCAGAGTCATGTGCCGAAATGAACATAATGGTCCATCATCAGAAACACTTCCATCAGCCTACAACTTCAATTGGCCTTTTTAAAATTGGACTGAAAGCTCAGTATTGGAAACACCCTGATTTGCACCTATTTTCCCTCTGCACTGAGTAGGTTTCCAAGTAGAGGCAGAGAGACTTTTCTTTATCCTGTGAAATGGAGAAAAGGAGTCTTTGGAAGGCGTGGCTGATAAGGGAAATCTTGACGGCAGCTGCTTCCCTTTGCTGAAAAGAGTCTGGGAAATTGATTCCCTTAAAGCCCCCGTGTGCCCCAGTTAAGACAAGTGTGCAGGGGCTCCCTGAATTTTGCCTTCAAACACCAACCAGGTGAGCATTTGGATAGAAGAAGGGCTGCCTCGCCTGGACCTCTCTCTGCTCTGTCGCCAGGGCCTGCCCAGTGCACTTCCTCGGATTTTGGACGGGGACACTGTGATGCTGAATGGTGGCAGATGGCTGAGCTGGAAAGCCCACGATGGCTGTAACTATGTGATGCCCAAGCTAATGACTGAAGGTGGGAGGCCAGGCAGGCTTTGCCTCTGTGGTGCCAACCATCAGCTGGCCCGAGTTTTCGAGATGTTTCTAAGAGAGCTCCTTGGCGATTGTCATCAGTAGAGCTGAAACCCATTTCATGTATCGACTAAATTATTCATGTGTTCATTTCTTTATTCATCAAGTCAGTGGAGAATGCAGCACTCATTGGGTTCCACCTCCTCTGTGACCCCTACCTTGTACCAAGCACCAGGTGACACAGGGGTGAGGACCATGGGTCTCCTGTCCTCAGGGGCCTCACCATGGGGAAGGGGATGCACGCAGATAAATGACCCCCACCCTTCCCTTTGGAAAGGAAATCCAAGACCTAGCTGTGGCAGGAGGAAAGGAGACTCAGGAACTGGTGGGCCCTTTGGCTGTGGCCCTTCACACTATTTTTTCTGGACAAGGATCCCCATATTTTCCCACCTGAATATGTGGGGATTGGGAGACTCAGACCTCCAAGGGTTCCCCAGACCCTGACACTCACCTTCTAGAACTGTGCCTCCTTGATGCAGGACGTCAGGAAACTTTCGGGTTGTAGGGGGGGCTCATCCCCCAGTGTTCCTGAGTCTTGGACCTCCCCCAGGGGGGTGCCTCCCAGCTCTCCACCCTAAACCAGAGTCTGATGCTGGGCTCTGTCAGGTCACTAGGTTTACCCGGCTGTCCCTGTCTTCTTGGCTGTCTGCTTTTAAAAGTGATGATTTTAAAAGCTTCAATTAGTTACATGTTTGCCACCTGGGCCCAGGGTAATATGATTTTCAATCTCTGTCTCTCTCCCTCCCCATCCCCCTTTCTTCCTTCTCTCCTTTATTTTCCTTCTCTCTCTTTTTTTTTTGAGACCTGATTTATTGAGGCATAAGTTACTACAATAAAACTCACTTTTCTTCTTGTACATTCCTATCTTGCTTATTTCTGTGAGTTTTGACAAACACCTACAGTGTGTAACTGCTACCATCGAGATATAGTATATTTCCATCATACTAAAAACTTCCCTCTCATCCCTTCGGAATCGACCCCTCTGCCCCCCCCATCCTGTCAACCATGGACATGTTCTCCATCCCTAGAGCTTTTCCTTTTCCAGATGGTCACATAAATGGAATCGTACAATATGTTGCCTTTGGGGTCTGGCTTCTTTCGCTCAGCAGAATACATGTGCGATTTTATGTATGTCCCACAGATTGTTTATCTGTTCCTCAGCTGAGGGACCTTGGGGTTGTTTCCAGTTTTTGCAGTGATGACTAGAGCTGCTATGGAGATCAGAGGACTGAGTCTTCGTTTCTCTTGGATAAATGTCCAGGATGGGATGGCTGGGTGAGATGCTAAGTACATTTAACTTAGTGGTTCTCAACTGTGGGTGATCTTGGCCTTCAGGGGACATTCAGGGATGCTCGGGTCATCTTTGGTTGTCACACATGGGGAACGGGAGGGGAGTGATGCTAAACATCGTACAGTGTACACTACAGGCCCCAAGCAGAGAAACATCAGGCCCAAATGTCAACAGAGCTGAGGGTAAGAAAGCCCGGCTTTAACTCTTTAAGAAACCTCCAGGAATGTCTTCCAAAGTGGCAGTACCATTTTGCACCAATAATGAATGAACGTTCCAGTTGCTCCACAGGTTCATCAGCATTTGGTTGCTTCTGTCTCTCTTTGTCTCTGTCTCTCTCTGTCTCTGTGTCTCTCTCTCTCTCTCTCTGTGTGTCTCTCTCTCTTTTTAAAATTGTAGCCATGCTAATAGGTGTGGAATAGTAACTCCATGTGGTTTAATTTGCATTTCCCTGGTGACAGATGATGTCGAGCATCTATGCGTGTGTTTATTGGCCATCTGTGTACTTACTTTGGTGAAGTGTCTGTTCAAATCTTTTGCCCATTTTTAACTGAGTTTTTTGTTTTCTTACTACAGACATTTCTTTTTTTTAATTTTAAAATTTTAATTTAAGTATTGTTGATTTGCAATGTTGTGTTAGTTTCAAGTGTACAGTAAAGTGATTCAGTTATATGTATACATATATTCACAAATGTATTCTTTTTAAGATGCTTTTCCATTATAGGTTATTACAAGATATTGAATATATTTCCCTGTGCTATACAGTGGGACCTTGTTGGTTATCTATTGTATATGTAATAGTGTGTATATTTTAATCCCAAACTCCTAATTTATCCCTCCCCCGCTTTCCCCTTTGGTAACCATAGGTTTCTTTTCTATATCTGTGAGTCTATTTCTGTTTTGTAAAGAAGTTCATTTGTACCATTTTTTTAGATGCCACATATAAACTATGTCATATATTTGTCCTTCTTGGTCTGATTTACTTCACTTAGTATGATAATCCTAACTGTACACATTTCTTATTTCTTTCCTATTTAAGCCCTGTACCCTTGAGGTAGATTTGATAACTCATATTTTATACACGAGGAAATGAGACTGTGATGTCATAGGACACGTGGCTGGTCCCAGGGGTCTCTGGCTCCTTTCTCCTTCACCCCCACCCCTACCCCCCATCCAGACCTGTTTGCTGTCTGAGCTCCTGCTCTGAGCCTTAATCAGCATCCAACCACTTCCCCCTCCCCCTCTCTCCTTCCTTCTCTTTCCTTCCTTTCTCCTCACTTATCCCTCATTCTCTCCTTTTCTTTCTCCTTTGGTAAACAAGGTCTTTCTTTGAATGAACAAGAAGGAAGGCAAACCAATTTTTTTTTAAGGAAATGAATTCTGTGTACTTTTTGATGAATGCTGGCCTACTTAGCTCAGGGAAAGAATTTGAGAGCAGAAATTTCTTTGCTTTTCTTGGCCAGAACTCATGCTGAGATGTTGCGGGGGGGGGGTATATTATTATTTTGACAGAGCCAAGAGTTACTTGGGGGAAAAATGGACCCCATTTGTGCAGGAGCACGGTCTCATGGCGGAACGGAGGGCGAGGTTACCAAGGGCTCCGCTGGACCAGATTCAAATTAACAGCTCAGCTTCTGCTTTCTTGCAAATTTGAGGTATTGGCTGTGACTTAATAATTACCTCTGTTCGAAGGAAGCCTTTGTTCTTCTCTAAATGAGCAACATAAAAAGTTAGTTTCCAAATATGTGCAGCATGAGACACATTTAGCAGAGTTAGCGTCAGAATCTCAACAACAACAAAAGAAAGAGGGTAGCACTTGGCCTCCTGCATGGCGGGGCTGCCGGATCAATTGATTCAATAAATTTCCCAAGCGAAGCATCAGGGTCTCCAGCTCCGTTGCTCATACACTATGATGGCATCTTTGTCAGCGCCAATGGCCCTGGTCCCTTCTAGGAAGAACCAGGAGGGTGCAAATGTGCACGGGCTGGGGGTGGGGCCCATCACTGCACATCAGAAGCCCCCAAATCTCCTTCCAATCCATTTCCAAATGTGTTTGTTAGCTACGGCTTTCTAATGCCTTTTTTCTTCCTGACACCAAAAATACGATGTCTTCTCCAGCACCAACCAATTCTCCGGCTCTCCACCCACGAACTGGGTGTCCCACCAGGTTAAGGGCTCAGCCCCACAAGACAGCCGCTGGCAAGGTCCAGGAACCACCTATACTTTTGGCCAACCAGTTATAAGTCCAGAAGTTTCCACACCTCCTCCTCGGGTTCGATAATTCACTAGAACAACTCACAGAACTCAGGAGAATACTTTATTTATGCTTACTCGTTTTTTAATTAATTTATTTTTTTATTATATATTTTTTTATTAATTAATTTATTTATTTGGCTGCACCGGGTCTCAGTTGCGGTACACAGGATCTTCAGTTGCAGCATGTGCGACCTTCAGTTGCGGCATGCGGGGTCTAGTTCCCTGGCCAGGGATCGAACCCAGGCCCCCTGCATTGGGAGTGTGGAGCGTTAACGGCTGGACCACCAGGGAAGTCCCTATGTTTACTGGTTTATTATAAAAGATACAACTCAGGAACTGCCAATGGAAGAGATGCACGGGGCCAGGCATGGGGGAGGGGCGTGGGGCACCCATGTCTTCTAGTGCACCAACCTCCCAGGAAGTCAACGTATTCACCAAACCGGAAACTCACAAAATCTTGTTTGCATGTTTATAACTCAATCTCCAGCCCCCTTCCTCTCCCAGAGATGGGGGCTGGTGGTGAGGCTGAAAGTTCCCACCCTCTGATCCAATGTTTGTTCTTTCTGGTGACCAGCCCCATCCTGTAGTTACCTAGGGCCCCACCTGGGTCACCTCATTAGTGTAAATTCAGGTGTGGAGGAGAAATGACCATAGCAGGTAGTGACCAGGGCTTCTGGAAGAGGGCGGGAGGGGCAGGAGTGATGGGGGAGGGGGAGGCCATGACGGGGAAATGGACACGAGCTGGTGGGGCCTGAAGGGGAGTGGGCCTGGGCACCAAAGGTGGAGGAGGGAGAGGGAGGCTGGGCTGAGGCTGGCATCAGGGGGGCAGCCGGCCAGACCAGGAGCCCCAGGTCGGCCAGACAGACCCCTCCGTTTGCTTGTTCCTGCTCCAGCAGGGCGAGAAGGTTGTTGGCAGAACGGTGGGCACCCAGCTTTGCTGCAGTCAGAGGGTGGAGGGCCACTAGGCCACGTGGCTACCAGAGGCTGGAACCCAGAGAGCAGAGTCACAAGGGTGGCTACGTGCAGGGTCGGAAGGGTCGGTCAATCCAGCTGCCACCAGAGGCGACGGGAGTTTGGTCCATGAGTGCCCCCATTGTAGCTGACCCCCGGGAAGAGACCAAGCCTTAGAAGCCGGTGCAGAAGGGTGAACATGAGCCCCGCCCCCTAAGAGACCGGCCTCCCCCAGGCCCTGGGACTCACAGTGTTCACAGCTGCCCCTTCCCCACACGAAGCTGGCCGAAGGCATAATAATGGGTGGGGCCTCTGGGCTGTAACACTGACCCCAACAGAGGCTAAAGACCGCAGGGGAAGCAGGTAGACCAGGGTCCAGATGACTCTTCAGGAGCCGTCGCTGAGGCTGCTCCAAGCCCCCCACCATCCAGGTTCTTGGGGAACCAGGGCCTGGAGATACCATGACTCATTAGCTTTTATTTTTAGTTTTATGCCACAGAAGATGTGCAGTAACGAGATCAGCCTAAATGTCTTGCTATAAAAAGGATGATGGGGGTGAGGGAGGGTGGATGGGAAGTGAGAAAAAGGCAGACAGACATGGACAGACAGAGACCAGGAGAAAGAAAAGAAGAAACACGTCAAGATGTTAGCAAAGATTTCCTCTAAGTGTCAAGATTGGGAATAATCTTAAAGTATCTTTATAAAGAATATGTATTATTTTTTATAATCAATCAAAAAATATGTTAGGTATAGACATAAGGCATGAGAAGGCCTGAGAAGGCCCTCTAGGGTCAATGTCGTGCAGGCCTTCGATCTAGTTACCAGCCTTGCAGTGAAGAAGACCACCTGCTTCCCAGGGATTTCAGAGAAAGTTCTGGATCCACCATGGGCCACAGACATGCTCCCGAAACCGAGACGGGGTGGTAGCCAGCCTCCAAGATGGTGCCCAATCTCTGTTGCCTCTTGGTGTTCTTACGATGTCAGCCCATCTCTCGACGAATAGGGCTGATCTGTGTAAACAAGAGGATTTGTGGAAATGATGGAACGTGACTTCTGAGGCTAAGCTATAAAGAACGTTGTAGCTCTGCCTTGCTCATCTCAGATCACCAACTCTGGGCAAAGCCAGCCGCCGTGTCATAAGGACACTCAGGCAGCCCTGTGGAGAGGCCGTTGTTGAGAAGGACTGAGACCTCCCACCAACAGCCAACACCAAGGTGCCAGCCACGTGCGTGAACCCTCTTGGAGGTGGCTCTCCCAGCCCCGTCAAACCTTCAGGTGACGGCAGGCTGGCCGACCACCTGACTGCAGCCTCACGAGAGATTTGGAGCGAGAACCACCCAGCTAAGCTGCTCCCGAGTTCCTGACCCACAGAGACCATGACATAATGGGTGTTTCTTTGTTCTTTTAAGCCACTAAGTTTGATGTAACTTTTTATGCAGCAATAGGTAATTAATACAAATGATGCCTTTCATTGGAAAGGCCCAGTCACAAGCTTAACCCCAGAGCCAGGCCTGTGGGCCATCCTACCCAAACCGCAGGCCCGAAAGGGAAGGAAGGAATGAGACATTGATGCCATGGACCTTATGGGGCTGGGATGAAGGGGAGGTGAGTGAGGGCAGCGAATGCACAGGCAGGGTCTGATCCTGTCTTTACAATTTTGCTGTCTTGTTCATGGTGAATATTTTTTCATCACTTTTCATTTTTAAAAATTATTGCATTAATATATTATTTGTCTCAATTGCTGAGCTTGAGGCACCCCTTAAATTGGGCATGTGAGGTGAGTGCCTCACTCACCCGACCCTCCTCTGCGGTCAGACCCTCACCCCGCCCCCCCAGGCCTTCCTGTGCGTGGGGCCGGGGAGGGTGGTAAGTTACCCTCTCAGCTCGCTCTGTTCACACATCATGGCTGATACTCCATGCCCTGATGGCTTCCCCATTTGATTATCAAGGACTCTGCCATCAAACATGGCAGCCGTCGGCCACGTGTGTCCACCGAACACCTGAAAAGTGGCCCATGCAAACTGAGATGTGCTGTGAGTGTAAAATACACACCCAATTCCAAAGACTCACAAGAAAAATAAACGTCTCCGTCACGATGTTTGATACTGGTTGCATAGTGAGATGATCTCCTTTAGATCTATCATATATGTATCCTACACTTCAGATATATATTTTTCTTTAATGTGGCCCATATTCTATTTCTATTGGACGGCACTCTTCTAGAGCCTTCCCTGGCCCACCAGACCTGGCTCTCATGAATCTACGGCTCTCACCGGGATTGTTTCCTCTGTACCCTTCACAAGCCTGTTCAGGAAGCTGAGGCCGAACTTCTCTCGGAAATCCAGCCTCAACAATTCAAATTCTCCTCAGGCTGTATGAATGCTCCCAGCTTCCAGAAAGGAAAAGCACAGAGGTGAAGGTTTTGAAACATCATCTCACATCTCGCTGGTTCCCCATCACTCCCTTCCCTGGGAGTGGAAACATCAGTTGTCCTCTGGTACTCGCTGTTTGGAACCTTCTCCCTCCTCTCGCCCTGCTTTTCCCTTCTCGTCCCGCCTCTGCTGCTCGCACGCACGTGTGCCCTCAAATACCGGGAGGGTGTAGGGGAAAGGGGGCCTGGAAGGCGCAGCCGGACCCCAGGGTAGAAGCTGCAGAATGCAGGTTTCACCTCCAAGATGGAGAGCATGTATGAGACAGAACCCTCGGGAGGTGGCAAGCCCTTCCCTGGCCGTGTCCGAGCAGAGGCCAAAAAGGCCTGAGGGATACCACGCGACACAAGCTCTCAAACATTCATCTGCACCAGAATCCACAGAAAGTGTGTTCAAAAGGCAGATTCCCAGGCCTCGCCCCCAGAGGTTCTGACTCGGCAGGGCTGGGTGCGCCCCACAGTCTGAATTTTTAACAGGAGGTTTTAAGGCCACATTTTGAGGGGCTTGGGGGAGGGATGGAGCGGGAGGTCGGGGTGAGCAGATGTAAGCTTTTATTTATAGGATGGATAAACGACAAGGTCCTACCGTACAGCACAGAGGATTATATCCAATACCCTATGATAAACCGTAATGGATAAGAATATTAAAAAAAAGTATGTATATGTGTAGCCGAATCACTTTGCTGTACAGCAGTCATTAACACGACATTGTAAATCAACTAAAATAAAAAAGAAATCTGCCTATTGCTTAAATTCCTCATTTCCCTTTCATGTGCATATACACAATGTGCAGATGTACCGTACAGACTGTTCCGGAACATCCACAGGAGTTCCCTGGTGATCAGTGGTTAGGACTCAGCGCTTTCACTGTGGGGGTCAGGGTTCAATCCCTGGTCGGGGAACTAAGATCCTGCAAGCCACCCGGTGCGGCCAAAAAAAAAAAAGATGGATTATCCAGGGACCTAAATAAAATAATGTGACCTAAAAATGAAAAGAAAAAGAAAAAAAAAAAAGGCCACACTTTGAGAAAAAGGGACCCCTCTGCTGGCCAGAGTCAACTCTAGAAGGTTATAGCACTAGGTGCTAAATTAGAGATTGCTGAATGAATAAATGAAGAAATGAATGAATGAATTTGAAGACATATTAACACTGCTCCAGCCCCCTGTCCTGAGTGAGGAAGACAGCAGCTCTCAGCAAGGAGCCTTTTCTCAGCAACAATCCTTAGGGGTCCCCGAGGGCCTGGAAAACTTACTTTAAAAGTCCTTGCTAACATTAACCTCGGGAGAGAATTCTGTCCTGATCGTCCTCGGCATCCTCTCATAAGCATGGGGTCTGAGTTACTGCGTTAATCCTTAAGAACAAACAGACTGCTTTAAATCTCTCCATTGGTCATTGGCGTGTTACTCAGCTCCAGCTGTCATAACAGAACACCACGTGGCTTAAACAACAGAATTTGGTTTTCTCCCAGTTCTGGAGGCTGGAAGTCTGAGATCAAGGTGTCTGCAGGGTTGGTCTCCCCTGAGGCCTCTCTCCTTGGCTTGTCGATGGCCGTCTTCTCCCTGTGTCCTCATGTCATTGTCCCTCTGTGTGTGTCTGTGTCCTAATCTTCTCTTCTTATAAGGACCCCAGTCCTATCGGATTAGGGCCTACCCTAATGACCTCATTCTAACTTAATTACCTCTTTAAAGGACCTATTTCCAAATACAGTCATATTCTGAGGTCCTAGGGGCTAGAACTTCAACATATGAATAGGAGAGAGGGACAGTTCAGTCCATAACAATGTGCAACCAGAAATTTCTTATTTCCAAAGAGTTGTGGGTCCCCATTCATTGAAATTGAGCCTATAGCCCGAATGCTATAGCATTCGGGGTTCCTGTGGACTCCTGGAACCCACAAGAAAGTGCAACAAAGTCATTGCCACATGCTCTGCAGACAGTGTGGTCATGACAGTGGTATCGCTTCTGTGGTCTAAGGAGGCGCCACGAGGGGTGGTTCCCTGAGTCACGGGGAGGGGCCCGTGCGCCCTGTTCTCCTGCCCCACGGAGACCCTCCCGGACAGGAGTCCCTCTCCGGGCATCCGCCTCCCCACCCCTGACTTTTCTCACTCTTTTCTTACCGTCTGGCTGGGGGAGGGTGAGTCACACTGAAGGAGCCTGACAAGATGGCTCATCGACGTGTTTTATTTTAACAGTCGGCGCCACCAGACGCTTCCCCAGTGAGACTCCTCACTTGAGTTGTGATCCACACGGCCACTGGAAAGTCACTTTATTAAACCGTAAATGTTCGCCACAAATCACAACTACATTAGCCCTCGGCGGAAGCTGTGCAGAACCAACACCCCCCCCACTCCCGCTACTTTAACTCGGCGACGAAGCAAAAGGTAACGACACACTTTGAACACTGTCTCATCAGGTTTTAAGGATCCCGGAGGCCGTCTGTTCTACGGGTTTGGTGTGATTGACATACGTGCACGTGCGCACACGCGTGCGCAGAGGATGTTGAGAGTGGAGGCAGGAAAGGAGAGGCGCCTTTGCTCCCGGCCCGGGAGGCGCCGGTGCTCGTGACAGCGCCCCCTGTCCTCAGGTCCCACAGCTGCAGACGAGAGTCAGCCAGTCACAGGACTGACCACACCAGGATGCCCAAATCTCCTCCCCACCTCAGGAACACCTGCATCTGAGCAACGACCATCTGGAGACCCAACGCTGCAAACCAAGGCAGTAGCCCCCTACCCAGGGTGTTCTTGAGAATCCCTTTCTTGCTCTTGGACTCAGTTTATTCAGCTGTAAAATGGGGGAAGTGGGGAAAATCAGTGGTTTTCAAACTGTGCCCTATGGAACTCTAGCAAGGCACCTCAGAGGCCCCCGTGGTGATCCAGGGGGCTCCAAACTGCCCACCTTCACTTCCACCCAAACAATCCCACTTTTACCTGTTTTGTATGTTGTGGTCATGGGCCTCAGTGGGGGAGGGAGGGAGGGAGAGAAAAAGGGAATCTAAACCAAAAACTGTTTGAAATACACTTGACTTTATGGCTTCTGGGGACGCTTCTGGTTCTATACTCCATGAGATTGTGAATCTGGGACCTTCAGGGACCAGAATATCAGGGTCACCTCCACACCTGTGTGGTGGAAAGGTCTTGTGACTCTGTCTTGCATCGTGATCAACCCAGTGCTTGTGGCTTGTTACCGTGTCTGACTGCTCCTGTGTTCCCTGCAGAGTCTGGCCTTGGTAAGTCAGAGTAATGAAGGCACCTCTGTGTTACCAGTCCCCAGTCCTGTGCCCGAGGCAGACATCACCAATCAATTGCCATGCTCTGCTGCTGAGCCCTGATTGGGGCTCAGTGTTCTTCTCGTCTCATTGCTCCAGACAGCCACTGCCAATGGACACGCAAAAGCAGGCAAGATACAGTCTGTTTGCCCGTGCCTTTCTCCTTTCCTTCTTGGTTAAAAAAAAAAAAAAAAAACTCCCTGAAAGTTTAGGAACTGGCCTTTCTGTGGCTTGACGTGATGCTCTTCAAAGCATTTCCTTTCTTGTTCAGAGGTAGCTTGGGAAAGATGTGTCTGTGGTGACCAGTGTCCAAGATGGTCCTAACAGTCCTCACCTCCTGATATTCACATCCTGGTGTGGTCCCCTCAAACACTGAATAGAGCTGAACTGTGCAGCCAATAGGATATTGTGGAAATGACACAGTGACTTCAGACACTAGATCATAAAAGGTGTTGTGGCTTCCACCATGTTCTCTCTTAAATCACTCACTCTGGGGGAAACCAGCCACCATGTTGTGAGGACACTCAAGCTGCCCTGTGGGGAAGTCCACATGGTGAGGAACTGAAGCCTCCACCCACAGCCAACACTTCATTTACCTGCCACAGGAGCAGATTCTCCAGCCCCATTCAAGCCTTCAGACTTGAAGACGTCTTAACTGAACCTCACAAGAGACCCCAGAACCAGACTCACCCAGCTAAGCTGCGCTCCAATTCCTGACCCACAGAAATTGTGTGAGATGATAAATATTTCTTTTTTCAGCTGCTAAATTTGGAGATAATTTGTTATGCAGCCATGGGTAACTAATACATTACCTGAATCTGTACCTGCTCAGGAGACCCCAGCACAAAGAGAGTCACCAGGGTGACACACTATCTAATCATAGACTATCAGAGGATAATTTGGCCCAAAACAAGGTGGGGTGTTAGTAAGGAAACAGAAGGAGTCTTTTGACACAACTCCGACTCACCCAGTGATTCCTCGCTATGGCGTTTCTTTTCCTTGTACCTCTGACTGTGTTTATTCATCAAAACCAGAAGTCCTCAGAGCTCTCCCACCCCAAGAACTAATCATCTAAAATCACAATGATGAGCCCTCCCCACTCCAAAAAAGAGAAGAGACTGAATAAAAGGAAAAAAAACAAGCATTTTGGTTTCTCATTACCCTTTCCCTTTTTATTAAAATACTTGTCCATCACGATTGTGAATCTTGAACTCTAATGAGCTGCTGGTATTACTGTTGTTTATTACTTTGATGTGAGATCTTTTTTATTATTCGTTTGGGCTGCAGCCCAGTCATAGATTTACTGCTTTCCTCATGACCGGTCTTAAAATATTTGATTTCAGCTGTCAGAATGCAAATAACTCCAGGTATCCTTGTAAATGGAGACACCAAGGAGGGTTTTATTGTTGGGAGGAAAATGGTGAATAAGAAATAAAGCTGATAACATTAAAATGGTCTCAGTACTGAAAAAAGAAGAAGAAAGAGGCTGAAAAAGGAGGAGAAGGGGGAGAGGAGGAAGTGGTCATAGCTAAAAGCCAGATCCATTTAATTTTAAAATCTAGAGAACCCCCTCCGCTCAGCCCCTTTTGAAGTTGGCCATGAGGTTTAATTCCCACCTTTCCGGTCTGTGTCTGGAACGTCTTCCGCAACTGACCCACGATCATTTGACTTGGAGAGGGAGGACCCTGTGACCTCACCGTGTGTCCGATCAATGGACTGACTCTCTGACAATCGCTGGTGGTTCTCAACACCCAGCAGCCAGCTCCCTGCCTGGTCCCCAGTAGTTGCTATGCAAATGTTTGCCAAGTGAACAGGAAAGTGACAGATGTGTTCTATGCAGTTTATCAGCGTGTCACCAGCACAACCACACTGGAGTCCTGCCTGAGCCTGGCAAGGGCAATCTTACGCCCATTTTACAGATGAGGTTATTGAGGTTCCTTACATTTCCCAGGATCACAGGCCTGGTCGTTAAGGATCAAAAGCCAGGTGTTCTTACTCCAAGCCCGGGCCCTTTCCTCTACGTCACAGCGAGGCCGGAAGAGGGAGGATGGAGTTGAGAATGCGGCGGGCTTGACGTTCAGGAAGTCACGACAAGGAAGAGAAGCAGGCTCAGTCAGCCTGCGACTGGCTGGTACACCCTGGGATCAACAGACGTTCCACAGAGATGCCTTCTCAGCAGCACAGTGCATCTTCTATGCCTGCTGTAACGTCGGGGTGCACGGTTGGCTTCCTCTGACAGCAGCATCATTGATGACAGATGCTGGAGAGGCAGGGAGAAGGCAGCAGGACCCTCTTCCAAAGGGTCAGCCCAGCCTCCCTCTGCTTCCTGCCTGGAAGTCTTCCCCCCAGCACCCCTAGCAGAGTTGCTCCCAACCTGGCTGCACGCCACACTTACCTGGGAGCTTTAAGATAATACTGATGCCCGGGCCCTGCCTTGAGTCTAGGATTCAAGTGCACAGCAGGATGGAGAGAGCAGCTCCCCCACGGAGAGATGGTCACCTCTGGGAAGAACGTTCCAGCTTCGTGACCCCTGGGAATTCCCCGTCTTGGTGGTGGAGGTGGTGGAGATGGAAGGAGGGAAGATGGCAGAGGGTGCACCTGCTTGGTCTCCAGTTCTGGAATCTGGGCCTCCCCTCAGCCCCTGGGGAACCCTTTGAATGACAGGCGTCATCTCCAGGTTCTGATCCAGGAACCTGGGTGGGCCTGTTTAGACAAACAGGGCTGTGGGGATCCAGGAACCCGGCTGAGTTCAGATGGAAAGAAGTGGCCTTTCGACTCTTCCCTCAGCTGTGTCCTCTTCAACCACTAAGGACCATGAGCGCTAACGGCTGGTTTCTAGGATTAAATGGCAGTTAATCGGCTGTAGGGGCCATTGCGCTCTGTTAATGGGGGAAGGGCCTCCAGGGAGCTGCCGGACCTGTGATTAGGGATGTACAGGGGCTGTCATCGCCGAGGCTGTGGCTGCCCCAGGGGGAGCTGACTGCCATCCCAGATCTGCCAGGATTTCCTGCCTCCCATAGGTGGGTTTGGATATAACCGAACAGGCATTGAACCCCACTGTGTGCCACGCTGGGCCAGAGAGACAAGGATGAGGAACCCTGGTCCCGTGGGGGGACAGACCAGGAGTAAACCATGACGATGATGCTTGAAGCACGGACAGAGATCAAGCGGGTGGGACCAGGCACCTATGTGGTCGGGAGGAGAGAATGGGGGTCAGGCAGTAGAGGCTCAGGGGCTTCACAGAAGATGCAGCCTTGGAGTTGGATCCAGACAGAGGGAAGACTCCTCAGGTGGACACAAGTGTCACACAGATGAGACAGAGGGACGGAGGGGATGGCAGAAGCAGGGGGCCCTGCAGCAGGCAAGGGTGAAGGTCACTATCCTAAGAGCAGCAGAGAGACTTTGAAGGGCTTCAGCGGAGAAGCAAAAAGAACAGAGGGCATTTCAGGAGAGGGGCTGGCGGGAGGGACCTGGACCAGCTCAAGTCCCGGCTGTCACTTTCTGGGGCAGCACCTTCTTTCGCCTTTAGGCTCCAGTTCCTTCTGTTGTAAAATGGGGGTGAGGCTGGAACCTGCCACGTGCAGTGGGGTGAGAATTAAAGCTCACAATGCACGTGAAACATTTGGCACATTATTCGCCCCATGGCGAGCTCCCGATAACTGTTAACTCTTATTCTTACCATCATTATCATTATTCCCACTTCAGCTCCCGGCACAGTCCCTAACACGTCCTGCTGTTCAGAATATAGGAATGGATGAATGAGTGAATGAATGAATGAAATTTAGGCTCATTTTACAAACACAGGACGTAAGAAGTTCAGGTCAAAACTACGGCCCAGGGCAGCACAGGTGTCAAGGGACAGGTTTGAGACACAGATGTGTACGTTAACCATAAAGGGTCAAAATAATAACCCCAAGCCCCCCAAGGGACTGCAATGCCTTCCTTAAAACTCTCTCAGCAGAGACACACCACACTGATGGTCCAAATCGGTGTTCTGAGTTTTACCATATTTCCATTATTTTAAAATTCTTGCATTTGTCAGGATAGGAAAGGCTTTGCGCGTTAACAAAATAACCTGAACGTCTCCGTGACTCAGTGCAGATTTCCTTCCTGCTCATGGTGTAGGCCCAGGTAGGCAGGGCCAGGGGCGGGACTGGCCTCCACACAGTCACTCAGGGATCCAGGCTGATGGAGGCCTGTCAGTCACTGAGACAGGAAAGAAGACAGACTGGCCATCTTCTCAGTGCCTCAACTTGGAAGGGACACACACCACTTCTTTTATATCATTGGCCAGATCTGATCACACAGCTAGCCTAGGTTCAGCCTCTGAGAGCAGGGAAGGAGAGGAGAGCAGGAGGTTGGTGAACTCTCACGCCACCCACCCCACTTCTTCACCCCCTTTTCCTTTCTAGCTAGAATACTGAACCAACTGGGGCACCTCACTCAAAGTATCTGCTGCAGCCAGGTGGGTCCGATTGGCAGAGATGCAATTTGAACCTTTCTGTTCCTCCTCTTTTCTTCCAGGCGGACTGATTTTTGCCTGAATGAAATCTCTATTCCTATAGCTTATAGCATTGCTGGCTGCAAGCATTACAGATCTTCTGTGAATTTTGCTATACTCTTTATGCTTTGATTTTTTTTTTTTTTTTTTGGTGGAGGTGCCAGGGATTGAACCCAGGGCCTCGTGCTATGCTTTGATTTTATGTCCACACTCATGTTCATTATAAGGTTGTTATTTCTTTATTTAACCAATTTTATGGCTACGTATACAAGTTTGAATGGGGATGGGGGGGGTTAAGTTAACCTGATGACAGTATCTTTGCTGGATATGACACTGCTGCTTATACCATCAGTTGAGCTGATTTAACAGAATTTATAATGTATTCAGCAGCTGATGGCTTGAGCCTAATTGAACACAAATTTATAATGCCATCCAGTGTTGTAATTAAAATGAGGTAAAATTAGCTCATCACATATATACGCTACCAAATGTAAAACAGATAGCTGGTGGGAAGCAGCCGCATAGCACAGGGAGATCAGCTCGGGGCTTTGTGACCATCTAGAGGGGTGGGATAGGGAGGGTGGGATAGGGAGGGTGGGAGGGAGACGCAAGAGGGAGGAGATATGGGGACATATGTGTATGTATAGCTGATTCACTTTGTTATAAAGCAGAAATTAACACACCATTGTAAAGCAATTATACTCCAATAAAGCTGTTAAAAAAAACTATAAAAAAAAATTAGCTCATCAGATATTGTGTATACACACTCTCCCCATCAGTGGCCTTTGTTTTATTTATGGTCAATTACATTTTCAAAGTGGAATTCTCAGAAGAATCTATCAGATGAATGGACATGAAAGGAAACCAACCAAGGACTTGAGCTGGCTCTAAATTGACCAGGAAACACTCAGAAAATATTTTCAAACAATGAGAGAAATTAATTTTCCAAGGTGGAGATTTTGGGGTGTGATTAGTGTTCTATGCTATTTGAATGACCACAGTATTATGGGAGCCGAAGGGGGCTTGGATGCATTAAAAAGGAATTGTCTGTGTTTCTCTGTCTGGAGTCCAGGCCACGCAGGAAAGAGAAAAGGGGACATTCCCCACTCCCTGCCCACCGCCAAAGAAAACCAATTCCTTAATGATGACCTGCAGGCATAGATCATCATTCATTCCAATTGGTCTTTGCTATGTGATGACTTAATCTATCATGAGGGCATCTTCAGGGTTAAAATTACATTTTGTGAGGCTTCCCTGGTGACGCAGTGGTTGAGAGTCCGCCTGCCAATGCAGGGGACACGGGTTCGTGCCCCAGTCCAGGAAGATCCCACATGCCGCGGAGCGGCTGGGCCCGTGAGCCATGGCCGCTGAGCCTGCGCGTCCGGAGCCTGTGCTCTGCAACGGGAGAGGCCACAACAGTGAGAGGCCCCCGTACTGCAAAAAAAAAAAAAAAAAATTACATTTTGAGCCTAGAAACAACTCCTTCCATAAATATTGTTAAAGAATAATTAAAGAGGTACAGGGAGGGACTTCCCTGGTGGCACAGTGGTTAAGAGTCCACCTGCCAATGCAGGGGACATGGGTTCGAGCCCTGGTCTGGGAAGGTCCCACATGCCGCGGAACAACTAAGCCCGTGCGCCACAACTACTGAGTCTGCGCTCTAGACCCTGTGAGCCACAACTACTGAGCCCTAGTGCCACAACTACTGAAGCCTGCGTGCCTAGAGCCTGTGCTCCGCAGCAAGAGAAGCCACTGCAATAAGAAGCCCGTGCACCGCAATGAAGAGTAGCCCCCACGCGCTGCAACTAGAGAAAGCCCACGTGCAGCAACGAAGACCCAACACAGCCAAAAATAAATTAATTAATTAAAAAAAAAAAAAGAGGTACAGGGAAAGGTGCTGGTGATGGGGAAAACATTCTCACCATGGGGCTCTTGTTTGCCTTCTGCTGTGGTAGAATACAGCTTTCTTCAACTGGATAAAGTAGTCATGAGATTTGTCTGGTGCTCCCTTTATTTGGGGCGTGAACACTGATCTGTTCTGGGAGGGGGCTCTTCCGCCCCAGCCTGCCCCCCCGCCTCTCCCCACTGCCCCCTGGTGGTGTTGGGCTGTAGCTGGAGTTAGCCGAACTCAAGGGTGAGACCCCCAACTTCAAGTTCAGAGGATTCCCCCAAACTCTCTCAGGTTTGATAATTCACTAGAACACCTCTCAGGACTCAGGAAAGCACTGTGCTTGCAATTACAGTTTTATTAGAGCAGAAGGGTACACGTCAGAACCAACCAAAGGAAGGCTTTGGCTTTTGCCAAGTCTGGGAGGTGTCCAGATGTGAAGCTTCCGCCATCCTCTCCCCGAGGAGTCCTGACGCCGTTAACCCTCCCAGCCATGATGTGTGACAATACTCCGAGTATATTGCCATACCATAGACTGGGGGCTTAAACAACAGAAATGTATTGTCTCACAGTCCTGGAGGCCAAAAGTCCAAATTCAAGGTGTTGGCAAGGTTGGTTTCTTAGGGCTGTGAGGGAAGGATCTGTTCCAGGCCGTTCTCTTAGCTTCTGAAGTTCCGGCTTATGGTGACTAACTCTAATTTTCACACGCTATTCTGTGTGTGTGTGTGTGTGTGTGTGTGTGTGTCCATATTTCCCCCTTTTTATGAGGACACCAATCATATTGGATTAGAGCCCACCTTACTTTAACTCTGTAAAGACCCTATCCCTAAGTAAGGTCACATTCCGAGGTAGGGGGCTTTAGGACTTCAACATATGAATGGGGGAGGGGGAGACACAATTGAACCCATAACACAGTAGCACCCAACCTGCATCGCAGCTTCCCCTGGTGGTGGCCAGAGCCCTTCTACCATGGAATTACCCCTCCTACAAGGCTCCTATGCGCCTTTAAACAGTTCCAACCTGCCCCCTGGAGAGGCAGGCTGGCATCAGACGCCAGGGCCAGGGCTTTTATCCAGGCCATTGTTACAGATGGTGCCGCTGAAAGCTGTGTTTTAATACCTTCTCAGCAGTGTCCCCCCTGCGCTCCCCACCTCTCTCCGGCCAGAAGCCTCATGTGATCAGGGGCCCCACCAGCTGCTGGCTAGGAGGGAAGGCGGGTGTCTGCAGTCACCTGCTGGGGATAGGGGGGCCATTTATTTGGGGGGCTCCCTGACAGAGCAGGGGGGGAGGCACCAGGTGTCCAGCCTGTGTCTAGCCTCAGACATGCCTGCAGACACAGCAGCAAGGGGTCATGATTTAACCAGAAATCAGGTCCTTGCTCTTGGCAATAGGGTTATTCTCTTTCCTGGCCTTTTCCCCCAGCCATTTAAAAGGTTCCCGTGGGTGTATCTCATGGGCACATCCCATGGGTGTGTCCCGCCCTTATTCCTTCTCAATATGCAAAACACACCTGCAGCTGACCCTCACTTCTGCGGATGACAGCTTGGAACGGCCAGGAATTGCACATCTGTTCCCAGTACCGACCTGAAGAGCATCTAACTGTGTTCCTTTGACGCCCCGTGTTTATTTCTCTCTTGACAGATTGTGGGCTCATAGCTCAATTAAGTGAAGGTAAACTAGATGACTTATATTTCCCAGCAAAGGCCAATGCAAGCACCTTGTGCCTTTGAGTCAGGCTTCTCGGTGCCTCTGAAGGACCCTGAAGGCCATGGGCCCTGAGGACTTGCTGGGGCATGGGAGCAAGTCAGATAGCATGTCCCCACATCTGGCTGGGATGAAGCTCCCCAAGGGTATGAGGATCTGTCAGTCAGAGAAAACAATACTGGCTACTGCTGGTGCTGGGTCAAGGGCAGCCTTGGGCCCGAGGGACCCCAGCCCAGGAACTGTCCTGCATTTGGGTTGGGGTGGGTGGAGGACAGACAGTGCAAGTACAATGGCATGTGGGGACCCTGCAGTGATTGTAATAATCATCACAGCTGTCCCTCACTGAGGGTTTACACCAGCCTGAGCCCTCCATATGCACCATCTCCTTCACTTTGCACAAAATCCCTACAAGGTCTGTGTTATTACTACCACCTTATAGATGAGGAAACTGGCTGGGACAAGTTAAGTAACTTGCCTAAGGTCAAGGTCAAAGCTACAATTCACACTCAGTCCTGCCCAACTCCCAGTCTGTTCTCCATCCACCATTGTGCTCATGGCCTCCCACCTGGAGTCCAGGAAGAGCTGAGCCTGGGACCCTGAACTAGGCTCGGCAGAGAGACCCTTTGATTTCTCCCCCTCCTTCCTCCTCCAGGACCCCTGACTCCCTGCTTGCAGTCAGTAGTTTTCATCTAGTGCACGATCTGCTTCCTATAAAAACAACTTAGGAATGTGTGTCAGACCTTTATCTATATCTTTCAGGGAACTGGGAGTTCCATGACTCTGCTATGTGGCCGATCTATAGTCTAAATTGTTACCAGTTTCCCAGCCCAACAGCTACTGTATTCTTTGTTTCTACCTCTTTTACTTCAAAGGACAGGGACACAGGGGCTTGTATATGGTTTCAATCCCCGCTTGTCTTTGATACTCCCCAATCTTGAGGGTAAGAATTTTGGGACAAGAAAGGTAATAACGTGTTGATAGAGAGGATAATCGTAAACTCAGTAGAAGAACTCGGTTTTAAAGGGACTCGCTTTCAAAGTGATCATCACTTATCCATTCAACTACTTTAGAGGACAGGACAGACAGCAGATAACAACAAACAAGTGCTGGCAAGGACATGGAGCATTTGGAGTCCTCATACACTGCTGGTGGGAATATACATGGTGCGGCCACTTTGGAAAACAGTGACAGTTCCTCAGAACCTTAAATATAGAGTTAGCATGTGACGCATCAATTCCACTCCAAAACAAATGAAAACATATGTCCACATAAAAACCTGTACACAGATGTTTATAGCAGCACTATTCATAATAGCCGAAAAATAAAAACAAGCTATGTGTCTTTCAGTGGATGAACAGATAAACAAATTGTGGTCCATCCATACAACGGAAGAGTATTTGATAATAAAAAGGAACAGACGACTGGCACATGCCACAACGTGGATGAACTCAAAAAAACACTGCACCGAGTGAAAGAAGCCAGACATAAACAGGTCCCATGTTGTATGATTTCTTTTCCATGAGATGTCCAGAACAGGCAAACCCACAGAGACATAAAGTAGATGAGTGGTTTCGGGGCTGGGGAGAGGGGAGAATGGGGAGGGACAGCTAGTGGGGATGGGTTTCTTTTGGGGGTGATGAAAATGTTCTAGACTTAGATAGTGGTGATGGTCGCACGAGCTTGTGAATATACTAAAAAAAAACCTCTGAATTTTACACTTTAAAATAGTACATTTTTTGGTGTGTAAAATATGCCTCAATTAATTTTTTTTCAAAAGTAAAGGGATATAAGACTGCTCAGGAAACTATACAATATTATTGAGAAATGGCAGATCAAATAAGTGGAGAGATACACTATGTTCAGATGGGAAGAATCAATATTGTAAAGAGGTCAATTGCCTCCAGATTGATCCATAGATTCGGGGCGTCCCCAGTCAAAATCTGGCCCCTTACCTTCCCAGTCTTAGCCCAGAGTCCCACACAGTGGAGGAGCCCCCAACCTAAGTGAACATTCTCACCTGCTTTCTGAGGAAGGGAGAATGAGATGTTGTACATGGAATCTCTCTGAGGCCTCCCTTTTCACAGCTCCGGATGGTACAGCCCAGGGAGCCAGGCTCCGAAGACCTCCCAGAATGGACTCGGAGCACGGCTGCATCATCTCCCAGCAGCAAATGTCTTGCCTCAGTGCAGCAGCCTCCAGCTACACCCTTCCTTTCAGAGTAAGTGATTCTGGGCTTCCCCCAGCTCTCACTGTGTAATTCCACGTCCTAACAACTCCTCTCACCTCCTCCTCCTCCAGTGCCCTGCTTTGCCCAGCTGATAACGATGCTGTTGCAGCATCCAGGACCACAGGGATGGAGGCTTCCCGGGAGCAGGGACGGTCTTTCTCTTTGCCGTCTGCAGCCTCCAGGTACACAGTAGGCACTCAATGTTTGCTGAATAACTGTTAGTGCCTTGAGGCAGGCAGGCAGAAGAGACAGCCCCACAGTATAGAGCACCCAGGGAGGGGCGGCAGGAGGTGACGGCGACAGAGTAAGGCAGTGGTCAGAGCTTCTGCAGAGGGGTAAGGAGTGGGACAGAGCAGAGAGAGCCCTGTCCCAAGGGACGAGTGGGGACAAAGGCCCCAAGTCTTAGGGGCTGGCTCTGCCTTACACAGACCATGGGACCAGGCCCTTCTGGTCCAGGGAGGGGCACCAGCAAGCTTGGGAGCCTTTTCCCCCTCATGCCTGTGGTTCAGGAGGAACAGGGGCTGCCGCCACAATTCTGGGAACAGCACGTAATGGGGTGGATGAGAAATGCCTGGGGGGGCACTGCCAGCTCTTTCCCCTCCATTACCACACCCACATGGGGAGCTCCCCAGACCCCACCAGCACCCAGCGCCCCAGCCCTTCTCCCAGGCCAGCAGCACGCCCAGGCTTCTGCTTCAAGGGGCTGCGCTTCCGAAACCCCCTTCCTAATTAGTTTTCTCCCACCACACCCTGATGTGCTGTAGCAACAGTGCACGAGACCCTATCTGCGGCGGAGGTCACTCAGCTCCCCAGAGCATCCCGGGTAGGGAAGCACGCCTTCATTAAGCAAGTTAATTACTTGCCAGCTTGGGAGCCTGATCAGGCCTTGGGCAGGGGATGCCCTGGGCCTGCTCTGATCCCTGTAATCCCAGGGCGTCCCGGATGCCGACGTGGGACCTAGCTTGAGGCTTTCTGAGCATCCCAGAATCCCGCATTCATCACTCGGCCAAGAAATCTGGCCACAGACTGGTGGGCAGAAGGAGCCTTAGTCTGGGCAGGGATGTTCATAGCAGGAGAAATGGCTTGAGCAAAGAGAAGAGAAGTCAGAGGTGGGTTCCTGCTGGTACCCAAAGCTCCTGTGAGGACTTTGCTCTGTGACATGAGCCTTCAAAGGGTTTTGAACAGAAAAGCAGGAAGGAGGGACACGACCTACCTCATGCTTTCCTTCCAGCTGCCCCGCTGAGATTCGATTGTGGGAACAGCAGTGGACACAGGAAATATGAATGCAGCGGTCTGGGGTACGGAGGATGACAGCTTGGGCGGGGGTGGGAGCGGGGGAGGTGGGATTCTGGATGCGCTCTGCAGGTGGCGCCCGTGAGACTTGCGGATGGGTTCGGTAGGGCGTGTGAGGGGAGGAGGGGAAATCAAGACAGCTGCCACGGATATGCGTGAGCAACTGGACACCGGAGTTACTATGAACGAGATGGAGGGTCCTTGCGGAAGGCTTAGGGTGGGGGAGGAGCTATTGGGAATTCAGTCTGCGGGCAAGTGAAGGAGTCGAAAAGGCAATTGTCCCTGTGAGCCTGCAGTTTCAGGCGAGGTCTGGTCCAGAGCAGTACGCTGAGTGGTCATTGATGAATTGATGGCTTTGAGGCTCACCAAGTGGGGAGAGTGTAGTCGGACGAAGAGGCCCGAGGTCCGAGCCCTGGGGCCCAGTTAGGGGGTGGGGGAGGGGCAGGGGCAGCGTGGGGGGCGGGGGCTGGGGATGAACTGTCGGATTTAGCAGCGGGGAGGTCGTGGGGCTTCAGGAGCTGCTCCCGAGGATCAGTGTGGGCAAAACCTACCTGGAAAGGGGTTTAAGAGATGAGGTGGGGGGGGCCGGGGAGAGCCTTGGAGGCTGGGGGAGTCTTGTTGCGAAGCAGAGCAGGAAGATGGGCAGAAGCTGGAGCAGGAAGTAGGGTGGGAAGGGAGGGTTTCCACGTGGCAGGAGTACCCCGTCCCCCGCCTCCCCTTCGAAGCCACACCGTGGAGTGCAAAGTCGTGATTTTACCAAATTCAGAAGGAATCCAGGCGGCCCACAAGCTACACCAACGGCCACCCCCAGACAGATGTCGTCACTTTCCCACCCGCCCGTGACTCCTTGGCGCTGCTGCAGGAACTGGCAACCCGTGCCTGCCTCCTCCCCTGCCTCCCTAGCTGAATAATTTAGGCGCTATTCTAAGTTAAAACCAAATAAAGCAATTGAGAGTGACTAATTCCTCGTGAAATTTATGTCCCCCCAGACGTCTTGCTGGTAACAATGCCGGGAGCCATTTATCCCCCTTAATTTCAGCTGTGCTGCTACTGGAAGGAGCTGTCCAGCTGAGGTAGCCTTGTCTCGTGCAGCCCAGGGGGCAGGTTGGCCACACAGCTGCCGGAGGGCCGTCCAAACCTGCAATGTACACGGGCGGGTTCTCAAGAGATGGCATCACGCACATAGCCATTCACAAGGCCATCTCAGGACTTCACGGTTGGAAACGATGGAGGGAGAGTGCTGAGCTGAGCTGGACCAGAGACAGTGTGATATGAGCAGGTCCCCGAGGACCAGGGGCTTCAGAAAGGTGGCAAGAAGCTGCGGGGGCTTACGGTGAGCAAACATGTCTGGAAGAACATGAGTGGGGCAGGGAGAGGAGGTGGAAGGAGAGAGAGAAGGGAAGGACCCTCCTCCCCCAGGCCCCATCTCTGCCCCACTCCTCAGGCAGAGCCCTCAGCCCCCCTGGGGTCCCAGCCCCTCACCCTTCCCTGACCTCAGCCCTGTCCCGACTGGGCTGGGAGCATCTGTGTCCAGCTTATCCTTTCTCTAGACTGGACACTGCTTGCCGAGTGGGAGTCTGGGAGAAGAGGCATCTAGCAGAGGGAACAGCCAGTGCAAAGGCCCTGAGCTCCCACATTCTTCCGTGTTCAAACAGCAAGGAGACCAGCAGAAGTGGCAGGACCTGGGTCTGATCCATGTCGTGTTCAGCACAGGCCTGGCACGTAGTAGGAGCCTTAGGATGGCAGGTGAATGAATCGGGAAGGGGTAGATAGATATATACGTGTGGGGTAGACGGCCCTGTCCAGGCATCACTGTGGTTGTATTATGCTCTGGACCTGAAACGTGTCTGCTTCAGTGCTGTGAGCATGGGTTGGCCATGGAGTCCTGCCTTTGTCTCCCTGAGTCCCCTCCAGGGCTGTCGGGAGCTGGGTGTCAGGACCCTGGTGATGAACCGAGGCTGTTGGTACCTTCCTGCCTGCCTGACACACAGGCACCCCTCCCACCCAGCAGGGGGCCTGGGTGTCCTCCTCTGTACGATGGGGAGGCTGGGGGGGTGGGATGTCCAAAGTGGAGACAGGGGTGGGGAGTGAAGGTCTCGGAGAACCTGGCTCTTGTAATCAGCCCTGTGGGCCGGGGCATGTTTCCTTCCAGAAAAGACTGGGGGTGGCAGGAACCTCCCTGGAGGTTCTAGGGAAGGCACTAGAGGCAGAGACAGGAGACTGGGAGCCCCACAGTCCCCAGCAGCAGGCTCTGAGTTTGGACAGGCGGCAGAACGCAGACCCTCCTCCATCCTGTGGGAGGAGCAAGGGCTGCAGGGATGGACCCTGAGGCTTCCACCCAACTGATATACGGGGCTGCTTCATTCCCTCCAGGGAACAGGGTCCCAGGGGCCTATCAGGGAGGGAGGCCTTGATTCCTGAGTAAAGGAACATGTATTGAGCACCTGTTGTGTGCTGGCACACCTCCGCAGGCCTCTTCATTAATTCTCACAAGCTTGAGGTAAGCAGTCTGTCTCCATCTTAAAAGTGGGAAACAAGCTCAGAGATGTAGTGTGACTACCCAAAGGTCACACAGTATGTGAGTGACTGAGTTGCGGTTCAAACACAGATTTCTCTGGCCCCTTGTGGATTCTACCAACGCACTGTTGGCTATCTGTTCCTGAATCCTGATTTCAAGAAATGGAAGTTTTCACGTCAGAGAAAACATTTGATTTTCTCCTTGAAGGGATGATTCTCCTGTCCCTGGAGTTCAAAGGGGCTTCAGTTACTCTCCCTACGTCATACTTCCCAGGATGAGTCAAAGGCACTAAATTTACTGTGTTTAAAGCGACTTCTTGAGCATCCCAGCAAAGGCTCTGATTTATATCCAAGGCGTTGTTTTAAACATGTAACAAATGATAAAAATCAGTCCTGCCAATGCACCTCAAGAGAAGTCATACTAAGGGAGGAAAACAAACGGTGACATTAGATGTTTCGTTAAAAGATAGAGTGATGGATTAAGGCCCAGAGTGTGAATTTAGTGTGACTCGTTGAAAGAAGAAGTTGGGGGGCAGTAAATCCAAAGTGACAATCTGTGTACGGTGGACCAATATTTGTCACTTTTATTATACTTCGTTCAGAATTGGTGATGGGTCGTCATTTAAACACATACACACACCAACAATGCTCAATAAAGCTTTTAAGTGAAAGCTTCTTGTGCTAAGGATACAGGCTAAAATCTCGACTCCAACCCTCTGTGTCAACTCGGAGAACATTGCATAATGCAAGTTTCTCCCTGTCGTATCTAGAAAACATTCCAAAGGCAGAAAATGTGGGAAAGGCTCTCAGAAGATCCCCAACTACGCCCAGGAAGATAGGGAAAAGTAGCACCCACATCTTCCGAGTGGCAGAGCCCCATGCCCAGCCATGCCAGCATCCTCATCAATAACAATAGCAGTGCCAGCGATCGATCGGAGGGTCTGACATTTCTCCTGGTCACTCATTCAAAGGGCTCTGAGAGCAAAGGCGTCTGGAAGCCAGGGCGTGCTGTCTGCTCTTCGCATTGGGAGGTCACAGGTCCCGGTCTCCACCAGAGATGTTGGGGTGGATTGGATTCTTGTTCCCAGTTCTTTCCTCCCTGTAACTGGACATGGACAACACATCCATGGCCTCTGCTCTGTGACTTGCAGCATTTCTCACTGTGGGTGGGGTACATGTCCCTGCCTGAAAAAGACAACCCCCTTAGTCCCAGCCTCAGCCATATACATGCCATGTAGGTAGCACCCCACTCTGCCTTCTATTTTAAGGTAACTCCAATCACCTCCAAATCCACCCCCTAGGCCTTGTCCTCCCAAGAGACTCATGGGAAACCTGCTTCCCCTAAGGATGTAACTTTGAGTATATTTCTGTTCCCCCAAATTCGAGCTTCTGTCAGTTTTGTCAAAGGAGTCTCTTTGTCATAGTATTTTTAAAGAACTCTAGAATTTCTCTACCAAGGTTTCCCCATGGAGCCGCAGACCCAGGCCTACTTATGAAATGTTATTAGGACCCGCAGAGGCCTGTGGAGGTGGGGCAGGGGGAGGGGAGACAAAATTGGAGGTCTAGTCAAAAAGCCATTCCTTCTCTCTCTTCCCCTCTGCTCTAGATTGGCACGTGGCCAGTGAGAGGACTGTTTCATGGGGGCTCCCAGTGGCCCATGCCCCCAGCATTCACACTTTCCTGTGGTCACCTCCCATACATTCTGGGCTTGGCCATGTGACCTGCTTTGGTCAAATGGGATGTTAGCAAGCTTGACACAAGCAGTCTTGAAAAGGACCATGCAGATTAGGGATTGTGCTCTTGGAAGATTCCCTTTTGGAACCCTAATCCACCCTGCTGGGGAGAGAGATCTGCCCGGCCAACCCCCAGCTATTCCAGCCATCCCAGCTGAAGTGCCAGGCATGTGAGTGAAGCCATCTGGAAATTTTCAACCCCAATCAAGCCTCCAGGTGACTGCAGCTGCATGGGGAATCCCAGATGAGACCAGCAGAAGAACCATGCTGCTGAGCCCTGTCCAGATAACAGAATAAATAAATGGTGGTTGTTTTAAGCCAGCAGGTTGTGGGGTGGTGTGTCACACAATGTGGTGGATTGAAATATGTCTGTAAGTTTTTTGACACTCCCCTCCAAAGAAAACGAAGCCTAATTCTTCTCCACTTGTATGTGGACTAGACTTAGTGACTCACTTCTAATGAATAGCATAAGGTGGAAGTAATTGTGTAAGACTTCTGAGACCAGGTCATAAAAGGCATTGCAGCTTCCTTGTCTCTGTCTCTCATAGCTCACTTTGGGGAAAGCTAGCTGCCATGTTATGAGGACACTCAAGCAGCTCTATGGAGCGGTCCACACGTGAGGAACTGAGGCCTCCCACCAACAGCTGTGAGAGTGAGCCATCTTGGAAGTCAATCCTCCAGTCCTGTCAAGCCTTCAGAAGACAACAGACCCCACCAACATCTTGACTGCAACCTCTCAAGAGACCCTGAACCCAAACCACCCAGCTAAGATTCCTGACTCTAAGCTAGATTCCTGACTCTAAGAAACTGTGTGAGATAATAAATGTTTATTATTTGGAGCTGGTAAGTTCTGGGGCAATTTGTTATGCAGCAATAGATAACTGATACACACAGCAAGAGATGACTAAAGTAGCCATTGTGCTCTGGTACCACTCTGCAGGTTGTCTACACACTGGAATATGACATGGTAAATGGCCTCTGCTCCAAGCTCTCTGAGGGCCACCCAGCTGTCCTGGCCATCCCAGAAACACCCCTGGAAATCCCAAACCTTCTTTTGATCCTTCAGTTATAAGGGGGTCCTCCTTGGCCTGGCAGAGGTCCTGCAAAACCCTGGACCCTGCCGTGGCATGTGGCACAACTATTTTGACATCCCCCTATCCCACTCATCCTGTTGGTGGAGGGATGCCCATCAGGGCATCACAGAAAGAGTCTCTGTGTTGACCTGCCACCCCATCCCCCCAAATCAGCCACTTTCATACACTGCTGACAGAGTACATAGTGGTACAACCCTCCCACGGAAGGAATTTTGATCACAGCTAACAGAACTTCGGGCATTTTCCCTGAACCCAGCCATCCCACTTCCAGGAATCAACCCTGAAGATACACATCCAACAATACTACACAGAAATTCTGGGAAGTGATTGTAGCACGATCTGTAGAAACACTCATACCACAGAGAGCTGTCGAGAAACCTACGGTCTGTTCACATACTGGATGCTATGTAGTTGTTTAAAAAAAAAATGAAGATCTCTATGTCCTGATGTGGAGGGATTTCCAGAATGTATTGTGAAGTAAAAAAAAGCAAGGTAAGAAAGAGTATTTACTGTGGAGTTATTTTTTGTGTAAGAAAGAAAGGAAAAGAAACACATATACACATGTATCTGCTAGTTTTTACAAACAGAAACACTGGAGGATAATCTCAAAATTAATGAAATTGGTTACGCACGGGGCTGGGGCTGGTTGGGGAACTTCTTTGACTGCACCTTTCTTTTTCTTTTTTTTTTTTTTTTTCCGGTACATGGGTCTCTCACTGTTGTGGCCTCTCCCGTTGCGGAGCACAGGCTCTGGACGCGCGGGCTCAGCGGCCATGGCTCACGGGCCTAGCCGCTCCGCAGCATGTGGGATCCTCCCGGACCGGGGCACGAACCCGTGTCCCCTGCATCGGCAGGCGGACTCTCAACCACTGCGCCACCAGGGAAGCCCCTTGACTGCACCTTTTTAATCCAGTTTTCACTTTTGTATCAAAAATGAACAAGGTTGGGGGAAATGCCTAAAAATAATTAGGAACATAAATAAATGAACCACACCGTATATCAAACTGAAAACATAACCATACAGAAGAGATTTTTTTAAAAAATAGTTAATAGTTA
Organism: Aethalodelphis obliquidens; assembly: GCF_003676395.1. Taxonomy (NCBI): domain Eukaryota; kingdom Metazoa; phylum Chordata; class Mammalia; order Artiodactyla; family Delphinidae; genus Aethalodelphis; species Aethalodelphis obliquidens. The sequence continues at coordinate 5,465,942 of NW_020837974.1, forward strand.
CTCCAAGTTTTAAAAAATTCCCCTCCAGTTTCTTTAATGGACTAGGCAAGCCTAGTCCATAACAAGCATCCAATAAATGCTTTTGGGAGTAAATGAATGAATGAATGAATGACTCAAGGGCAAAGGCTGGAAGCTGCGAGTCCTGCTTTCCCCTCCCAGGGGTCTCTGCTTGGGTCACAATTTATATAATGTAAGGTCTGTTAAGATCAGTTTCATATCACAAAAATGAGCCGCAGGTGGTGTCTGTGGCCCACACTCCTATGGTCCCCCGAACAAGATTTTAAAATCTCACCCTTGCTGGCTTCTTCCCCTTCCCTTTCCTGTTTCCCCCACCGCCTTACCAGCCTCCCATGGGAGACTTCCCTTAATAAAACACTTGCTGTTTTATTTGTTTGTTTTTATTTGTTTGTTTGCTGTCATCACAAAGTACCACAGGCTGGGCAGCTTAAACAACAGAAATGTATTGTCTCCTGTTTCTGGAGGCTGGAAGTCTGAGGTCAAGGTGTTGGCAGGGTGGGTTCCTTCTGCAGCCTCTCTCCTTGGTTCGTCGACAGTTGTCTTCTCCCTGGGTCCTCACGTGGTCTTTCCTCTGTGCGTGTCCCTGTGTCCGAATGTCACCTTTTTAGAAGGACACCAGTCATACTGGATGAGGGCCCATGCTAATGACCTCATCTTAACTGAATCATCTGCAAAGGCCCTCTTTCCAAATTCACATTCACAGGGATTGGGGTTAGGACCTCAGCATCTTCTGAGGACACAATTCAACCCCTAACACTTGCATATGATCCTGCCTTAGACAAGGGCATTGCTGGTCGCTAGCAGGACTGTTGTGAGGATTAATTATCAATACACATCAAGCATTAACAACAGTGTTGGGGGAAAAGCAAGTACGTGGTTGTTATATTTATTATTATGTATCGAAGCATGGTATCCACCCTCAGAATACCCTAGTGCTGGCCACTGCGCTGGTGCCGTCCCAATGGGACACCTACCAGTCATTTTTCATCCCGTCCTCAATCTCGGCTGCTTGCCAGGCTTACCAGTCTCACGACCGAAAGTGAAGGTCTAGTTCTGTGTCTTTGAGCTCGGAAGAGGCAAAAACCACCTAGGAACAATCGAAGGACAACAGTAGTCTCCTTTCAGAATGCCAGCAGCCTCCACGCTGTGCTGTAGACGTGATCATAAAAGTTACAACGCTCCACCGCCCCCTGGTAACATTTACAAACGTATATGGGATTTAACATCAAAAAACGCCCAAGGAGGAGGCGCCCGTGCTGAGTCGGCAGATATCAGGGTCTTAAGGGATTGGGGCAGGAGGCTGGCACTATACATGCTGCTGTGAAGTCCGTGGGGTCAGCTTAGGAGGAGGGCTGGGGGAAGGGAGCGGTCCTCTCTTCGCCCAGGCAACACCCAGACTCGTGGCCACTTTCGCAGGGGCCCCGGGCGGGTATCCATCCAGGTCCACCCAGCAGGTACGTGTCCTGACCCCACGATTCAGTCGGGCTTTGAGAACCTTGCCCCCCGCACTTCCCCCTCATCAAACATTATTTCAATGTGGTTGGGCGAGGCAGGAGGCAGCCCTGAGTGCGTGGTAGGCTGGGCCGCAGCTCTCGGCTCAGTTCAAGGTCCAGAGGTTCCCTGCGCCGCTGCCAAATGAAATAACGCATTTGTGCGTGAAAAGAGAAGCCTCAGAACAAAAGACAGAGAACGGTGCGTGTCCCGCTCTTGGCCTTGGTGATGCTTGACGTTTCTGGGAAATGAATTTAGTGCAAAACCCAACAATTCAAAACCTTGTGCCAAACAACCGCTGCGAATAGAACCGGTGGGAGCAGAAATAACGTGAAGAGGCAGCGCGTCCTAAAATAGTCCCCGATGGCTGCTGCGTGCACGGGAGCAGAGGGAGGCAAGTCGTCAAGGGAGCTTTATTAAAGCGGAGCCCGAGGCTGGAGCTAGGGCGGGCTATTGAGAAACGCGAGTGCGTGCGTGGGCGGCGGCGGAGGAGAGGAGTTGTTGTTCTGATGAATTCAGTCACCATCTGCGAACGCCCAGCAAACTGTCCACATCCAACTTCCGGTCCCCCAAGGCCTGGCCGCTGGCCAAGCCGTGGCCACCGTGTCCCACGGCGCATCCCACAGGTCCCACCCACTCAACCTGCCCAGAATGGACTTCTCTCCCTGCCCCCACAGCACACCCAAAAGTGACTCCTCCCACCACGCCCCATCTTCCCCTCTCCACACCCCCATCCAACCTGCCATCTCCACACCTGCCATGTAGAGGCAGCCTTGGGCCACTAGGATGGGTACAGGCTTGGAAGCCACGCTGCCAGGGGTCTGGGTTCAAATCCTGCCTCTGCCACTTATTGGTCATGTGTCCTTGAGCAAGTTCATTTCTCTGAGCCTCAGTGTCCCCTTCTGTAAAATGGGTGTAACAGCAGCACCTGCTTCCTGTGACTTAAAATTTGTCACAGCATAGAGCTGTGCCTGGTCCAGGTGAACTCAAAAAAAGTTGACTATCATTATTGTCGTTAGTATTAGTATCTCATCGATCTCAGTATGCCCTGTTTCTCTGTCCCCACTGTCCCTTCCTGCAGAACTGCTCAGACCACCTCCAGTCATTCATTCATCCTTCCCTGCCCCTCCTGGCAGCCAGGGAAGGAGCCAGCAGGTGGGGTCCACTCCTGGCCAGGGCCATACCTACTCCCTATCTCAGAGGTCTGAGGAACAGCCCCTGCTCTCCCCTTAAGACCCTTCCAGCTCTTCCTGGCCCCCACATACTCTCACCTTGGAGGATGTAGTTTATTGAATAAGTGTCCCCCCAAAATTTATGTTCACCCCAAACCTCAGACTGTGACCTTACCTGGAAATAGGGTTTTTCCAGATGTCATCCAGTTAAATTCAGTACACACTAGATTAGGGTGGGCCCTAAATCCTAGGACAGGTGTCCTTATACTAAGATGGGGAGACAACACAAAAAGGTACACTCAGAGAAGGTGGCCATGCACGGACACAGACAAAGATTGAAGTGATGTGGCCACTAGAAGCCAGAAGAGGCAAGGAAGTCTCCTCTCCTAGAGCCTTTGGAGGGAGCATGGCCCTGCCCACACCTTGGCTTTGGACTCCTGGCCTCCAGACTGTAAGAGAATGAATGTCTGTTATTCGAAACCACCGGTTTGTGGTCATTTCTAACAGCAGCCCCAGGAAACTAAGACAAGGCCATTCCGCCTTGTGAGCAACTTTGTCCCTCATTGAATACCATTTACAACCAACAACATAGGAGTCAAACCATGTCCCTGCCGACTAGCAGCCTTACGTGACATTTTGTAGATGTTTCATTAAACTTCTATTGATTACGATTTTGCAATTTCTTTTCCATATTTCGCAGCCAATGATTGCTTTCCCCAGGTTTCAAATGTTTCTTCGGCCTTTGAAAATCCTACAGCCCAAGGGCCCCATGCCTATGAGGCCTGGTAGATGGAACACTCCACCCACTACAGCCTGGCCACCTCCGCTCCTGTAGGTGCCCTGGGGACAACAGCCAGGTGACCCGGCCCTGGCCAACGGAGCCCTGCAGAGCCCCATAGAAGTCCAGAAGAGGGGCATGGGCTGCCGGTCAGCAAAGACCCTTTCTAGCACCACCAGCCTCCTCCAAGGCTCTGGAGTATGGTAGGGATGGAGACATGGGGAGAACAAAGGTCAGTGCCTGACCTTGGGGACAGGCCCCCAGCCTGCCCTGCCTTCCCTTTGTTGATTCCTCTCCCCTACCCTTTGCTTCAGCAGCTCCCTCTTTGCAGCTGTCCTGTGCCCCTGAGCTTCTGCCTGTCCACCACCTGGAGGGCCCCTCCTGCCTTTCACTCCACTCAACACTGACTATGTTCGTGAGATCCTCCTGGAACCTCCAGCCATGTCCCTCCAGAGCAGACTCAAGTGATGCTGCGTTTTCTTGCAGCAGCAGAGGAGAGGAGTGGAAGTGCACTCTCCAGCCCCTTGAGGTTCATCCACCCACAGGCCCGGATCCCACTCCACAAGGATGCAGCAATGGGAGGACCCCGACACTTCCCCTGGGGGGTCAGAAATACAGAAAGCTGGGAGGGCACCTGGGGGCCGTGGACACACCTGTTCAAGCAAAACAAAGGCGCACACCTTGGGTCTGAATCAGGGAAAGCTACGGCCGCACAAGTTAATGAGCCTGGCGTGGGCTGCGTGGGCTCCCTGTCTCTTAATAAAGAAGTATTGGGCTTCCCTGGTGGCGCAGTGGTTGAGAGTCCGCCTGCCGATGCAGGGAACGTGGGTTCGTGCCCAGGTCCGGGAGGATCCCACATGCCGCGGAGCGGCTGGGCCCGTGAGCCATGGCCGCTGAGCATGCGCGTGCGGAGCCTGTGCCCCGCAACGGGAGAGGCCGCAGCAGTGAGAGGCCCGCGTACCGCAAAAAAAAAAAAAAAAAAAAAAAAAAAAGTGTTCCCGCCGGTGCTGGGTCTCAGGTGGCCGAGCAGGGATCAAATAGCACCTGGAGTGACCATTGTTTGTCTCCCATGCTTTCTCGCCACCTCCTGTGGCCATAACTCTCCTAACCATTATCTCACAGGCTGTGAGATAATGAAAATCCTACAGCCCAAGGGCCGCATGCCTGTGAGGCCTGGTAGATGGAACACTCCACCCACCTGGCCACCTCCTGCACGCTCGCGCACCCAGGCAGTAAAGCGGAAGCTGCGGGTTGCGGGGGGGCCAGCCGGCTCTGCCTGGCCAGTTCCACCTGCTCTTGTCGTCCTTGCGTCCTGCTCAGCTTTCACATCCCTTCATCCTCCATCCTTCCTTGGGCATCACATCTGCCTCCTCTGTGGACCCTGGAAAGTTCCCAGCCACCCCCAACCCATCTCCTAAGAGTCACCTGTCTGCCTGCCAGCGAGGAAGTGCCTGGCCTGTGGCAGGACTGGGCCAGCGATCATGATACCTGCAGAGCGAATGAATGAGGTGGATCCCCCCGAGCCAGGAGGAGGCCCAGGCTACCCCCACCAAGGGGGCCAGTTTGCTCTCTTCATTGCTGACTTGGAGCCATTGCTGGTGACGTGTGACCTCTCCCGGGGGGAAACAGAACCCCAGCTCCCACCCATCTTGGGACACTTAACTTTCCAGTCTTTCAGGGTATCCACCTGTAATAGGGGTCCTCACATCACCATCCCAGCCCTGCACCGTGGCTGTGGGATGGGAGTTACTCCCCACACGTGGGTTGGCCCCCCCAAAGCTTGCACCATTTTATTGGATTCCACTTGAAAACATGAAGATAAACGGCAGCTAAGATGCCCAATCTCTACGGCTCTTTCCGTCATAAAGCTCCGAGCTCTCAATGTCTACGCCAAGTCACTTTTAATTTCTTTTTAACTAAGAATTAGCTCGGAGGTAATTGCTTCCATCACGTTGACGGAAATCAAGATGAAGTAAATAAAATGAAAAGCAAAACTGAACCTGAACGTCTTCCTCGTTGCCTTTGAATAATACGATGACAAAAAACTATTTGACCTCCCAGGCTTGGAGTTTTTGTTGTTGGACATCTAGAAAGGAGATGTAATTATAGGGCCCATTTATCAAAAAGATTAAGGAAATCAGGGAATGGGAATTGGTTTGCAACAGTTCTGGAAATTATATCAACGTGACCCTTTGGTTCTGCATTTTTCACTCTGTGTCCAGCAAGGTTCTCGAATTCTGCAGTTTTCCTCCCTCCCTCCCAGCTCCCCAGATCAATACTCATGAATAAGGTTGATCCTGAGGGGCTGTAGGAGCAAGAGGCCAAAGAGAGGCCCCCGCCTCCCATCCCAGGACGGGGGCGGGGCGGATGGAAGCCCCGTCAACTCAGTGCAAGGCTGGCTGGCGGGAGAAAGACTTGTTTTCCTCAAACTGTGTTACCAAGGATACAGCATCCAGTCCTTGGGATCTGAATGAAAGAGCCTGGTTTCCGGGGGTTTTTGTGCCTTTCATAATTTAGAATACGTTTGGTTTTCATTTGCAACCGGCCTGCCAGCCCGTCCTCCCCACAGCTCTGTGAACTCGCCCGTAACGAGCTCCAGCTGCCTCACGGGGAGGAATTTGGGGTGTTAGGAGGATCAGAGGATTCTCCTGGTTTGGGGGTTCTCAAGACTTACCCTGGGAGTGTTTCCAAAGGACTTTTACAAAATGCACACTCCTGGTTCCCACGCCCTGGGTGAGGTCCAGGCAGGTTTTGTGGAAGTTCCCCGGATGGTTCTGGGGCACATCTTAAGAAACAAGTCCAGCACCCCTACTTCAAGCGAGGCAATGGAGGCCCTGTGGGACTGGGGAGGGGTAGGGGGAAGTGGCCAGGAGCAGATGGTCATTAGCAGCAGACCCTGACCTAACAACCCTGACAGTGCAGGGGAAATGGGAGCAGAGGTGTCGTCCCTGGCTCTGCCTCTTGCCAGCTGTGTGACCCTGGGCAAGTTACTCGATGTCTCTGTGGTCAACTTCCTTAGCTGAAATATGGGGACAGTACAGCCCGTCCTTTTGCTGGGCTGGGGTGAGGCTTACGGGAGATTACACCAGTGTGTAATGGGACCCCCCCCACCAACGTCCAGTATCATTATGTCCAGCACGTGTCTTTGTTGATCCTGCACCATAATGAAATGGGGCTTTGGAGGTGCTGTTCCCACAGTCCCCAGGGCTTCTGCCTTAGCTGGCCACTCTAGACGTTTCCAGGGATGGCTATTTCCTGACACCATCCTGGCCCTGTCTGCCCTCCAGGGAACAGTGAGCCAGGCGGGATGCCCAGAGGGCCCTGGCTGCCGGGCCACCCTGCTTGATGGTTTCTGGGCCTGGAGATGGGCACGAGGTTTCCCCTCATTGGCTGCTTGGGGCGTCATCTTTGCACACACAACCCCTCTGTCAAAGGCTCTGAAAACCCCATGAGTGCTTTCCTGGAAAAGAGTTCCCCATCCTGAAAGCTGTGTTTCCTAGGCCACCATGACAAATGGCCACAAACTGGGTGGCTTAAGACAAATTCATCTTCCCACAGTTCTGGAGGCCAGAAGTCCAAAGACAAGGTGGCAGCAGGGTTGGTTCTTTCTGGAGGCTCTGAGGGAGAATCCATTCCATGCCTCCCTTCTCTTCCAGTGGCTGCCGGCAATCCTCGGCATTCCCTGTCTTGCAGAAGCATCACCCCAATCTCTGCCTCTGTCGTCACATGACCTTCTTCCCCCATGAGTCTGTGTCTTCTCTTTTGTCTCTTATACGGACACTTGCCACTGGATTTAGGGCCCACTCAGTGAATCCGGGATGATCTCATCTTGAGATCATTTAATTACATATGCAAAGACCCATTTTCCAAAGAAGGTCCCATTCACAAGTCCTGGAGGTTAGGACTGAATAGATCTTTGCGGGCCACAATTCAACCCACTGCAGAGGGGTTTCAATGCCTGTATTTCCTTGATTCTAAGATTCTCTTTCCTCCCACATGTTAATGTTTAACTCCACATGTATCTTAAAACCAGGGATCAACTCCAGTGCAGTCCTTCTGCCTCCCCACAAGCTATTATTAAATCCATGGTAGTTGTGTTTCTCATCTATTGTGAATTGACATAGTTCCAGGCTCTGGTCAAAGGAAGGTCTCAGGGCCTCCGGGCTGGGGTCTCTTCTTGCTGGATGCTGGAGATGGGAAGGCCCGAGGCCAGCCCAGTCTCTCTTCCTCTGCCTCAGCGAGGCCACTTGCCAGCCAAGGTGGGGCACCTCAGACTGAGCCTCCAAGGGCTCTGGACCAGATCTCCTCTCCGGCGGGGGCCAGCTTTGCTTTCTCACCACTCCTGACGGCTGTTGGTTCTGCTGCCAGCACCCCACACCCTACGGCTCTCCAGGCGCAGGGTGGTGGGGGGAAGGCCCTGCAGCAAACCCCGCAGCAAGTACTTTCCATTCATTCTCTCACTTGTTCGCATGAAGCAAATAAATAAGTAAGAAACCCAAGTCTAGCCAGCCGGCTTAATCTTCATAACTGGGTCTACATCCAAGGCCCCTCATCCTCTCAAAATTCACAGCCACCTGGTATTAATGTCCCTTTGATGCCTTTCACAGCTGGACCCGGATACTTCCTGGTTTGGGACAACGGGGCATTTGGATTTTTTTCAATGGCAGCCTCTAGAAGCTAATTAGGCCATTACTCTTCAAAGATTTAATTTGCTTTGATGGCCCCATCTATAATTATATTTCCAAACAGCTTCTATTTAATTACTGCACAAAATGAATGAGGTCCTTGAGCAATTTGAGTCTGATAAACTCACTTCCTGTTTTAGTTCCCGAGACAAAGAAAGACACAGGCGGAGGGGGAAGGCAGATGGATGGGGTTAGGGATGGGGGCTGACTGACACCTAGGGAGGTAGCTGTCCCCGCCAGAAGTGCTGCAGGGATCGTGTGGCTGCGACCACAGCAGGAAGGGCCACGGTGGGAAAGAAAAACTGATGTTTGGGGGGTGGGGGGGCATTGTCCCTAGAAGGGAAGCCCCAGGAGGGCAGGGATTTTGATCTGTCTTTACTGCTGTAGTCCATGTGCCCTGAGCAGAGCTTGGCCGCCAGCAGGTGCTCAGCGAACACCTGTTTAGCAGGTGCATTGGGTAGACTTGATGGGAGTCTGGGTTCTTACAGCCTGAGCGAGGGTGCTGCTGGGAGAAAGCAAGCTGGCCCTCGAACAGCTGATCCCCTAGTGAGCCTTTTGCACCAGGGCAACTGCGGTTGAACAGCCCAGCATCCGTTCCCCCTTCTTCTAGGGGTGGCACCCTTGTTCTGTGTTGAGGGCCCACCTTGCCCCCTGAACTCTGTCCCAATGGATGTCACGGGTTGAATCGTGTCTCCCCTTCCCACAGGCATGTGTTGAAGTCCTGACCCCCCATTTCTTCAGTGTGTGGCCTTACTGGGAAATAGGGTCATGGCAGACATCAGTAGTTAAGATGAGGTCGTACTGGAGGAGGGTGGGCCCCAATCCAATATGACTGGTGTCCCTATAAAAAGGGGAAATTGGGACACAGACACACATACACAGAGAGGATGCCATGCGAAGATTGGAATGATGCTGCCAGAAGCCAAGAAACTATCAGAAGCTCGGCGAGAAGCCTGGAACGGGTCCTTCCCTACTGCCTACAGGGAGGGAGAACAGCCTTGCTGACACCTTGCTCTTGGACATCCGACCTCCAGAGCTGAGAGACATTTTTGGTGTTTAAGCCTCTCGGTTTGCAGTTTGTTTGTTTTTTTTTTTTTGGTACTTGGGCGTCTCTCTGCTGTGGCCTCTCCCATTGCGGAGCACAGGCTCCAGACGCGCAGGCCAAGCGGCCATGGCTCACGGGCCCAGCCGCTCCGCGGCACGTGGGATCCTCCCAGACCGGGGCACAAACCCACGTCCCCTGCATTGGCAGGCAGACTCCCAACCACTGCGCCACCAGGGAAGCCCGGTTTGCAGTGTTTTTAATGGCAGTCCTAGCAAACTCCTACAGTGAGAGTGTCAATCCCGACGCCCTCACCTGCTCCTGCCAGGATGCTACTCAGGTGCCCCCTCCCTGAAACGTGACTCCCATGTCCATCAGTGAGCCCTGCCCTTTTCCACCGACTGGGTAATTCTCCTGTGGGCAACTTCTCTCCCGCCTCCCCCTTCAACTCTCTGATCTACCCCCAGAACCTCCTGAGAACTTCTGGGGGCTTACTGAATTCAGAAGGTTTTTTTGTCTCGTTGTCAGTCAGATGTTCCTGATTGACACCAGAACCAAGAGCTGCCCCTTGTGAGGCAGGTCTCCAGGCAGGGAGGGGACGAAAGCTCCCGGCCTGCCTGCGCAGCGGGCTTGCTCACGATGGCATCATCTGCTCCCTCTTGCCCTGATCACACACGTTATTCAGCTCATCTAGATCATGTGTTTGGTGTAGGGGATGCTGCAGTGAATAGGGCAGCGGGAAGGGAGATGATCAAGTAAGCAATTTCAGTACAGTGGGGTAGGCATTGTGACAGGTAGGAGGGCGCCCTGTGGGAGCACAGATGAGGGGCACCTAACTCCTTATGGGTGGGGTGGGTGGTCAGAAACGAGGACGGAGCAGGGCTGCCAAAGGCAGGAGAGGATGGAGCTAGGGTGACCAGCTGTCCCGTTTGCCTGGGACTGTCCTGATTGTAGCATTAAAAGCCCCGGGTGCTGGGAAGGCCCATTGTGCCAGGCAACCTGGGGGGTCGGTCCCCCAGGACAGGGCACGCAGGGGATTGTTTGTGGCTGGAGTGGAGAGTAGGGCGAAGTGGGGAGGGAAGTTGAGAAGAGGCAGCATCGCCAGGGGCCTTGCAGCCCAGGGAAGAAGGTGCAGACCTTAGAGCTAAGAGGCAGGAAAAGCTTTGGAGAGTCTCCTGCAGAAGCGTGATGTGACAGGAGCTGTAACTTTCCCGAGGACCCCTCTGCCTGCTGTGGAGGGTGGAGCGCACGGGGCAGGAGGGGCGGGGAGATGCCTCCACGTGGGGACGAAGCTGGGGAGGCTCGGGCAGGTTAGGCCTCGAGCGGCCAGGGAGGTTGATTCAAGCAGTGATTCTGAGCCTTTCTTGGAGGGGAGGGTGGCGACAGACATGCTCTGAGATGCTGACGAGCGCCACGGACGCTCTCCTCCAACAGATGCACATGGCTGCCCGCACGCATCGCTTTTCTCAGGCACACGGACGCTGTTGCGGGCAGTTTCAGGGCTTTTGCAGACCCCCGAGATCCAGCCACTCCTCACCTCCTGCCCATCTCCAGCCTGGCCCCTCTGGTCACCCGTCCCTCCAATAAACCCCTCTGTGCTCAAGCTAATTGCCAGGTCAGCTTTGTTCAAGTCAGTTTACACCTACAGCAAGTCGGTAGTGGACCCAGGGTTCAAACACGCGTAGATCCGCTGCCCAACACATCGCATTTTCTCCTGTCTCGATGCCTGCGGGGGGTGTGTGTGTGCGTGTGTGTGAGAGAGAGAATGAGAGAGAGAGAGAGGTTTGACACTCCCCTTTTTATCTGAAGATAATATTACAGACGAAGGAGCAGCCTGCACTTGACTGACATACAAACGTGTAAGCAATTCTGCTCCATTGCAGACGCTCCACCGAGGAAATAGTCCCTGATGTGATGTGCTGTGACGGATCCTCGGGGCAGCTGGAGAGATGTGCTTTCTCTTCTCTAAGGGGAGGTCACCCGTCTCTGACTTTACCACCAGCGTGCAGAGCCCAGGAAAGAAATCGCATATTGAAAGTGTCCATCGTGACACTGTCCCCAGAAAGCAGACAGGGATCAACTAGGAAAACACACAGTAAATAACACGACCCAGGAAGGGAGGGGACTTCCCTGCTTGCGCGTCAATGTGTCAGGTGTTGCTTATTGGGAGGGGGGTTCAAGGTGTCTGGAAAGGAGTCACACATGTTTGGGACTCCTGGGGAGGTGGATGTCACAGAGATGCTGATGCAGCCTGGAGATGCTGGATGCTGGTCAGGGGTGATTTCTGGGGGTCCTAAGACTGATGTGAGCTATAACTTACACGAACAGAAAACTCCTAAGCTAGGGCTTTAAAAGCACTCGGTGTTTTTTTTTTTTTTTTTTTGCTGTACGCGGGCCTCTCACTGTTGTGGCCTCTTCCATTGTGGAGCACAGGCTCCAGACGCGCAGGCCCAGCTGCTTTGCGGGATGTGGGATCTTCCCGGACCGGGGCACGAACCCGTATCCCCTGCATCAGGAGGCAGACCCTCAACCACTGTGCCACCAGGGAAGCCCGCACTCGGTGTTTTAACGGCCAGCAGGCAGAGGTCTGGCGTTCATCAGCAGGGGCTCGGCCTGGACAGCAGAGGGGCCCTCTCTGTGCCAAAATACTGTCACCGCCCGCGATGCAAACCCACACGCTGGGATGAAACATAACAGGTCTGGCCCTGGCCCCTAGCCCTTGAGCCAAGCCACTGGCTGCCATCCTGTGTCCTGGACCCTTCAGGGACCCTCTGGCTGGGGCTTCCCTGCCCTGAGTAGTGCTGTTGCCTCGGACGCTGGCCCAGCTGCCCGGCCATCGTTCTCACTGCCTGCAATGGATGAACTGGGAGGCAGAGACATTGATCCAGCCCAAATGGTAACCGAGGACACAGGCAGTGCTTTCGGGTGTAGCTGGAGAAGAAATCGAACTGCAGCCACAGGTCAACGTGGAGGGAGACCCCAGCTGACCCAGCTGCAGCCTTGCCAGCCCGGAACGATCCCAAGAAAGGAACTGACCCTGCTGGAGGCCGCAGGGAGAAGGCAGCAGCCACCAGCTCCCGCTGGCACTGCCAGGCCATCTCGGGCAAGGGTCTGACCTCACCGAGGCTGGTCCTCCCCATTCTTCACATCACCCACCTCCCTGGGCTGTTAGGGGACTAAATGATGGATTCTTTTGCCAGGGCTGCCATAACACACTAACTCAGACTGAATGGCTTACACAACAGAAATTTATTTTCACACAGGCTGGAAGTCTGAGATCAAGGTGTCAGTAGGGTTGGTCTCCCCTGAGGCCTCTCTCCTTGGCTTGTCGATGGCCGTCTTCTCCCTGTGTCCTCACGTGTCCCTCCCTGTGTGTGTCTGTGTCCTAGTCTCCTCTTCTCATAAGGACACCAGTCGTACTGGGTCAGAGCCCACCCCAGTGACCTCCTTTTAACTTAATCTCCTCCCATCTCCAAATACAGTCACATTCTGGGGTACTGGGGCTTAGGACTTCGAGGGCATAATTTTAAGAGGGCATAATTCAGCCCATAACAAATCAGATGCTGCGTAGAGACGCCAGACACGGTGAAGGTGGTTAATAGACAGAGGCGAGTGCGATTCAGGGGGGCTGAGAAGGCAAGCAGACACAGAGTGTTGAAAACTCTGCCGAGTTCCGGCATCTTAGCCTTTCTCTCCACCGGGAAGCCACCCTGGGCTTCCGCTGTTGATCCTTCCAGGGAGGAAGGAATTCACTTCGCAGCCTTGCGCGACCCTACGTTTCTGGCGTGGCTCAGCTGAGCTAGCTTATGGTCCCTTGAGAGCTTCCAACGGTGGGCTCACCGTGCCTTGAGACAGGAATCCCAGGCCCACTCCCCGCTTCCCCACCTCCAGCCAACAGCTGGTGCCAGTCTAGCAGTGTCAGTGGGCCCTGTAGCCCATGTCAGGGGTCCCGGTGTCACTGCCTTCCTTCCGGGCTGCCCACTGCTGACATCATCAAACGGGGAGGGGTGATGCCGAGCAGGAAATTCATTACACCTCCTTCCCATGTTTGATTCCATTGGGTCATGAGACAGGGATTTCTGCCCCTCTGACTTTTTTCTTTTTCTGACCTGAAGCTATTGGGAGATTTTTCTCTGATCTGGACACCCCACAGGCACTCAGGACCGTCTGCTCAGGAAGGGGCACCTTCCCAAAGGCCAGAAATAGGCTCTCTGGATGCCATTCAGACCCAGGAAAGGGGCTCCCTGCAGCCCAAGAGGGATCAGAAGAGAGAGGGCTTGGGTTTCTGGTGAACTGGCTTCATTGAAAGGCAAGAAGCGGCTTAAAAGCACCTGCATGACTATTTTTCTGGTCATGTCCTGTTCTCCCCACAGGGTTTAAAAATCTGTCTGAGCCCAAGACAGGCCTTTGATGATCGTGTCAAAGGCGGGGGCTTCCTGGCATCGGCTGGCCCTTCTTCCCACCACATACTTCTGCCCTTATCTTCCCTAGAACCTTGACATGTTGTACCAAGCAGAAGATTTTCTCCAAAACCATCAGCAAGTTGGTGATAATTTTCTGCAGCAAAAACACCACCAAGGCTTTTCTGGTAACATTGCAAAGTTGGATTGCAGTAGACACGCCCCCCCCCCCCGGAGTCTGGGTGAATGAGAGCAGGCGTTTTGAGTCGAGACAGTTTGATGTATTTTACTGGCTGCTGCCCATGTGTCCTGACGTAGTGGTGTCATCACCCGCATTCGTTCGCTGTGCACAGACAGGGCTCTTGCCCCGACTAAGCCATACTGTGGAATAATGGAATTATTCTTTTCCCGTCCTGCCTGCTGGATCTCAGTAGCTGTAGGACCCGCCCTGGGGGCGAAGCTTCAGGACCTGAACTGTGCAGAATGGAGCAGAAGCTCCCCCTCCAACTCTCTCCCTCCCCGGTCAGCCTCGGTGTCATGTTGCTACCCATTAACGCTCCTTTCTTCTTTTTCTTGGAAATCAAAGTGTCAGCTTTTGCCAGCAACTGCCTGAAGAAAGCGAGAAGGCGGAAAGGCCCAACCCACCTCCACGCCCCCGTGCCACGCTGCCAGTACCTCTGGGAGGAAACGCTGGACCTTTCCTGCTTGGTACCCGCTTCCCTGCAGGTTCGCAAGTGGCAGTGCAGGTAAGAGGTGGATGAGTGCCTGAAAAGTGAGAAATGGAATTCCTCTTCTGGATCATGCCCCGAATAATCGAAAGTAGAGGCTTGAACAGTTATTTGTACACACATGTTCATAGCAGCATTAGTCACAGCAGCCAAAAGATGGAAGCAGCTCACATGGCCATCAGCAGATGGATAAAGTGTGGTCTGTCCACACAAGCGAGTATTATTCACCGTTAAAAAGGAAGGAAATCGCGTATCACATGCCACAGTATGGATGAACCTTGAGGACGTGATGCTGAGTGAAATAAGCCAGCCACAGAAAGGCGGGTACTGTAAGATTCCACTTATACGAGGTCTCTGGAGCCAGATTCATAGAGACAGGAAGTAGAAGGGTGGGTGCCAGGGACTGGGCTAGGGGGAGATGGGGGGTTCGTGTGTAATGGGGACAGAGCGTCAGTTTACAAGATGAGAAAGTTCTACAGATGGATGGTGTAGGTGACTGCACAGCAATGTCAGTGTTCTTAATGCCTTAAACTGAGCTGTTTACCTAAGAATGGTTAAAACAGCGCATTTTATGTTGTGTGTATTTTACTAAGAGTACAAATGAAGCAGCTCAGAATTGGTTAAGGGGTTTTGCTCTCCCTGGGATGGGCAGCATGGCCCGGTGGGCACCCTCTCTGTGCCTGGGCAAACCCGGAGTGGGCTGGCCCAGGGGTCCTGGGGCTGCGGCCACCCACCCGGGGTCTGGAAGAAGCCCCACTCTGTCTCAATAAACCCCCAGGCAGAGAGAGCTCTGGGTCCCTGTCATGTGAGATTAAATTCAGAGATCAAGGCCCCAGGGAGGCGTCGAGACCGATGTCACACAAGGAGGCCCAGTTGCTGTGTCCGTTCTTTGTGTCCAGCTGTGACAGAAGCCAGGGGAGGGCGTGAGTGGTACGGGCCAGTCACTGCACGTGGGGACAGAGGTGGGCAGGGCGGGGACACTGGGTCTGGGCGGAGGGCTCTGAGGACCAGACATGGCCGTGAGGAGGGCTACAGAGCAACTCTGCGTCCATGGGGCCTTTTTAGGGCCATGGGCTGTGGCTCAGCGTGACCTCAGGCCTGTCCGTCCCAGTCCCCGGGGGGCAGTTTCCTCCTCTGTCACATGAGGGTGGATGGTCGCTAAGGGCTGTCCCAGGACAGCAGACGTTTATAATTCTGTGTGAAAAATGAGCATGTCCTGAGTAGTGGAACATCAGAGCTCTAGGAGTGTGGGAGACACCTGGGTGGTCACCTGGCTAGCGCTGCCCAGTGACCTGGAGAGCTCGGCACGTGGGAAGTGCCCCTGCCGCCCTCCCACCCACCACCAAGTCGGCTCTGGGGGCTTTGTGCGGGGGTCCTGCTCATGGCTCTGCTCAGAGGCCCTTTGGCAGTTGGGACACCTACCTCCTGGTGCTGCCGTGCCCGGGGTCGCCCCCGCCACTCACTTCCCAGATGAGGCCCAAGAAGGATGAGCTGGGCGCCAGGAGAGGTTTTCTGAAAATGAATAATCTGGGGGAGGCAGGTCCTGTTCCTTTCATTTCTTGAGAATCCAACTGGGCAGGGCCAGGCGTGAGGTGGGAGAGGGGAGCACAGCAGGGACCCGGTCTGGGAGCCACCGCTGTCCTCTGTAGCATCTTCTTCGCCATGACAGCACTAGCGACCAGCTCTGGAGGTGTTCCAGGCACCAATGCTTTACATGTGATTTCTAATCCCTTAAGACAGCCTTTCAAGATACTTGCTACTGTCCCCGCTTTATGGATGAGAACATCGAGGCTCAGAGCAGCTGAGAGACTGGCTCAGGGTTACACAGCAGGGAGGAGGTGGGGCCAGGATCTGAGTCTGCGTTAACCTCCCACATCACGCAGCCCCGAGGTCCGGAACTGAAGTGGTGCCCTGAGCGTGGCGGATGGATGACAGGAGCCGGGGAGCCCCCGATCATGGCGGCAGGGTCCCCGTGGGCAGCTTCTCAGCCACCAGGCTCACCGAACGCTGCTGGTTGGAAAGCCCAGGAGCTCCCCTGCCCCAGAAGCAGGGAACACACAGTGGAACACACCCACCAGCATTTGGAGCCAGAGCTGCGCCGTCCAGCCAACCGGCCAGCAGGCCAGCAGCTAGCGAGGGCGCCCGCTCTCCCAGGCTGAGCACATCCTTTCACGGGGAGCCGCGGGGAGCAAGACCCAGGGCCTGCGCAGTGGGTGCCTCCCCTCAGCGGCCCCGTCCATCCCCGCTACCCGATTCCCTAGGCTGGGGTCCGTCCTCCCCAGAGCTGCTCGGTTCTGCCCACAGGCCTCGGCCCAGGTTCCAGACATCTCAGGGAGGCTCAGAAGGCTCTCAGCAGGCCCAGGCTCGGTCTGAATTAAGTTGCTGTTGATGGTATTGTTTTGGAGAGAAATGTTCATTTCCAGCCCCTACGCTGTGCACACAGACTGGGGCTCCTGTCCCGAGCCTGATGCTGACTGATTCCAAGGGGAGGGGGGCGGGAATTTGATTTGGTTCCTGTGCGAGGGCAGAGGGGTCATGCTCCGGCCTGGCTGGGGGACTTTGGGGGCTCTGGCACGTAGGGTGGGCCGCTGGGAGCGTGTCGGGGGGCTCAGAGGGGAGCAGGCAGGCGAGCTTGCCCAGGGCCGAGATTTGGAAATGGCCGCAGGGAGTCTGGGGGCCACGGCTCAGTTTTGCCTCCCCCCAGCCCCAGGTCCAGTGTCGGAGTCCCAGCCCCTGAACAGACGATGGGCATGGAAAGTCGACTTGCCCCGAGCACGAGGCACAGGCTATGGGGCCAAGGACCCAGGGCGAGAAAGCAGGCAAGGTCTTCCTGCTGCTCCTTCAGGGATGGCTCCTCCCCTCCAGCCCTCCCTGGGGCCCTCCCCCCAGCTCTCCCCTCCAGGTCTGTCCAGGTCTGTGCGCTGGAGGCGGGAATCCCCACACATCAGCGGTGCCTGGAATAGATACTGCCTAGTGTATGCCTCCTGGACACACAGCTAGATGGTGCTTCCCAGCCCCCCTTGCAGACAGGTTCATGCTGGGGAAGTGAAGTACCTACCTCCCCCACCACCGCAGGCCTGGCCCATCACACCCTCCTTCCTTGGATTCCGGGGCTCTAGGGGAAAACGGGTCATCTGATGGAAGGAGCCTGGGTCCCTGCATACCCACGTGGAGCAGAGCATCCACAAAGCCCACTTCCAGCTGAGACGTGAGTGAGAAGCAGCCTTTCTTGTGGGGAGGCCCTGAGCTGCAGACTGGTTTATTGGCTTCATGGTACCTCTTGGGGGGCCTGGAGAAGGCAGCTGACCTGAGGGCTTCCCATGGCTCCATAAGCAGCGCGGCTCCAGCCAAAGGAGAGGCAGGAAAAGGCAGGTGCTTCCTTGTGGGGTCACCTGAGGACCCCAGACCTGCTGGAGGCCTCAGCAGCGGTGGGGTCCCACAGGACAAGTGAGGCAGCGGCCTGCAGAGAGGAGGCCACTGCTGAGACAGAGGTGGGGCTGGGACACTTCAGCGTCCAGTACAGCAGTTCAGGAGGGGGCGTCTTGTGGAAACAAGACTGGAGGGGACCCATGGCAGCACCCCTGCGACCTGCAAAGGATTGTGGGTCCAGAGCCTTCCCTATGTGTGGCAAGCAGGCTGGAACACCCGCCCTCAGTCCCCACTGCTCCAAACAGGTAAGCAGGTGGGCCGAGGGCAGAGGAGGGGTCCTGCCAGCTAGAGGCAGCTGGACCAAACCACATTTGGTTCAGAAACGCTCTTGTCTTCAAGAGCACGAGTGGGCCAGCACCCCCGGGCTCCATCTTCGCCCTCAGTGTCCCTGCCCCACCTTGGGTCGGAAGGGAGGGTCTTCTGACACTGCCAGGGAACCGAGCTTCTTACCTTCTCCATACCCAGAGCCCCTCCCTCACCCAGCATCAGCCTTGACTGCTATGCTCAGCCCTGACCGAGCCTGGAGAAAGGGGGTGCATTGGGGGGTGGGGTGCAGAGTGGGGGATCGTGCCCAGGTTGGAGGAACAGAGAGCTCTCCCAGATAAACTGGGTGCCACAAAATAATGTGTCTTCCTGGGAGAGCCATGGATACACCGAGACAGCACATCACAGAAAGAGATGTTTAAAGTTTAAAAGGCGGTCCATTGCCTAGATCTGTAACCCAAACATCTATCCCTGCTCTGGGCAACTCAGCCCCTGCTACTGCTTACACACCCCTAGTGATGGGGAACTCACTACCTCAAAAGGAAGACATTTTAGTTGTCAAAGAGCCAAGACCAAGTGTTTATCCTTTCTGAAGACAAATGCTTCTTGCCAGGCAGAGCAGGGGGAGTCTCTCCTGGTTTTGGTGAAGGACAAGGGCTCTGGACTCAGACTGGGCAAGTCCCAGCTCCACTTCTCACTGGCTGTGTGTTATTGGACAAGCACTCAACGTCTCTGGGCCTGTTTTGTCATCATCATTTTTTAAATGGGTGTAATAATTGTACCTTCTTCACTAGGCTATTGTGAGGATAAAATGAAATAACCCATCTAAGTTACGTGGCATAGTTTCTGCCATGTGACACGTGCTTGATAAATGTTAGGGATTATTACCCAACTCTATGAAATATAAATTCTTTAAGCCTGAAAGTAGGGATCTGAATCAAATTGGAGCTTGGCCTTGTGGATTCTACAAACGTGAGCTCCCTGGGAAGGTGAGGGGTAAAGCTTTTCATGTCTCTATTTTGAGTAACAACAGCGACCATTACTAAGCGTCCATCTCCTGCAGGTCCCGTGCTCAGCACACGTGTTCACGATCGTATTCCATCCTCCACGGACTCTGTGAGGTTGGGCTCATTAACACCTGCAGTGGGTTGAATAGTGTCCCCTCCCCCAAATTCATGTCCACCCAGGACCTCAGAACGTGACCTTATTTGGCAATAGGGTTGTTGCACGTGTAATTAGTTAAGATGAGGTCTTACTGGAGTAAGGAGGCTCCTAAGTCCATTGACTGGTGTCTTTATAAAAAGAGTAGGGGCTTCCCTGGTGGCGCAGTGGTTAAGAATCCGCCTGCCAATGCAGGGGACACAGGTTCGAGCCCTGGTCCGGGATGATCCTACATGCCGTGGAGCAACGAAGCCCGTGCACTACAACTACTGAGCCTGCGAGCCACAGCTACTGAAGCCTGCACGCCTAGAGCCTGTACTCTGCAACAAGAGAAGCCACCGCAATGAGAAGCCCGTGCACTACAATGAAGAGTAGCCCCCGCTCGCCACAACTAGAGAGAAAGCCCGTGCGCAGCAACGAAGACCCAACGCAGCCATAAATAAATACATACATACATGCATAAATTTATTAAAAAAAAAGAGAGAGGAGACACAAAGACATACACACACACACACACATAAAGACAGAGGCAGACATTGGAGTGATGCAGCTCAAGCCAAGGAACACCACGTCACCGGGAGTCCCCAGAAGGCAGAAGAGGGGGAGAAGGATGCCCCCCTAGAGCCTTGAGAGTGAGTGTGGCTCTGCCGACACCTTGATTTCGGACTTCTGGCCTCCAGAACTGTGAGAGGATCAATTTCTATTGTTTAAGCCCCTAACGTTGTGGCAATTTGTGACAGCAGCCCCAGCAAACGAATACGTACATCCCCATTTTACAGATGAGGAAACTGAAGCTCAGAGACGTGGTCCGGGTCCCACGTCACTAAATGAAGAGTCAGGATCTGATGACTCTTCAACGTCGAAGCTCGGGCGGTTCTCTGCAATCACGCCTCAGGAGAAATATCCATTCTCTCGGGGACACGGAGGACAGCGTAAGCAGTGCACCGGGGCTGTCCTAGCCCAGGTTTTCTAGAAAATAGAACCTGAGGCAAGACTTGAGTGCTAAGGGGTTACTGGAAGGTGCAGTCCCAGGGCGGTGAGAGTGAGACAACAGAGGATAGTGGAGACATAAAATGATACGCTCCTAGGCCAGCCACTGCTTCACCCGCTGCAAGAGGTGCCCCAGGGATGTTTCCCGCCAAGCTTGCAGAAAGACAGCCAAGCCTCAGAACGACATTTCCAAAGGAGGAAAGGAGAAGAATTTATCTGCCAGCTTCATCCCGTCTCCCATCTCCTTCAGCCAAAGTTGGCCGCATGGGACTTAACTGCCCCAGTTGCCGTGTGCATCGCCTGCTACCTTTAGGTGACTGTTGCGGGGAGCCCGGGCCATGCATTCAGCCACGGGGGGGTCAGGACAGCCCGTGGTACTGATGGAAGAGGTTACAAGGGCAGCAGAGGCAGCAGCCTGGGCTCTCTGTAAGCAAACAGCACAGTCCCAGGAGACCAGGAGGCAGCAGGGACCCAAGGCAGCACGTCCAGTGTCCTTCCCAGTCCCTATTCCTCTGTCACCCCCAACTTTGCCTTTTGTTTCTTCAAAATGCTGCAGAGAACAGCTGCCACAGGGTCCCCTGGAATTCTCCATGAAGATGCGGCAGAGTCTTGGGTTGGGAGCCTGAGCAATCTGGATAGGGATCCACAAACAACTCACTTTGGACACCTAACCTTTGACTTCTGCCTTCACACGGCTTTACTCTGTGTGTGTGTGTGTGTGTGTGTGTGTGTGTGTGTGTCTGCGTGCACGCCTGTGCGCGTGTGCACGAACGCACGCACACCCACGTGCATCTGGGTCTCTTCCCCTCCCACAGGGACACCAGTCACTGAGTCAGGAGTGAAATCACGTAACCCATCTGCACCCAGTTCTCTCATCCATGGGTTGGGGAGGTGGGCGGTCTCCTAAGACGGCCTGGGTGAGCCATGCCTCCTAGAGTTCACACCCTCATGCGGGTCCTTCCCACGCTAAACCAGCAGAAGTATGCCAATTCCAGGTCTGGCCTGCCAGCGTCAGCTTCCTCCCTCTTGGGTCCTGCACTTTGGGGTGCTCAGGGCCACCACCTAAAAGTCCAGGCCCCTTCCAGGAAGGCAGCATGGAGAGGGGAGACTCTGGTACTACATGGAGCAGAGAGAAGCCCAGCCGTGCCCGGGCCCAGTCGAGCCTACGGATGACACCAGCCCAGCCACTGTCTGACAACGACATGAGAGGCTTGAAGTGGGATCAGAGGAAGAACTGCCATGCTGAGCCCGGCCAGCCCACGGCACCATGAAAGATAAAAGGCTGCGGCTTGGGGTGGTCCGTTCCGTGGCCACAGGTAAGTGAACCAGCAGTGATTTATGCTCTCCGTCCCACAGGGCTGAATTCTGCCAGAACACCTGTGAAATGTCAACGGGAGATGAGTTCAAGAAGCATGTGAGGGTCCGGAACAAGCCACGGGTGTAGGAGGTTACCGTTTCCAACCACCTCCGCTCCGCTCTCCCTTCTGATATTCGGAACTAAGAACTGTGGACTTGTCAGCAGCAGGGCCCACAGAGATTGCAAGCTTGGGGGCTCTGGCGTGACCCCATAGGTGGCCCTTCTGATGAGGGTCTGCAGGGACACTGGGCTGTGTCAGAAGAATCAAGGGGTGTAGCTCCCCCACTGGAGCCAGCAGTGTCACAGAGAGGCTCCTCAGCCCAGAGACCCGGGTCCAGGCCCTCCCAGGGCCACAGGGAGGGGCCACAGCCCACGCCCAGCCTGGAGCTGGGCGGAGGAGAAAGGGCTGCAGGCACAGACAGTGCTCACATCTGCACTGAGGGAGGTGGTCCCTCCCAGGAGCCTGAGGGCCCTGCAGCTCGGTGGCCCAGCCCAGCTTTGTAGCATAAGCGGGGCCCAGAGAGGACACGGTCCTGCCCAAGCTCACACAGTAAGGCAGCGGCACGGTCTGGCCCGCTCCTAGGCCCTGGTCCCCATCCAGGGCTCCTCCTGCACCCTCACTTCCCTGCTGAGGTTGTCCAGGCAAGAGGAGTGGCCGCCTGGGGCACGGTACTCCAGGCAGGACCCTAGATGGGCAGAGACAGGGGCAGGAGGGCCGCCCCAGTCAGCATCCTGTGCCCTCTGGCTGTGAGCGCAGCTGGACGAGGTCTGACTTGCTGTCATGGTTGTCATCTGCCACGGCAACAAGCCAGCGCTGTTATGTGAGTGCCATTGCCATGGAAACCATGAGTCAAGGCCGCACTTTAGCAGAGTCAAACACGCGGTGGGGGTGGGGGGGTGGGGGGGCGGTGTTGTCTCTCAGGGCCTCTGCCAGTGGGAAAGGAGAGGCTGGCATCTCCTTAGACTCTCCTTAATGGGGTGGAGTGGGGGTGAAGGGGAGGGAGCGGGGGTGGGGAGAAAAGGAGAGGAGGAGAGAGGAGGAAGTTAGAGGGACAGCGCAGCCCTGGGACCGGCTCGGGGGCTTCCAAACCCAGATCACAGGGCGGAAGGGTCTCTCCTGCCAAACAACCCAATCTGCCACTTACTGAACCCAGGAGGCCAAACGTCCCGAGCCCAGGGCTGCACCCACAGATGCAGCCTTTCAGCAGCGATGGGGAACTGGGGGGCCTCTGGAGTGTGGGGCTCCACCTGAGAGGCCACGCAGTACAACAGCTCATTCCCCAGGGGAGCAGGGAAGTTTGGGTCCTGGGGTCACGCGGTGGGTCCACGTGGCGCCAGGAAGGCAAGAGGAAGAGGGCGCTTCTCACCCACCGAAGCCTCTTCCAGCTCACCACTGTCCAGTGGGCAGGTGGGTGCAGGCCTGCCGGCTCCAGAGGAGGCTGGATCCACACTGGGACCTCCCCACCGCGGCCTGGGCCCTGCAGAGAACAAATCCCTCCCCCAGATCTGCCTGGGGCACACACACTGCGTTGGTAAGTCAGCTGGCAGCATCATGGCACATGGACAGCCAGGGTTCCGGTCTAGCCCACGTAAACCTCACTACCACGCCCTGTGGTATTCCCCCCGCCCCCAGTCCATAGCCTCACACTTCCTGAAAAGAGGGCAGACCCCCCCCCAGGGAGGGAGCCCACCGGTGAACTGCAGGTGAGGACAGTGGGTCCCTGCTCACCCCGGGCAGCCATTCTCTCACGTCTTTACTGATAACCACAGAGCTTGCAAAAGGGAGAACCGCGCTTTGAACCGAGGGCTTGGTGATGACAGAGTCATCACAGCGGTTAGACGCCGTGCCACTGAGCACAGGCCCGGTGGCTGAGCCACCCGTGGGAAGCATGATGTCAGGTCAGCCCTCTCACGTCTGATGTCGGGAGGCTGCTGGCTACTGCCCAGCTGCCACTGTGAGCACTTTTGGGGCAGGAGACCGTGGGACCTGGCATTGGAAGGGGAGAGGTGAGTTGTCCTGGCCGGCATGCTGGGCCAGTTTCCCAGCAGAGGACAGTTGTGTGGTGACCAAGCCACAGGCAGGGCAGGACAGAGCTAGACACGTGCCCCCAGCTCGCGTCTCTCCGCAGTCCCAGCTTGCTGGCTGCACACGTGTACCTTCTGCTGTCAGGCGAGGTTCCATGGCAGATGCTGCCAGCACCACACCTGTGTCCCCTCACGTCTTACCACTGCCACGCAGGCCAGCAGGCTTCCAACTGCCAGCCTCCGCATCTTGTGGCCAGAGGGCTTTCTCTCGGACACCCAAGTGGCCAGAAGTCCCCAGGGGCAGTTGTCCACCATTGAGCCCTGAGAGTGTTGGTGCATCAATACCCCAGCTCTCCTGCCGTGCAGTGGGGGGAACGTGCACACTCCATGCTATCTGCCACGACTTCCCAGCAGCTTTCGGCTTCAGACGCCCGCAGTGGTCATTTACTGGGTACTTCACCTTTTATTGAAGCCTCCAATCCCTGCCTCACAAACACCTCTCCTGGTGTTCCCTGGGACACCTCCCAAGTAAACCACTTGCATTCGACTCCTTGTCTCAAGGTCTGCTTCTAGGGGGACTCAGGCTCCCATCCTGCCTCACTCTGAGACTCCGTTGATCTCAGTGGTTACCTGTTGCTCTGTGGATCACACTCTGAGAGCCAGGGTTGATTTTTGGCCACTATCTGCAGACAGGCAACAGGGAATGGAGTCAGGGGAGGCTTAGCAGAGGACCACTCGAGCAAGGTCTTGAAGGATAAATTGTCTGTGGAGAGGGAAGCCCGGCAGCACCACCTCCCCCATCTTAGCCCTGAACTATTTGCACAATGTACCTGGGCACCGGCACCCGTCACTCAGCTGTGGGATTCTGAAATGTGAACCTGTACAGCTCTGACTGGTCACTCCTTAGCTCTGCAACCTGCAACGTCTCTCCTCTGCCTGCACCAGGTCCAAGCTCTTTGGCTCATGGAGAGAGGCTGTTTGTAAACTGGCTCCACCCCACTTCTATGCTGTTACTTATGTCATTGCAGCTGTCCTACTGACCTCCCCAGTGAACCCAAGCTGGTAAAATTCTGCTGTCCTATTCTGTGCCATCCAAACACCCTCTCCTCCAGGAAGCCTTCAGTGGTGGCCTCAAGATCACAGCTCTCATCTTTGTGCCACTAGAGCGCCATTGCCAGACCCTAGGGCACCGCCCAGCTCCAAACTGGGGTGAGTCACCCATCTGGGTCGGACCAGAAGCTCCTTGAGGTCAAGACCCATTACCTGGGCTCTTCATATCCCCCCATCACAGCAGTAACAATGTAACAGCACTTCTGGAACATAACAAAGCTCCCATCCATCTCCCCTTTGACCTTGCATGGAGAACACATCTCCACCAACACAGGCTGGTTTGGATGGGCATGAACGGGGCTCCCATGCAGCCCCAGGGCTGGATTTATGATTTGATTTCTGGTTTACAAGGGAGGGAACAGAGCTCATCAGGAAGGCCGCAGTCATCCCAACTGCTTCTTAATTAAGCGAAAGATGAGGGTCCAACTCCCTTAAAGAGGAGCCCCTCCTTCCCTCTTCCCCAAAACGTCGCATCATCAGAGGCGCGGATGGCAAGGAGTGGGGGCCACATCGGGAGTGGGCAGGACCTCTGCAATCGTAGCAGCTGGGGATAGAGGTGATGCGCCCGCCAATGAGCTTAAAGCCCAAATCAGAAGTTTTAACATATTCCTTAATTAGAACCCTACTTTGTTCCCAGCTGGCCACCCGTTGGGCCGCAACAAGACCAGGCAGCATTGTTGTCTATATGCCCCTGAGGCAGATCCGCTGGAAGAGCGCATCCCAAATGAGATTACATCTTTTACATGTTTAATGTACTCTTCTCGCCATTTAAAATGTGGGCCTATTAAAATAGCAGGGAGGGAAAATTGACTCTCAGAGCTGGGTGTGGAGAGAATAGATCACTAGTGAAATGAATAATATATTAACAGAGTAATGATGTTGCTTCTCATATTAATCATATAAATCACAGGATTCTCGGGTTGTCAACAGAAGTTTAAAAAAAAAAAATCCGACTTCTAGTTTTCCAAAAGACTGAGGCCCGTGGGGCATGGGAGCTGGTTGCCTGGTGGCCACAAGGGTCATGAAGCTGAGGTTTTCTGGTAACTCTGACGAGGCTGCCGAGGGCCTGGGACTTCCCCTGGAGGTGGCGGCAATGTTGTGGGAAGATTATAACTCATTTCCAGCCTGCATCCCTTACCCATGCCAAGGATACAAGAACTGCGAATGAGATGTGGTCCCCTGCCCACTGGCCAGAGGGACGGGAACATATACAAAGGGCCCAGAGCAGGCACAAGCCACCCACCACTGACCCACACAGCCGTTCTAACAATCGCCAGGACCACATCTCACCTGGGAAATCACTGGCCGGGCATTGCTACTGGGTCATTGTATATGCTCGGGGCAGTGTCCACAGCGGAGACTGGCCAGGGTCTGTGGCTGCAGCCTTGTCCTCCGATGGTACCCGCCTCCCAGGATGGTAGGGGAAGCACGTCGCGTAGTTCACAGAGGTGCTTACAGAGAGCCAGGCCTGGGCTAAGCACTCAGCCCATCTGAGTTACCGTGACTGTTGCCATTGGTGCAAAGCTGGACTCCCTACTGTCCTATGTTTCTCCCTGTGTCCCTGGCAGGGACCACATCTGAGTGTGGAATTCTGCCCAGCAGGGCCAACCCTGTCCTGGGAAGATGCAAGGGGCAGAGCTCAGGAATCAGCTGGCTGAGCGGTAAAACGTCTCCGTGGCAACCAAACCCACCCCTTCAGAGGGGGTCACTGGCTTTGGTTTTCCAGGCCCTGGGAGGGCAGCTGGAACCCATAAGCTGGAGAAACTAGGGTGCAGACCAAAGGCTCACTGCACTGGATCACAAGCTCCCTCGGCCCCAGGGCAGCCGTGGAAAGTAGGCCAAAGCACATCTCCCCCTTCCTCAGGCACTGGGAAGGCTCTTAGAGCCCAGAGCCCTGAGGAGGTCTCAGGCCCTGTGTGCAGACGGCTGTGAGCTATGACGTGGCAGGGATGCTAGTCTCGGGCTATAGCAGCAGGGCGCAGGCCGCAGAGCTGTTGAGCGGGGAGCATCTCCAGGTGGAGGAAAGAGGAAAGAAACCCTTGCCTCCCAGGGCTTTTCACTCTGGGAGGTTTCGAATGCCCGTCTCTGGTAGCCAGGGGGCGACTGACCATCAGTGTCTCCAGTGATGCAGAACTGATCACAGTGTATGTAGTTCTGCCTCCACGTAGGGAAAATTAGGGAAACTGGGCCTCAGAAAGGATGCCAGCTGTCCTCAGCGTCACCCAGCGAGGCAGGGGTAGAGGGGGAAGAACACAGCTGTCCTGATTTCCACACCAGCCTTGTTCTACTTTGCCAGCGAAATCATCTAGGGAGATTTTAAAACTCCCAACACCCAGGCCCTTCCCCAGGCCAATGAAATCGGAGTCTCTTAGGGGCAGAAGCATTGGGATTTTGTCAACCATCAGATCATATCACTGGGCAGTCAGTGTCGCTCTGCTGCTGCCGGTCTCCAGCCTGCTCCCCGACTGGCCTTATCCATTGACTGCAAAGTTCTCGACGGTGCTTGAAAACACTGCCTTAGGAGAAGCAACTCGGGACTCCCCTGGCGGTCCAGAGGTTAAGGCTCCGCGCTTCCAATTCAGAGGGCGCAGGTTCAATCCTTGGTTGGGATCTAAGATCACACGTGCCACGCTGTGTGGCCAAAAAAAAAAAACAAGAAAAAAGAAAAAGTAACTTATGAACCTTCTCCCTGCAATTTTGTCTACACCATTTGCTCTTGTGACAGACTGCCTCTTCATAGATAGTTCCAGAGTCAAATCTAAATGATCAGAAGTTCTCAACTAGTGGAGAACATTCAACTTCCCTTTTTCTGGGCAACCTTTGCTGAGTTACCCACACATAAAAGAAGGAGCTTTGAAACCCTCTGATCCTTTGGGGAACTGAAGCCCTATGAACATCTGTGCTCTGAAAAGTTGTGTGTAGCTACTCTTGGTCATTTTAAGAAGAGTCCCCAGTTTCCTTCACCCTAATTTACACAAAGTGCTTTAGCGGTGCTGTAGACTGAGCGTTTGTGTCCCCACCCCAAATTCAGATGTTGAAATCCTAACCCCCCAACGCGATGGTATTTGAAAGTGAGACCTTCGGGAGGTAATTAGGTGATACAGGTGGAGCCCTCACAAGTGAATTTGCGCCCCTATAAAAGAGACCTCAGGGAGCTCCCTCACCCCTTCAGCCACGTGAGGACACAGCGAGAAGACAGCCATCTGTGACCCAGGAAGCAGGTCCTCACCAGACACTGAATCTGCCTTGATCTCGGACTTCCCAGCCTGGGAACTATGAGAAATAAATGTCCATGGTTTATAAGCCCCCCAGTCTCTGGTAGTTTGTTACAGCAGCCCAAGTGGGCCAAGATGATGGGTCTACAAAAGACAGCAAGCAACCACAATGCCCCCCGCAAAACCACAGGCTCTGTGTCAAGTACTCAATGGAAATATAAAATAGCAGAGGCTTCGGATGATCAAAGGAAACTCGCTGCCAGGAAGGCAACGGTGCGGTGGGGCAGGGAGAGCTGAAAGGTCGAGGTCTTGATTCTGGTTGTGCAACTTTCTGCCTCTACGGCCCTGGGCTCTGCCTCAGCACACAGACGCCCACTCTCCTCCAGGGGCTGCCTGGGGTGCTTGGGGGGAGGGGCGCGATTGTGCCCACGTGCAACGACTCCGCGGGCTATAGGCGGCTCCATGATGGTGCATGAGGCTCCACTGGCCGGAACATTTGCAAACACCGTGCCCGGGCCTGCTTTCGGCTGAAGAAGGAGAAGAGGAGGCCTCGGGGCCCGGCTTGTATATGGAAAGCCCAGCGGGGATCCAGGTCGCACCTGAAAGTGGTTTGAAGATGGACAGCATCCTCCATATTCATGCATGGAGTAAGGGGGGGAAGGATTCTCCTCCCACCGGGCTCCGAGCTGACTGCGTGCCTCTGAAGTCCAGCCACGCCCTCACCCTCCAGCCTTGCTGTGTCCATCAGGCCCTCACGTTCCTGTCTAGGACGGTTTCCTCCAGGTGCCTGCCAAGGAGCGTGTGGCCCAGCCCGGGACGTGGTGGAGACTCAGGGCAAGCTGGTCAAACAGAATCAGTTCTTGTGGATGCAGACCGGCTCCTTTGCACCCGGCAGCCCACGCTCCTCTCACTTCTTGCTAGGTCATCAGCAGAGGATGCTGTGAGCGCTGAGCCCGGTAGCTGTTCCGGCCGGGACGGGCAGGTCAGAGGCAGACTGGGACAAACAGCGTCCCCTCGGCCCATTGGATCTAAAGGGAGATGGAAGCTTGGAGGATTGGGAAGGGTTAATGGAACATTCTAGGTCTGTTTGAACATTTGCAGCAGGCTGGAACTGAAGAAATAAAGAAGGAAGGGCATTCTATCCCAGTCTCATACAAAGGCAGTGCGAACCGTCCTCAGCTGCTCCTGGACCCATTAAAAGCCTAATTTCCATTCACCTATAACTTTATTAGGCTGCTCCGAGCTATTCATCGAATAACCTGTCTTGAAAAGGGTGTGTGGTAGCTTTTATTCAAATGTCTTCTCCGTGGCTCACGCACTAGATTTTATGGTGCCGCACGCAGATCCGCCTTTACAATGGGCAAGTGCCCTCTCACTGCTGCTGAGACCCACGGAGATTACGGGCGAGACCCTGGGAGACAAGATGTCCAAGCCACCCATCCCCGTACATGGGCCTCGGTGTCTGGAGCGGGTCCCTGCCGTGTCTCTGGGAGTTTGGGTAAAATGTCCCATCCCAGAGTGCCACACCCACCCCGGCCCCCACTCCCAGCTGCCCCGCCCTTCAGTCACACGCTGGAGCCAATGTGATTCTTGGAAACTGGTCCCTGGGTAGAGCCTGGAGAGTCTGGATAAGGCGTGGTCGGGCCGCTAAAAGACTGTGACGGGCAGTCCTGGGAGCACAGGGCTTGGCAGGTTGTGAAAAATGTGGAAGGGAAGGGACTAGACGGATTGAGAGGTCAGAGGTGGAATGCCAGTGCGTCCAGCACCCCGCAGCGGAGAAGGGAGGGGTATCCCTGGCACACCCATGAGTTTGCAGGTCTCTCTGCCTCTGAAAAAAAGCCCCGTGAGGACCAGTGGGAGCAGGTGGAAATCAGCGCCAGCTCTGCAGCTTTGCCGCCGAGTGACGATGGAGCAAATTACTCAGCCTCTCCAAGCCTCAGTCGCCTCACCTGTAAAATGGGGCTCACGCCCCCATGCTGCTGGGTCGTTGTCAGGATTAAGGCAGATGGATCTCAAAAAGCATGTAGGGACTTCCCTGGTGGCACAGTGGTTAAGAATCCGCCTGCCAATGCAGGGGACACGGGTTCAAGCCCTGGTCCGGGAAGATCCCGCATGCCGCGGGGCAACTAAGCCCGTGCGCCACAACTACTGAGCCCATGCGCCACAACTACTGAAGCCCGCGCGCCTAGAGCCCGTGCTCTGCAACAAGAGAAGCCACCACAATGAGAAGCCCGCGCACCGCAGCAAAGAGTAGCGCCCGGGCTTCCCTGGTGGCGCAGTGGTTGAGAATCTGCCTGCCAATGCAGGGGACACGGGTTCAAGCCCTGGTCTGGGAAGATCCCACATGCCGCGGAGCAACTAGACCCGTGAGCCACAACTACTGAGCCTGCGCGTCTGGAGCCTGTGCGATAGTGAGAGGCCCACGCACCGCGATGAAGAGTGGCCCCTGCTTGCCGCAACTAGAGAAAGCCTGCACACAGCAACGAAGACCCAACACGGCCAAAAATAAATAAATAAATACATAAAGTTTATTTAAAAAAAAAAACATTTAGCGACGGGCCTGGCACATAGCCAGCCCCATGCTCAGCTGGGATTTGTTGACAAATATGTATAGTGTTTGAAAAAGAGAGACTGGTCCAGGGTGACCTGAAGGTTTGGCTTGAGATACAGGAGAGATGGACTTGCCACCAACTGGGATGGGAAGGCAGGGAGGAGCGGGTCGCAGGGGACCAAAGCTGAAAGGTGGCCAGGGGTTCACCCTGATCCTGTTGAGAGCCCATTTCAGGACAGGAAGGAGGGTGGAGGGCAGGGAAGTGGGAGTTCCAAGGACACCCCACTGCCCACTGCCCACCACCCATCTGTCTTCCAAGCACTTGTCTTCAGGAAGGGCTGCCCAGCGGAGCCCCCACCAGAAGGCCAAGGCCACCCACTCCTGCAAAGTCCCGTGCCTGTCAGCACATTTCTCAAGGGAGAGAGAAAAACACCTTCAGGGAGGCGATCGCCGTGACTCCTTCTCACTGCCAGCAGATACCACAGCCCGAACTTCTGACACTGTAAGAGTCCCCTAAAAGGAACAGTTGACACCTGGTCCTGCCTCTCGCCTTCCCCTCGATGGGGACCCCTCTCTCCTGACTCAGCCCCTCTCAGCCCTGAGCCCGCTTGGTCATTCTGCATGAAGGTGCAGCTCTCCCGGTAGAGAACAAGAATTCCTCTCGCTTCAGAAGTAAAATGCATACGTCTGCCGGTGGCCTCACATCTCTCCCTCTCCTTTCTCAGCGTGAGGCTCGGGCTCTTTATAATTTATCAAAAAGGCCACACATAATGAGCTCAGCGCTTACTCCGCAGCCAGGGCTGCCAGCTCACTTTTTAAGAACCCCACACCCTGGCCGAGGACACTTAGATCTTGTCATCCTGAGGCTGGGGACGAATCACCTGTGAGTCAGACATGGGGCTGAGCCAGCCCACCCTCCCCTTCTTGGGGACCAATCGGGTGCAAGGGGGCTGGGCTGGGGGCTTTCATAGATGCCACCTTACATAATCCTCTTGGCAACGCTGGAAGGAAGATGCCTGCCTGCCCATTCTGAAGATGTGAAAACTGAGGTACCATGAAGTTTAGTATCTCGTCCGAGGTCCTTGGCAGGTGTCTAGTAAAGAATCAACCTCATCCAAAGAGACGTCTGGCCTTTGCTCTCAGCTCCTAGAAGGTGATCTCTAAACCCTCAGAATGTCCTGCCCGATAAGGGTGTCTTTGTTTACCTGGGGGCCTTGGACCACGTCAGAAAGTCTAACATGATTTAGGGTGGGGGCTCTGAGGCATGCAATATCAGCTTGACCTCCAGAAGGGCTGGCAAACAAGGTCAGCCGCATAAGAGGTCAACCACATGTGGCTATGTGATGGAGCGCCAGTAAAGCCTCTGGACACCAAGCTCGGGTGAGTGTCCCTGGTGGGCTGTATCCACGTGTGTGGTCACTTGTCACTGCTGGGAGATATCACACTGTCTATGACTCTACTGGAATGGGACATCCACACATCCTCCTGGACTCAGCCCTGAACATCTCTGCCCTTGGCCATATCCTTTGCTGTAATAAACCATAACTGTGAGCACGACAGCTCTCAGGGAGTTCTGTGAGTCCTTCTGGCAAATTATCAAACCAGAGAGTGGCCTTGTGGTCCTCAAATCTGCAAATGTTGTCAGAAATGAGAGTGGTCTTGGAGACCCCTGGACTCTGCCATGGGGTCAGGGGTCAGAGGTGAGGACTTGTGACCCGGTCCCTAATGAGTCTCCTGGACTGGAAGAGAATACATGTCTGTTGTTTTAAGCCAACAGAATCTCAGAGCAAGGACCCCAGCAGCTCTGCAGCTCACCAGCTGGGAGTTTGTGGTAATTTTATGGCCACCCTAGGAAACAAATACAAGTCTCTCCCTTCTAGTGCATTCTGCCATAGCCGCTCTCCCTGCCCCCAAAGGGTTCAGTCCTTCTCAGGCCAACAGCAGCTCCCCTTCATTTGATCAATGACCGTGGTGGCCATGAGAATGTGCCCAGAAGCCCCTAACAGCTGCAATGCTCTGAACCCCACAGCTGCATTTGCCCAGACCTCCCTTCCCACAGACGTCTTCCAGCCACCACTGTCTGCAGCAGACCAATTCCTGGGGCAACCCTGAAGCCGACAGCCAACTTTGGCTCAAGGATTCCTTAAGACCCTCAATGAAACTTCCTGAGGCTGCACACCAGTTGAGCACAGTTCCCTGCAAACCTCCCTCCCTCTCCCCTTCCCTTGGGGTCAGATTGCACAAATCCCAGCCTTTCCGGCTCCCTCCCCAGTTCCTCTCATCTGAGCCGCATTAGTCTCCTGGGGCTGCCATAATGAATCATTACAAACTGTATAGCTTAAAACTACAGGAATTTTTTTTTTTTTTTTTTTTTTTTTTGGCTGTGCCAGGTCTTAGTTGCAGCATGCTGGATCTTTAGTTGTGGCATGCGAACTCTTAGTTGCGGCATGTGGGGTCTAGTTCCCCGACTAGATCAGTAATTGAACCCGGGACCCCTGCTTTGGAAGCACAGAGTCTTAGCCAGTGGACCACCAGGGGAGTCCCTACAGGAACTTATTATCTCACAGATCATGAGACCAGAGTCCAAGGTCAGGGTGTCTATGGGGTTGGTTCCTTCTGGAGGCTCTGAGGGGGAAGCTATCCCATCCCTCACTCCTCACTTCTGGTGACTGCCAGCAATCCCTGGTGCTCCTTGGCTTGTAGACAGGTCACTCCAATCCCTCCTCCATTGTCACATGACCTTCTCCCCTGTGTTTCTCTGTATCATCTTCTCTTCTTCTAAGGACACCAGTCATTGGATTTGGGATGATTTCACCTTGAGGACCTTAACTGATTATGTCTGCACAGACCCTATTTCCAAATGTCACATTCTGAGGTCTGGGTGGACATGAATTTTTTAGGGGTAGGGGACATTATTCAACCCACTACCCAGACATTTCCTAATATAACCCGACCTTGGCATCTGGTTGCCAGTGGACCTGCACTTACACACCCTCTGTGGGCCGGACACAATGCTAGGTGCTGAAACTACAAATGTGGACCATGCAGATGTGGCCCCTGGCCTTACAGGACAGAAGATTTGGGAATGGGGCAGGTGGGGAGGATCAGGTTGGGAATGGAGGTGTATTGGGCACTGGGACACCCACCTCCACCCTGCTTCCCTGCCTCCCAGGTAGAGGCTCTGGTCCAGAGGCAGAAAGACCTGGTTCTGCAGCAGCCTTGGCTTCCAGGGTGTACGTGCTTGGGAGGCTGTCGTGTGCATGAAAATACCAGGGAGGCTCTTCCTTTCTCTGACTCTCCGGCACCCAAAATAAATGAAAAAGAGACATTCCTGGCAGGGTCTGCGGAGGAACTCCACGGCAGGAATGAAAACTGGCTGCAGCATCCAAGAAATCCTCGAATGGAAAGGGATTTCTAGGACAGCGCGCCTCTAGGAACAGAAATGTCAGCAGTAGCTGGGGTGGGGGTGAGCCTGCCCCCGAGCCTGTCTGCACGTGTCTGCAGATGTGCCCGCCGTATGCACACCTGCACAGGTGGAAGCGTGTGGGCGAGTGTGGGGAGCCCAGCTGAGAGCACAGCATAGGCTTTTTCTACTGTTTGCCCATCTGCCATCCTCTCCCATCACCCCCAAGCCCACTGACCAGCTGTGGTCACCTTGTCCTATTACATCTCCACAAAATTGGCCTTGGCCCCTGTCCAGGGTCTGGGAGAGACGCCAGCCTCCGGCCGCTCCCTGGGGATCCTCTGCAGGTTGACATGGCTCCAGTCCCACCTGGCACCGAGTTCTGGCTTTCTCTGAATCCTCCACCTGCCCTGTGCCAGCCGTCCCTTCTCCTCCAGGCGTCACATTCACACAGCTTCAGGGAGTCACTACCGTGGGGGGCTTTTTCCAGCCTCCATCTCATCCTCTGACATCTTTTTTTTTTTTTTTTTTTGCGGTACGCGGGCCTCTAACTGTTGTGGCCTCTCCCATTGCGGAGCACAGGCTCCGGACGCGCAGGCTCAGCGGCCATGGCTCACGGGCCCAGCCCCTCCGCGGCATGTGGGATCTTCCCAGACCGGGGCACGAACCCGTGTCCCCTGCATCGACAGGCGGACTCTCAATCACTGCGCCACCAGGGAAGCCCCCATCCTCCGACATCTTTAAATTGAAACAAAGCAACCCTGGCCCCAGAAGTGCCGTGGCCAATCCTCCTCTGGGAGTTTTCCTGGCCAGGGGCCCCCACCTCCCGTCCAGAACTCACCAAGGCTGCTCTTTCCATCAGAATGGCCCACCAGGGCGTTGTGAAAACAAAGACGGTCCCTCCCATCCCCCATCCCAACCCTAAGTGGAATCTGCCTGATCTACAAGCTTGGTGAACCACTTGGGTCGGAAATGTGCCGCCCTCCCAGACCAGCTCTGGGGGCCCTCCCAGCCCTCTTGCAGGCACCTCCTCCTTTGGTCCTTCTAGAAACAACCTGGAGCCACCTGCTGGTGTTTGCCCCAAACTTGCGCTGCAGTGGTGGGAATCCAGGAATGTGTGTGCCGGGCGACCTGATCTGAAATCCTTCGTCTTACAGAGGGGGTCAGAGAGAGAACAAGCTTGCCTAAGCCATGCCATGAGTCAGTGTCTCCCCAAGGGAATGGGGAGCCCAGGTCTCCTGACTTAGCGTGAGGGCTTCATCCCAGCCTGTGGGGCCAGCAGGTGCTCCCAGGCACAGAGCCATGACTGTGGCAGGGGGATGGGGGTCCATAAACACCCAGAATCCTCTAAGAACATCTCTCTTAGTGAGCAGCTTTTCTTGCCTGGATGCCTCCTCTGCCCCCACACTCCCCTCTCAGCAGGGGTGGGGACCGTGAGGTGGATAGAGCTTAGTACCTTCCTGTCCTGTTGTGTGCTCTTCTCTCCAGTCCCCAAAGTACTCCACAGCCCCATCCTCCTCCCCCTCAAAGGAGGACATCTTTGCTAAAACTATTGTATTGTTACAGACTGAATGTTTGTGTCCCCCTAAAATCCGTATGCTGAAGCCCTGACCCACAACATGACTGTATTGAGAGATAGGGCCTTTAAGGCAGTAATTAAGGTAAATGAGGTCAGAAGGTGGGGCCCTGATCTGGCAGCATTAGTGCCCTTATAAGAAGTGACACCAGAGAGCTCTCTCTCCCTAAATGCATGCACAGAGGAAAGGCCATGTGAGGCCACAGTGAGAAGAAAAGGCAGCCATCTGCAAACCAGGAAGAGGGTCCTCACCAGAAACCAAATCTGCTGGCACCTTGACCTTGGACTTCTAGCCTCCAGAACTGTGAGAAATAAATGTCTGTTGTTTAAGCCACTCAATCATAGGTATTTTGTTATGGCAGTCCTAGCAGACTAAGACAAGAATGGAAATATTTACAAATTAAATGAAACAAACTCTGAAAGTTGCTTCAGAATAACACAGAAGAGAAAGTGAGCAGGGGGTAGAAATGAAACAAAATTGGCTACAGCTAATAATTGTTGAAGTTGGGCGATGGGTTTGTGGGGGAGGTGGTTGTCATTATTTTCTTTTTTCTACTTTTATGTGTTTGAAATATTCTCTAATATAATGTATGTAAAAATAGTATAGTGGAGTGGGTCATAAGATCAATGCAGTGGGTCACAACTAGCATTTTTTAAAAAAAGATAGAGGGACTTCCCTGGTGGCACAGTGGTTAAGAATCCACCTGCCAATGCAGGAGACACGGGTTGGATCCCTGGTCCGGGAAGATCCCACTTGCCGCAGAGCAACTAAGCCCATGCACCACAACTACTGAGCCTGCACACCACAACTACTGAAGCCCGTGCACCTAGAGCCTGTGCTCCGCAACAAGGGAAGCCACCGCAATGAGAAGCACAGGCACCACAACAGAGTAGCCCCCGCTCGCCACAACTAGAGAAAGACCGCACGCGGCAATGAAGACCCAACACAGCCAAAAATAAATAAATAAAATAAATAGATTTATTTATAAAATAAAAATAAGATAGAATAAAATAGAACAGGCTAGAACATACCAGAATGTAACACATATAATAATGTAATACTTAGTGAAAATTTTTTTCAGGGGTATGTGTGTGGTGTCCTGGCTCTGAATGTAAAATGTACTTCTTACTGTGGATCATGATCAGAAGAACTGGAAAGTCATTTCTTGTAGTTGACTTGACCGTGGCCTCCACAGTCAGATTGCCTTGGTTCTGGTTCTGCCACTTACTGACTGTGTGACCTTGAGCAGGTTGCTAAACATTTCTGTGCCTCAGTAGAGCTGATAATACTGCCCCACCACAGGACTGATGTGAGGATTAAGTGAATTAATGGATGTAAAGTGCTTCTAGCAATTCTCTTAACACATTGTAAGTGCTCAGTAAATAGAAACTATTATTATAGTGTTGGGAATTTGTTGGCCTGTAAAGGGAGCATGTGGGTTTCATAGGAAAAGAAAGGCAATGGTTAGCTGTGAAGTAAATCACTCTCTAGGAGTGGATTCCAGCCACTGCGGCACTTCATTCATTCATGAATATTCATTCACCCATCATTCATTCATTCAATGACTATTATGGAATGCCCACTATATACGTCATTTTATTGCATTTTGCAGATACTGCATTTTTTACACATTGAAGATTTGCGGCAACCCTGAGTCAAACAAATCTATCGGCTCCATTTTTCCAACAGCATTTGCCCATTTTATGTCTGTCTCACATTTTGGTAATTCTTGCAATATTTCAAACTTTTTCATTTTTATATTTGTTATGGTGACTTGTGATCAGCGATCTTTGATTTTACTATTATGACTCGCTGAAGGCTCAGATGATGGTTAGTATTTTGGGGCAATAAAGTATTTTTAAATTAAGGCATTGCATTGTTTTTTTAGACATGATGCTCTTGCACATGCAATAGACTATAGTATAGTGTAAATATAGCTTTTATATGCACCGGGAAATCAAAAAGTTCATGTGACTCACTTTATTGCGATATTCACTTTATTGCAGCGGTCTGGAACCAAACCCACAATATCTCTGACGTCAGCCTGTACTAGTCCCAGGACACTGGCAGAGAGTGATGAACAAGACAGATATGGTCCATGCCCTTGTGGAGTTCACTCTTTACCTGGGAAGGAAAATTAAATAATTAATTGTGATAAAAATGTCATTATTGGGATGGGAAACAAAATAGGGTATGGAGGACCACAGAGGAGGGGCAGTAATCTCATAACAAATTAATGTTTAAAACTCAGCAGAGAGGAAGACCAGGGGAGGTCGGATAGAGGGAGCAGCGGGTAGCCAGGGCTGGGATGCTAAGAGACTGAGAAATGACAGCAGTGTCCCCAGAGGATACCCACTGCCCACGTGTGGCTTTTTAAACTTAAATCAATGAAAATTAAACAGAGTTAAAAGTTCGGTTCCTCAGTGCTCAAAACCCATGCCACTTGTATTGAACATTTTTGTCATTTGCAGAAAGCGAGACCCCACGTTGCCCTGTCCATTGTGACAACCGCGAGCCACAAGGTGGGGCTGCTGAGCGCTTGAAATGTGCCACTGAGGGACTGAATTTCAATTTTTATTTCATTAAATTTCAATTAGTTAACATTTTCAAACGGATCTTTAATGCAGTCATTGGAAGACGCTTCCTTATATTTGGAAGAACTCGGGTATGTGGATCTACTTTTCCAACTGTACACTTTATGAAATCGAAATACAGTTCAAGTTGCAAGATGCTATACGAGGAAAGTACACAACCAGACCGTGAAGACACAGCACAAAACCATGAAGATTAAATGACCTCATTAATAAACTCTGCATTGATTACATGCTGGGATGATAATATTTGGGGTATAGTGTGCTAAAGAAAAGATAGAATTGAAATAATCTGGCCCATTTCTTTTCATTTTCTAGTGTGGACATTAGAACATTTAAAATAACATATGTGACTTGAGTGTATTTCTAAGGTTTGGAGGGAGCTAGGTGGTGAGCTGAGAGGTCGGCAGTAGGTATGGAAGTCTTGCTGGCTCAATACTGATGAAATAAAATTATTTTTAAGGCAGGACAAGAAAAATTTTAAACATAAAATTCTCCCTCTGCCCATTTGAGCCACTGCCCCCTCCCCTTTAGTGAGCGCTGTGCATCTGCATTACACATTAACTAGATCCCCTTAGAAGACACAGGAATGCCTACTCACCAAAAATTTAAAAAAATTTTAAAGAAGAGAAGGAAAGAAAGAAAAAAAGAAATTTCTTCCTGGCACCAGCAAGGTAACTCCTTAGGAGGTAACAGTCCTTTCTCAATCCTGTAAGGGGTCACAATAACTCACTACTCACCTTGTTACACTATGTAAACTGTCACTATGTTACTTCGTCTCAAAAACTTAGATAACTGTGCCTTGATCTCTAACAGTCCTTGGAGTTTTCTGAAAGACTGTCTCCCGGGTTATAATCCTCCAGTTGGCTGGAATAAAAATTTCCATTTCTCTCTTGGGTTGACTATTGATTTATTTTTCGTTAACAACACAGAGTTTGAACATCTTCCTGGGTAATGGGGAGTCACAGCACGTGTTTGAGCAGAATAATGACACAATGAGACATGGTTGCCTCACAAGGATCTCTCTGACCGTCGATTTGGGGGGAATGGGGGCAGCGGGACACCCACTGGAAGCCATTGTCATCAAGCTTATCAGACATGACCGTAGCTTGGATCAGGATGGTGGCTGCAGGGATGGAGAAAAACTGCTTGTCTCCCATTTAAGGGGGTTTTGCAGACATTTCATCCAAAACTTCTGCTTTTTTTTTTCATGTTTCCTGAAGATATTTATTACCATCCAGACGTATTTTCAACAGGGAAAGGCATGATTCCCAATTTTCCCAGGATTCATATTTTCAAGGTCTCCCAGGGAACCCATCTTTCACGGAATCCTCTGAAGACTCGGTCTTTGCAAGGGGTAAACTAATTCAGACTCCAGTTTCCTCTGCCAATTTCCAGGCTGACCTGCAAATTCCATCTTACTATTTCCCTTTAGTCTCTGGTTCCTTTTTGCCAAAACTTCTGCTTTTATCTCATCAGCCACCCCCAGAATGTACGGGGGACTGGAAAAGTCGCTTAGTTGGGCTCAAGGCTGTTCCAAACAAAACTGGGACCCTCGCCCTAAGGAAAATGGAAAGAACGGAGGCTGGATGGACAGCCGGCCACCTCCATTAAGAAAGCCAAGGAAGAGGGGAAAGGAGGCACTGCCAACCGGGTGGGAGGGAACCAAGGAGAGCGTAGGGTCTGCGGGTTTCAGGGAGGACCAGCTGCTGCCCAGGAGAACCCAATGCTGCTGAGCGCCAGGCGGGATGAGGGGGGAAATCTGCGGGCATAGAGCCTGACTCTCAGGGATGCTCTACAAGTGTTTGTTGAATAACATGGGTTTAGCCATGTGAACATTACTGATAACCTTGGGAAGAGCAGTTTCAGAGGGGATGGGGGAGGGAATTCTTGCCAGAAGTTTGCTGGGCGTGGGAGGGTGGGGCGGGGGCAGAGCCAGAGAGAGGATGGTTGATGGAGGGATCGCGTCCTCTTCGGCTCTGAATCCCAGGACTTGGCATTATTATCATCATCCCAACATACGTGTGAGAAGACTAAGCCCCCAAGAGGTGGGACGTTTGCCCCAGGTTTCTAGAGAGGACCGAGGCTCGAGCCTGAGTGGCCACAGCCCAGCCCGGCTCCCCGACCCTCGCCCTCTACCACTCCTTCCCCGCATCCTATTTTTCTTTAATGAGCAGGGACTTTGATACTCGGGCCTTTCACGAGCTAAACAAACCAAAGATGCAGAGTTTTGTTTCGTCTCTTAACAAAAGAACTCATTGAATAAGCAATGGGCTTTTCTGCAACTATTTTTAAAGATGGAGCTGCACGCAAGGCTGTGAGGAAAATCACAGAGAGCAATCTTCTGAAGGTCACCCAGCACTTAGGGGAAAAGCCAGAGCTGGTGGGGCACCTCCTGGACCCCACAGGCTGGGACCCATCAGAAGCCAGAGGTCCTGGGTGCAGCTCCTAGAACACAGCTCCATCCCGCCATGGCCCTCTGTTCTCTGCAGTGTCCCCAGCCGTGTCCCTTTGGCCGAGGTACTTTGTGACCCGAGACACTGCTGACCTCGGCAGCACGCCAGGCTGCACGCTCTCCAAGAGGAGATGCTGTAACTGCACCACCCCCTCCACTGTCTCCACACATTCCTTTCTCCTCCAGGTTCCCACCTCTGGCCACACAGATGACTCTTTATCAATCCACTCCCCACCCCTGCCCCCCCTGGACGTGGCTGCACATACTGGTACCTGGTCACCACACACACATCAGACGCCCTGTCCAGACCTCCGACCTGGTCCCTGCCCTCCTGGAGCTCCAAGGTGGGGTCAACATTCCTGGGAACAAAGGGATTTCATACACATCCCTGCACCTAATTCCCAGCCACTTCCCAGGCATTATCTCTGGGGAAACTGAGGCTCAGAGACGTCAGCGGCTGCATGTGCCCTAGTGGGGGGAGAACCCGGAGCTCCTTCTGTCTCTGTGGTTCCAGCCTTCCTTACACAATGCAGGGAGCTCCCTCACCCTCCATAGATCTCTGGTTCAGGGAACCTGGAAGGTTCTGGAACTTCATGTGAGGTCGTGCCTGGGAGGTGCTGCCAACGGGATATTGAGCCATATCCAGGTGGGGAAGGTTAATTCCAGCTTTTGAGTGCCTGTAACCCTGACTCTCTGGGGCTCAGTTTCCTTGGCTGTAGAGTGGGCTGATAACAGTAGTAGTAGTAGCAGTTATTATATATATATTTTTTAATTTTTATTTTATATTGGAGTCTAGTTGATTTACAATGTTGTGTTGGTTTCAGGGGTACAGCAAAGTGATCCAGTTATACACACAGAAGTTACTATTTACTGGGTCCTAACCACGGAGCACGTGGCAGAGTCCTCTAGGAAGGCACCCTTGTTTCCCCCAAAGGAGACAAGGAAAGCAAGATTCAGAAGAGCAAAATGACTTGTCCAAGGTCACATACTTGCAAGGGTTTGAAGCCAGGCAGCCCCACCTGGGTTATCTTGCAGGGCTGTTGGGAGGATGCGAGAATGTGGGGGAGGGGCCTTGAACCCTCCACTTCTGCTTTCCGCCCAGCAGCAGGGGCCTTCCTTTCCCCCTGCTTGGAGCCCTGGTGTCCCCTGGTGGTCGGTCCCTGCAGCTCCATCTCCATCCTGGCCACACCTGGGACAGGTGGGCCCCTCTGAAAGCCTGAGGACCAACAGCTGGGGAGCCCACCAGGGCGGGTGGAAGCCAGCAAGCTAGGAAGTCAAATCCCAGCCCCGCCGCCTCAGCCCGGCTCTGCAAACTTGTGCAAACTACTTACGCAGGAGAAATCACTGAGTAATTAATTTATGTTTTCTTTTTGTTAATTTCCCTCTCCTGGGTTCCCAGAAAAGAGCAGGCGTCTGCGTTCCTCTGCCTCCAGGTCTTTGTATGAGACAATCCCCGCTTCCTGGCTTTTACCGCGAATGCTGAATGGGAGGGCATTGTTCTGGGCCAGGCCACCAGGGCAGATGGGGGTGGGAGAGGGTGGATGCAGCTCAGCTGTGCTGTGTTCCCAGGAATCAAGCACCGTTGCCTGTTTCGACACAAAAGCACTTCTCCCCAACAAGGTAAGCCCCTGTTTAGAAC
The DNA here is from genome assembly GCF_003676395.1 of Aethalodelphis obliquidens. Taxonomy (NCBI): domain Eukaryota; kingdom Metazoa; phylum Chordata; class Mammalia; order Artiodactyla; family Delphinidae; genus Aethalodelphis; species Aethalodelphis obliquidens. The sequence continues at coordinate 5,508,023 of NW_020837974.1, forward strand.
CTAAGGTGGGTGGGCAGGGTTCTGACATCACCTGCTCAGACCTCCTGAAACTTCCATTGAGTTATCAGCAGCTGTCTCCCAAGCACGTCAAATAAAAATAAATCCGGAGACAGGAAGAGAGATTCTGCTCAAAAGGATCGGCCAGCGGAGACAAGCAATTCAGGTAATCATTATGAGGCAAAGAAAAGGGATTTGGACCATCTGCAGCTAGCCTTGTGTTGTCACAGGCAAACGGGGGGAGGGCGGAGACGGGTGGGTCTTTGCAATAAGCCATTTTCCCCAACGCAAAGTGTGGGGCAGGGGTGGGGTCCCTTTAACCTCTGCCGTTTCCCAGGAGCTCAAGGCTCCTGTAAAATCCAACATTGTCAAGAGTGAGGACACTATTGTCATTTGTGGGTTGAAGCTGAAGGTAGCAAGAATGTTCATTGTGTCCAAGGTGAAACAGAAGAATAAATAGATCACAGAAAATAACCTTCTTCCTAATAACTGTTAAAACCAGGCAGAAGCGCCTCAGTCGTCCTGGGTAGAGCTTATGTTGATGCTTCTAATGAGGCACTGCTGGGCTATTTGCTACTTCACCCCCTCGAGCTCAGAATCCTAGAGCATCTCCCGGGGAAGCCTTGTGATTTTCTGCCGGAAGAGCCACATGTGGTCACCAGAGCTCTCATGGTTTTGGTCTGGGCCGGAGTCAGGAAACTTGGCCTCATGCTGGCCACTGGGCAGGTTTCAGGCGTGTTCCCCAGGCAGGACATGAAGAAGAGGCACCAGCCCCTGACAGCTGGTGGCTCTTTCCGTGGTTTATGGCCGGATGCTGGTCATCTACAGGACGGGAGGCCCCAAGAGGCCGGGTTCGCTTGGCTGGCAGCTGCATCCCAGCATCGGTCATCGTGCACACGTGCCAAATGGATGAAGGTGAGCCCTGACAGCAGTGGAGGGGGGGCGGGGGGTCGTGCTTAGACCACGTGCGTCGTGGGGAAAGGGTGAATCCATACTACAGGGAATAAGGCTGGAGAGAGAAGTGGGAGCAGCTTGAGGGCGGAGAGTTTGGACTTGGTGTTAAAGGTTGTAGGGAGTCCTTGAGCTTTTTGAGCTGATCCCACCTGTTTGGAGCCAGAAGCCTGCGGCGCCGGTCGACACTCGTTGGGAGTCTGGGGGTGTGGTGACCAGCCAGAAACTACAGCCTGAGCTGGACCAGTTGAGTCTAGAGGGGTGGTCAGGCCGTCCATTCCCTGCTCTGCAGCTGGCTTCTAGCACCCCCTGCTGCCCGTTCCTGGAAGCACACCGGGGCTTCGGGGAAGAAAATGAAAAGAAAGCAATGGCTGCATCCCCCTGCGAGGTGAGCCGGGACCGCTTGCTGCCGCGGCCCCTACAATCCTACCTCACCACTGACTCAGACTTTGAAATGTGCCCAGCGTGCCGGGAAAGAAGGGCGTGTGTCCGGGGTCTGCTGGGCCCCTGTGCAGGGCTTGTCGATGCTGCCTGAACGTTCTCTCAATGATTGCCTGGAAAATGCACCCATTCGTTCTTTTTATTTTGTTGGAAAAAAAAAAATACGTTGAAAAAAAAAATAGATGAAATTCACATAACATTCAATTGATCACTTTAAAGTGAGCAATTCAGTAGCATTCAATGCATTCAGAATGTTGTGCAACCACCTCTCCGTAGTTTCCAAACTTTTTTCACCGACCCCAAGAACACACACTACTCTTTAAACAATCCCTTCCCCTTCCTCCCTCCCCCACCCAACCCCCTGGCAGCCACCAATCTGCTTTCTGTCTCTATGAATTTTCCTATTCTGGACACTTAATATAAACGTGTGTAGCCTTCTGTGGCTGGCTTCTTTCACTGAGCATAATACTTTCGAGGTCCATCCCTGTTGTAGCAGGGTTAGTACTTCATTCCTTGTTACGGCTGAATAATATTCCATTGTGTGTATTACCATAATTTGTTCATTCATTCTTCTGTTGATGTGTATGTTGGCTCTTTCCATCTTCTGGCTCTTGTGAATAGTGCTGCTATGAACATTCGTGAACAAGTACCCGAGTGTCTGTGTTCAGTGCTTTTAGGTGTATACCTAGGAGTGGAATTGCTGGGTCATATCGTAATTCTGTGTTTAACTCTTTGAGGAACCGCCAAATTGTCTTCCATTTACATTCTCACCAGCAGTGTACGAACGTTCCTCTGTCTCCACATCCTTGCCAATACTTACTATTTTCTGTTTCGCTTTGATTGTGTTTTGTGTTGTCTGTTATAGCCATCCTATTGGGCGTGAAGTGGTATCTAAGGGTGGTTTTGATTTGCATTTCCCTGATGACTAATGATACTGAGCATCTTTTCATGTGTTTATTAGCCATTTGTATGTCTTCTTTGGAGAAATGTCTGTTCAAGTCCTTTGCTCATTTTTCATTAAGTGGTTTGTCATATAGTTGTTGAGTTGTAAGAGTTCACTCTTTATACAAATTGTGCAACACAAAGAAACTAGAGCTTGGACACATTAAGTCACTTGCCCAGGGTCTGGGCAAGACCTCAGATCTCCATTTCTTCCACCCACTCCCTACCTTGGCTGCAACTAGATTATTTTTGTGGCTGGAGTTACTGGCTTGTGCTGGCCTGTGGACACCTCAGAAAAGATATCAGGGAAGGAAAAGGTGAGGAAGAACAAAGGGGGTCCCCTCTTCTGAAAGGACTTCCCAAGGCAAGAGTCCTGGACAGAATGCCTTCTGTCCTGGAAGGGCCAGGATGTTCTGGAAGCTGATTCCCAGGTAGGCTTCTCCAGCTGTCAGTGTGAGCGTGCATATTCATGTGGCGTGTGCACAGGTGTGTGCGTCTGTGGGTGCCACAGCTGCCAGGACCCACGCTATCCGTGTCCCCTGTATTCTTGTGGTGCCCGCAGCCAGCACTAGGAGGAAACTGCAGAAGCATGGCTGGGCGGGGCTGCCACCTGCTGGTTGCACTGAGCACTGCAGGCCTGTGGGGACCTGGCACCTGGTCTCCTGGGTCAGATACCCAGGGAAAGATCCTTCCCTCTGGCCAGAAGAAAACAAAGTCTCCTGTCACCCCTGTGCCCCTGAGGATCTCCCCAGAGAACAGCTACAGGGCCCTGATAGCCTTCTTGGTACCATGAGCCCCCCTCCAGTCAGGTGAAGCCATCAGAATAATGGTTTTAAAAGCATAATATTAAATAATAGGATTTCAAAGGAAACCAGTTATCAAAATAGCAATTGTAATATATGTGCTTAGTGAAATAAGATCCACAAGCAAGTCTAATAGCAACGGTAGTTTTGAACACATGATCAGCACAAATGACATTTTGAGAGATGCACAGCTGGAGGGTGATGTGAACATGTTTTTGATTGTTACTGATGGCAAAGTCACAGGAACTGCTGACAACACTGCCATTTGGGGCCACTATGGTGGAAGGAAATGCCTCGATTGGATTAAAGGTTTGTAACAATGGAGATGTCATTTCTCCCATCCAAGTTCATGAATTCTCTCCATGGATCCCTTGGGGGTCGGGCACCCCAGGTTAAGAGCCCCTGGCCCGGATCCTGCCTGGTGGCCCCAGTCCCTCCTCAGCCCCTTAGCCAGGTTCCAACCCAGCTTGCTCCTTCGGCCCCTGCTGTACCCTCCACAGCCTGGCTCCCCACTACCCTCTGACCCCCCCCCCCAACACGGAATGAGGCATCATCCTCAGAAGACAGCCAGGGGCTTCCCACTCTGATGATGAACAAGCACCAGGGCTGGTTTCCAGAATGCCATCACACTTTGGGGCAGCTTCAGGTCCTCCGGGCAGGGAAGGACACCCCCAGACAGTGGTCCTTCTCTCCAGGATACAGGTGTAGAGGCCTCAGCATCCTGTCACCTGGACATCACCACACGGCCCAAACCAGGGCTTCCATGCCATTTGTCCTTCTGGACAATCTGGGGAGACACTGAGTCCTTTCCTCAGCATTTTCTCTTTCCTCTCCTAAATCCTAGACATTGCCAGGCCGTGCATTTGAATGGGGAGATGCATTTCTCCTCCTCTCCTCGATAATATTTAATGAACACCTACTATGTGCCAGACATTATGCTAGGTGCTGGAAATAGAAATATTGGACACAGTAGGCAAGGTCCCTTCATTCCTGGAGTTTTTATTTTATGGAGGGAGGCAGAGTAAATAAACAAATTAGTAAAATTAATAGTATGTTAGCAAATGATCAGTGCTCTTGGGGGTAAGGGACGTAGGGTACGGGAGGTGGGGGGTGTCAGGGTCAGTATCACTGAGCAGGTGACCTTGGAGCAGATGTGAAGGAGGCAAGGAGGGAGCCCCAGGCATGTGTAGGGAAAAGCTCCCGGCAGGGGGAACGGCCCTAGGGAAGCCCTGAGGAGGACCAAGCTGAGGCAAGTGAGGTCAGAGGGCCAGGTCGTGTGGGCCTTGAAGGCCCCTGGAAGGCCCCTGAGCTGGGAGACATGGAAGGGTTTGGGTAGAGGACATGGACTTCGTGTGGGTCTGAGAACATACCTGGGGTGAGATGAGGGGCAGTGGAAGCCAACAGGATGGGGATGGCCCCACCAGGGAGTGGGGTGGCAGCGGAAGCAGGGAGAAGTGGTTGGATTCTGGATCTGTTTTGAAGGACTTCCTGTTGGATGGATGCAGAGTCTGAGAGAGCTGCCAGGATAGACATTGCAAAGTGTATTCGCTTCCTGGGGCGGTGGAAATCAACACCACAAACTGGGTGGCTTAAAACAACAGAAATCTCTTCCCTCCCGGTTCTGGAGGCCAGAAGTCAGAAATCAAGGTGTTATGGGTTGAATTTTGTCCTTCCAGAATTCATCAGTTGAAGTCCTAACCCCCAGCACTTCGGAATGTGGCTGAATTTGGAGATAAGGCCTTTTAAGAGGTAATTAAGTTAAGACGAGGTCATTGGCGTGGGCCTACTCCAATCTGACTGGTGTCCTTATAGGAAGGAGAAATTAGGACACAGACACACACAGAGGGATGACCAGGTGAGGACACAGGGATAAGATGGCCGTCTACACACCAAGGAGGGAGGCCTCAGAAGGAACCAAACCAACCCTGCCAACACCTTGATCTGTGGCTTCCAGGCTCTGGAACTGTGAGAAAATTTATTTCTGTTGTTTAATCCACCCAGACTGTGATACTTTGTGATGGCAGCTGGAGCATATTAACACACAGCGATCTGCTCCGAGCCTCTTCCAGCTTCTGGGGTGGCCAGCAATCCTTGGCATTCCTTAGTTTGTAGATGCATCTCTCTAACCTCTGGGTCCATCACGTGGCCTGTCTGTGTCTCTTCTCTGTTTGTAAGGACACCAGTCATCGGACTTAGGGCCCACCCTATTCCAGTATGACCTCATCTTAATTTGATCACATCTGTAAAGACTCTATTTCCACATAAGGTCCCATTCACATGTTCTGGGTGGACATGAATTTAGGGGGAGTCACTATTCAACCCAGTATAGGTGAGTTCATGTACGTTTCCTTGGACACCCACTTTAATCCTATCAGGCTTAAACCCTCAGAACCCTTCCAAAACACCCGAGTATGTCCAGGGTGATGGGCTTCTTAAAGGAAAACATGGCTCTTATCAGGTACTGGCAAAAATACATTCAATTGATTCTGCTCCTGACACCCTTTGGTCATGGGAACCCACAGCCTCTCATCAGCAACAATCTGGTCCCTCCTGGAACTGTAGGCTGGTGGGAATAGCGGCCCAGCCCTCCTGCCATCTGGACCTGGGGTGTGGTTGTGGGACAGGCTAACAGAGAATCATGACAGTGCTTATAAGGATGCTCAGGTGAGATGTAGCTGTGCTGGACAGAGCTGGACACTCGCTGCTACAGGCCTGGAATGGGCCAGTGACCAGGGACTGGTAAGGAAATACAGTGAGTTCCCTACAGGCTCCTCACCTGGGCTACAGCTCTGGAAACCTCCTGCAATCCTCCAGAGGAACGTTCCAGACAGCCTAGCAAATCAGTGAGCACTGCCCTGGAAGGTATCCTTGCCCGGGGTTAGGAGGGAGCCTGGAAGTGCCTGACTCTGCTGCCTGACCCAGCCAACTGCCCAACAGCCTGCGTGCTCCCAAACTTTGCAAGTCAAATACTCTGCTGAACTGTATTGCAGCTGGTGCATCTGTGCTTGGCAAAGTGAGCTTCCCTCTCCAGCTCTCAGGTTTTGGGGGGGGGGGTTTATCCCAAGGGTTCTTTCTACCCAACCTCTTAAATGTGGCTGACAATTTGTTGTTTTTTTAAATTTTTTTTTAACTTCTGTGAGACAAACAGCTGATTACCCCCATTTTTGCAGAGATGTAGCTCCCTTTACAGCATGAAACTCCACTTTTAAATTCTTTTGGGTGAGTTGAGATTTTTTTATCCTGGTTCTCTTGAAGGCATGCGGAGATGGGGAGCTGTGTCTTCTGCCAGCAGGAAGTGGTTCTAAAATGTTTCCTGTCCTTGTCTATTAAGAATACTTTAAAGTAACTCAAGGTTTCATTTGATCCTCTAACCAGTTATCCAGGGCATGAGGGTGCCCTGCTATACCCAGGTTCCTTCCCGCCCTGAACCATGACATAGCTGACCCCTGGGTGGGAGGCCAGAGGAAAGGTGTGTGTGGCAGTATCCACCCCACATGCCAGCGACGCTGAAGTCCAAGAAAGTTCCCTAAGTGACTTTGCTCATTGAAAGTGGGGCCTCCAGGGTGGCACAGCAGGGGTGGGGTCAGGGTCTATTCACACCTATGTCCAGCTCCTCAAATCTTGGGGCACACCCGCTGGGTGCTGGGTGGTGGGGGCGACAGGAGAGCAGAGGCAATTAAGAAAAAATCCTGAACCACTTATAGAAGAAAAAGAGCTCAGGAAGGGTGTAGACTCAGAGCCTTGCAAGTCGAAGTGAGGTCCTGGGACCGGCAGCAGCAGTAGCATCTGGAATCTTGTTAGAAATGCAGAATCCCAGGGCCCATTCCAAACACCCTGCGTGAAGGTATGTCATGTAACAAGACCTCCAGTGACTCATCACATCCAAGTTCAAGAAGCCCTGCTGGAGATGGGAGGTTCTCACACTTGATGCACCAGGGCTGCCCCCTCCCCGGGAGCTGATTCACGTGTGGCATGGGGCCCAGGGATCTGCATTTCCAAGTTCCCAGGTGTGCCCTACATCCCCCTCTGATCAGGAGTCCACCCCAGAGTCTCAGACTTGGCTACACATTGGAGTCACCTGGGGCACCCTCAGGAGCCAGATTGTCTGTGATGCAGCCTAAGAGGCAGTTTGAGAACCACTGACCCAGGCCTGAGGTCGTAGCCAGCGGCTCCATCCAGGGCACTTGCCAGAGAACACGACGGGACGTCCCGCTTCATCCAAGAAATGCTCTTGCTGCTTGCAAGGCCCAAACATCCACGCACGGAAAGGAAAGAGACTCGGGCCACCTGGCATATGCTTGGCTATACTCAGAGCACACAAGCTTTATTCGGCAATAATGGCAGTATTTCATGAGTAGGAGCTGCACGACAGTGGGAAACGCTGTTTTCAGCACAAAGTCTGAGAGCAAACGATGACAGCAACAAAGCTCAGCCCCCACGGCCCTGCCTCCCCTCCCCAGGCAGGCCCAGGTTGCTCCCTAATCCTGCACAGTTCGATGGGGGCCTAATCGTGGTCTCCCTCTGCACCCATAACACACTCTCTGCACATCCTCTGCCTCCCCCAGGCTGCTGGGCCAACAAAGAAAGAGGAGTGGGCTGGTCCCCCGCCCCGGGTTCCATCCAGTCCTGCCTCTTCCTTCTCAAGGCCACCCTGGGAGCAGCTGGGGGGGCAAGAACACTATCCCCTCCCCCTCCAGGTACCCAAGTCCCCGTGGCTTGACTCTTTTTTGGCTGCAAAGCCTTTTCCTCAATGAAAGTTTAACATGGACTCAATAAAAGAAGGTGCTATTTATAAAGCACTTTGCACTCACAAAGCATTAGCCCTGCCCCCACCCAACCCCCAGCAAGCAGAGAGGGAACAGGGTGTCCTTAGAGAGGGACCCAGTAGCCACAGGGACAGCACACAAAGGGAGGAGCCAGGCCCAGGAGCTGTCAGGGCCATGTGGGAAAGGTCAGATTTCATTTTAGTGCTGATTCAGGGTACATCCCAGCAACCACCTAACTGATACAGAGGAAATCATCTGAAATGTCTGTGGCGTGTGCACGCTTGTCTCTGTATGTATGACCTTTTGTGATGCAGCCTTAAATTATCCATTTGTGACCTTCCTTCCAGCTCTCTGACCTGGGCAGGGCTGCCTGGGGGAGGGAACTGTGAACCCAAGATAGACAGCAAATGTGCCAATAGGGGAGGAATGGACGAGGAGTAGCCAGGCACACTTAGGAGAGAACAAGGACCACGTTTGGTGTTGCAGCCCCACTTGAGGCCTCTTCAAAGCCAAGGAGTGGGACTGACTGAGAGGGGCTTACAACTGTATAGGTGGATGGATGGATGGATGGCTAGGGGGTGTGATGGAGGGGGGCTTGTGGAGGCAGCTGGACTGTAAAAATGGACGGCCGTCCAGGGTGGACAGCCCTGCACACATGAACCCCTCCTGCTGGGCAGCGTGCACCACCCTGCCCCGCCCTGCCCGAAACTCCCAGTCAGCAGTCAGTCAACGCTGAAACCGGGTCGGGGGCGGGGGGCGCTCACACCGTGTAAGTTTTGACAGACTTGTAGAGGGGCGGCAGCAGCCCGTGGTTCTCGCGGACAACTTCCAGGTACTCGGATGGCGTCTCCAGCAGGAAGGGCCCACAGCACATCTGGCAGCAGCACCTGACCCCAGTGGGCGGCTCCGGGTTCTTGTCAGACATGGGGGAAAAGTCAAAATCAGCCACCTATGGTGAACAAAACCCCACTGGTCAATCACCCGCCCGCCCGCTGGGAGTCCCATTAGGTGGCCTTAGGAGCTCAGCTGCCTGGCTAGGTGGCCTGGAGCTCAGCTGCCTGCTGGCAGCATGCACAGAAACACCTTTCTGGAGCCATGCGGTGCTCCCCTGTGCCTTTGGCTTTTCTGCTCTGTGGGTCTTTCCTGCTTTCGGTTGCCCTCTCCCTTACCAGCTCATGGGCACGGCTGCCAAGCAAAGGGCTAGCATAGAAGGAGGTAAGTCACATTGGCAAGCAGCTAAATCATCCATCGGGCCCCATCTTGGGCACATTACCCCCAGCCTCAGGGCCTTGCTCTGACATCCAGACCACCTCCAGGCTCCCTGGTCTAGCCCCCCCTGCCCTCTCCGCATATCCTCTCCTGTCAGGGCCCAGGAGTCCAGCCCCCACCCCACCAAGCACCCACCTCCACCATGTCCTTCTGATGAGCGGCGTTCCGCAGGGTCATGTACATGATGAAGGCCAGCATCATGGTGATGAGCGTGGCACACGGGAAAGCGAAGACAGCAGGCTGGATGCCTGGGAGTGAGACAGGCTAAAGTCACGAGCCTGGGTAGTTGGTGCTGAATACTAGCCTTCAGGAGGAGGTGACACGGGGGAGAGAACACAGCCCACCAGAGCTTTTTTCCTCCTTGTGTTCATGCATCCCAACTAGGCAACCCCAACAGGCAAATCCAGGATTTCACAAAAACCAAGCTGGGGTATGTGAGGGTTTTCAAGTTTTACTTGAGAGTGACTTTCAAGGGGTGCAACTAAATTTCCCACCAGAGCGTGGGCTGCTCCCAATGAGCAGCATGAGACAGAGTGATGACGTACAACTTCCGAGCCCATGCCATGAAAGACCTAGCAGCTTCCTCCTTGGTCTCTCTTGGGTGATTTGCACTGGGGAAGGGAAGCCAGGTTGTGAGGACACCCAAACAGCCCTGTGACCTCTGGCAGCTCTGCGCTCACTCCCTTATCCTGTTACCAAGCAGCAGCATGGCAGAGCAGGAAGAGCCCAGGGGGTCTTGGGTTCGAATCCGGGTTCTGACCAGTGACCTGATGGCAATACTGACCCACAAGGCTGCCACGAGAATGCAACCAGGTGAGGCAGGTGCAGGGCAGGCGATCAGCAAGTGTGGGTTCCTTCTCCCTACTCCCCCACCCTCCTCCTGGTAGAGCCGCCGCCATACGCCATGAGGATCTGTCTCTCAAGAAAAGGCGGCATTGATTACCTGTAGTCCTGTCTTTCTCTGCAGAATTCAGAGGGATCCCAGACACTCAGTGCCCAGGAGATGTTGGGGGAAGTGGGGCCCAAGGCCGCCGATGATGCCAACAGGTCACAGAGTCTGCCTGGCCCACAACATCAGCCGGGGCCAGGAGCGGAGAGTGGTGTCTGCTCAGGGTCTCAGAGGGACGGGAAAGACTGGAGGGGGCAGTGACAGCATCTGGTGCACTTACAGGGCCAACCTCGGGGATGAGTGCAGCTGGCGGGGTGTCCCCTTTTGGTCTGTATGGCATGGAACCTGGCTGGGCATCTGAAAGACCATCCCTAGGGTTCTGGGATCCTACTTTCTCCTCTACATAAGAAAGTTCTTTTCTGGGGTCACAGAACAGGCCCCCCACCCCAGAAATGAAGGGTAGGACCTGATGCTGTCATCAGCCAATCCTGTGGCTGTAAGCCAGTGGCGGAACCTCAAGATGTGTTTGGGAAAGGGTATTCCAGGGGCGATGGTTGGGCACCCTTATGAACGAGAGAGACTGTACTGCACACTTTCTGAGCTGCCTACCCTCCCTGGGAGACTCACAACAGCCCTGTGAGTCCAGCACCGTCCCCGTTGGAGATGCCTGTTTTAGTGGCGGCAACAGCGCCGAGATGGAGGTGATGGGGTGGCGGTGATAGCAGTGAAGGAGGGAGGGTTCGTGCTGGGGACAAGTGTGGCAGTGGTTAACGTATGGAGAGACACTGACCACTGTCAGTGGTGGTGGCAACAGGAGAGCTGAAGTTGGGATGATGCTGGGGTAGCACGGGATGGATGGTGTTGGTCCAAATGGTCGGTGCAGGGGCTGGTGGCAGGGGTGTTAACGGCAGTGCTGATGGTGGTAAGGGTGGTCGCAACGGCAGCGCCGTCTCTGGCTATTGAAGATGCTAGAAGAACTGTCTGTAGCATGTGGTGATGGTGGCAGTGGCGCTGGGCAAGTTAGCCGGCAGTAGCTGAGCTGTCTGTCGTTACTGCTAGTGGTGCTGGTGTGGAGGGTGGTGGTGGTGGAACTGAGGGGTTCTGGTGGTGGGGGCTAGAGCAGTTGTTGGTGGCACTACAGAGTTTCTAGTGCTGTGGGTGGTCAGTCAGTGGCGCTGGTTGGGGACCGTAGGGTTATTGATGATGCTTGTGTTGTTGGGACTGATGTTGATGGCTGTTGGTGGAGCTGGCTGGTGGCAGCACACTGGCGGTGGTGGCAGGGTTGACTGGTTTTTGCTGCCTCTGTAAGAGCAGAGGCGAAGTGTCACTTACTGGAGGGCCAGACCTGGATCTTGTGGTACTGATGCGTCTTGCTGATAACGTTCTCGGCCTGGATGCTGAAGCAGTAGTCCCCAGGATCCCTGAAGATGTGGGTCAGGTTGTAAGCCGTGCTGCCCACTGACACAGGGTGGCATTCCCCTTCCCCCAGCGGGAGGCACTCGGGCTTAAGACGCCAGCACACGTTCAGAGGGGGGCTGCAGGGAAATGGGGACATTTTTTTAGCAATGGCTCAGCAAGGAGTGTGAGCATACACTAAGTCCAAGAAAGCCCAGGCAGTCATGAACTTCAGTGTCCTTTCCAGGACAGAACACCCAGCTTCCCTGGCCTCCAGGGAACAAAACGGTACATAGGAGATGGCTCGGGACTCCGAGGGGGTCAGTGAGGCAAACAGGGACATACACAGACTGCTGAAGGAGGCAGAATGAGTGCCCCAGTGACGCACTTGGTGCACTGTGGAAGCACAGGGAACGGAGGAGCGTGTTCTTAATGAGGAAGTCAGGGAAGGCTTCCTGGAGGAGGTGGCATTTGAGTAGGCCCTAAAAGGATAAGTCGGCTTTTGACAGGTTTGAAGGGGTGAGGGCATTCCAAACTGTCCACCTGCCACAGCACAGGCTCAGAATCTGGAAAATGCAGGTCCGTAAAAAGAATTCCAAGTGAGCATTCCTATCTCACACAACCTAGACCAGAGTAAAACACACACTCATGCCACTTCAACGATCAGGTCTACCAAGCACAAGTAGTTTCCCCCTCTGCTCTCTAAGTACTGAGCTCTTATCTCCAAAGCCCCCTGAAAGCTTCAGGAGCCACCTCCAGCCCCTTGGCTTGTCTTCCTCCTTCCTTGGCTACTTTGCCCACTCCCAGTCTAGCCTCATTTCCCCCTGACGTGTCCCCTTGTCGGGGGATTGGGTGGGGTTGGTCTTCCCCACTAGAGTCCTTGGAGGGCTGGGCCCTGACCACTATTTTTCTGCAGCCCCGTCCATCCCAGTGTCCCCCGAGAGGGGCTCCCTTGTGGGGAGAACACACCCAGCATCTCCTCATCTCATCACTTACTACAAACTCAGCTTGATGGTGTTCGTGGCAGGAGCTGAGCCAGGCCCTATCCAAGATGGCCTGCTTTCCAGGGGGCTGGAAAGCAGGCCCAAGTCACATACGGGTCTTTTCACAGGAGTGGTCGCTCACCAGCCTCTGCCTTGATGCCCATGTTGCCAACAGCCCCAAAAGGCCACTGCTCCCTCCTCTGGACCCTGAGAATGGAGCCATGCCTGTTACTCCCCCGTGGCACGGTCAAGGATGGCATCATCCCTCTGTGAGCTCCTTAACTTGAGTCCCCTCAGGGATGGAGCAAAAGGTCAGGAGCCTCGGAAGGGGAGTGCGGGCAGGACCACAGGTCATGTGCAGTGTGCTCTGGGCTTCACTCACCTCCCCAGGAAGTTCAAGGTCACTATCATCTTTTGGAAGGTCTGAATTAGGGTAGGCCCCAAGACCTGGATGCCTCGAAGGGTTTCTGAAAGGCAGAGAAGACCTCATTATATCTGGTGGCTGACGACAGCTGTATCAGGGCTCGTGGAGTCCCGAGGCTGTGTGACCGTCACCCCGTCCTCCTCCTGGCCCTCCCCAAGGGCAGGTCACAGGTCACATCCAGGGCATACCCAGGTCCCGCCTCCCTGTCAGCAGCAGGTGCTGGGGCCAGCTTAGAGTGAGGGAGCCGGAGGAAGCAAGCAGGGCCCTGGTGAGCAGGACCTGGGGCTGACTTAGGGTACCACCGCCTCCCCGCATCATCTGTTCCGTGTGTGGGGTGGGGGAAGCAGCACCCCATTAGCACGACCAAGAAATCTGCTGCAGCTGCCCCAGCACCCGCTCTTGCCAAAGCCAGGTCTGGCTGTTCCCTCCCTGTGCAGCCGACTGAGCCTGTCCCAGCCCCGACAGGACGGTCCTTGACGGGAGGCAGATGTAGCCGGGAACGAGGAGTATCACAGCAGTGTCTGGGCTCTGCCACCTGGTGGCCACCTGACCTCCTCCATGGCCTGCAGTGCCCTCTTGGAAGCGGGGAATGACAGACCCACTCAGAGGGCTGCCAGGGGAACAGAAGAGAGGCTGTGCATCCGAGCTCAGCCCAGTGCCCAGCTGGAGCCACCCTGATCTGCAAGTGACCCAGCCCTGGAAGGAGTGGTACCCAGGGCTCCCTGATGGGCCAAATGCTCAACCCACACCAACCCCCAGAGACTCACCCTGCAGCTTCAGCGAGGCGGAGAAGTCGCCCGTCTTCTGCAGAACGCCCTTCCCGACGTCCGGTGTTACCTGCTCCCACTCCGCCACAACCTTGACCTTCACAGTGAAGGATCCAACGATGGAATAGTTATAATAGACTGTAGCGTCTTTGGTCACCATCTGGGTGCTATAAGGTGACAGGGAGGAGATGACAGAAGTGACTCACGTGCCCTCTTAGAGTGGTTGTACAGTGACACATTCAGACCAACGCCTTGCAGGCAAAAACAGCATCCCAGCATCAGTCTCCAGAGCCAGCCAGGGCATGAGGTCAGCTGTACCTGGTAGAGTGGCTGCTGGTTGTCTTTGTATTTGTAAGTTACAGGTAGGAGAACTCCTAGCAACAGGTGCCTGTCACCTGCCAGGAAGTGCTCTGCACCCCGAGCCAGGAAACTGGGAAAGGCTGTGTGTTAGACAAGGACAATCTGGGGAGGGGAGAAGTATGAACTCTGGAGTTAAGACACATCTGGCTTTAAATCTCAGCTCCAGATTTCCTATTTACGTAACTCTAAGCCTTACTTTTCTCATCTGAAAAACAGGAAGAGTCATACCTCCATCCCAGGTTATGATATAACATATTAAGTGTGTAACATCATGCTTTTTCCCTACAATTACCTGAATCACTTCAAAAGGTATTCTAGGGCTTCCCTGGTGGCACAGCCGTTGGGAGTCCGCCTGCCGATGCAGGGGACGTGGGTTCGTGCCCCGGTCCGGGAGGATCCAACATGCCGCGGAGCGGCTGGGCCCGTGAGCCATGGCCGCTGGGCCTGCGCGTCCGGAGCCTGTGCTCCGCAGCGGGAGAGGCCACGGTGGTGAGAGGCCCACGTACCGCAAAAAAAAAAAAAGGAATTCTAGTAACAATAAAATATTTTTGTTGATTTGTTGATGCTCTTTATATATGAAGTTTATCAAACCTTTACCTATTACTTATCTTCCAAATATTTTCTCCCAGTTTAACCTTTATCATTTGGTTTGATTTACTTCTTCCATTTCAAATTTTAAATCTGATGATGCCAAATTTAGTATTTTTTCCATTCTAGTTTCTGCCTTTTATTTACAGAAATGCCTTCCCCACTGCCAAACTATCCAATCTCAGGGGATCATCTACATCCCAATCTAGTCCTGGTTCATTATGTTTACTATTTTAAATCTATCTGGAATAGCTTTTGTTAGGGATTAGATTATTTTTCTCCCAAACAGTTAACCAGCTACCCTAGTATCATTTATCAAACAATCTATCCTTATTCACTGGCTGGAAATAACATTGTTATCATACACTACATGTGTATATAAACTTAGGGTTTTTTTCTGCTTTTTCTATTCTGTTCCATTGAGCTGCCTTTTCTTGCTGAAAATTATTTGTAGCTTTCTAAATACGTTTATGTATGTATTTCTAGCCCCTTTCCCCATCACCATTCATCATCATTCTGCTTTTCTGATCATTTCTCTTTCTTCTTACAATATTGAGAAATTCTCTCATCATTTTTCAAGTCTTTTTAAGGTTCTCAGTACAATCTATGATTTTATTCACATAAATCTTATAATTTTAGGCTAAGTTTATTCTGTCCATTTTTATAAATATTATGAAAGATTTTTTCGACTGCCATTATATGGAGAAGCTAAGAATCTTTGTTTTGTAACCAGCCACATTATTAAAATCTTTTTAGTTCTAAGATTTTTCAGTTGAGTCTTTTCCAGGTAAACAGTACTGTCATCTGTGTACAATGACTTTTGTCTCCTCCTTTACATTTATATTTCATTTACTTTTCTTATTTTATTTCATTGCCTAGTCAAAAATGTTCAATTGCAATAGAAATAGTGAATAGGGAATTCCCTGGTGGTCCAGTGGTTGGGACTCTGCACTTTCACTGCCAAGGGCCTGGGTTCGACCCCTGATCGGGGAACTAAGATCCTGCAGGCTGCAGCGCAACCAAAAAAAAAACAAAAGAGAAAGAAATAGTGAATATAACTTTCTTTAACGTGAAAATAAATGCCCCTAATAAATATGGAGGCTGTGCCCTGGTTTGAGACAAATATTCTTTATGTTATAAAACCATATATATACATATATATATAAGTGTATATGTGTATTTGTATACATGTATGTATATATGTATGTATATACATTATGTGTATATGTGACGTATATGTATATATGTATGTGCACATATGCGTAAAATTGTATTTATACACAAAATTTAGATGAACTGTAAAATCTTTGTCATGTTCCAAAAATTATTCTTATTGGGATTTTTATTGGGTTTGCATTAAACTTAAAGAATTACTGGGGGGAAACGGACATCTTTACAATATTAAGACTCACCATCCCGGACATAGTGTTCATACCCATTTACTCAAATCTTTTCTACTTCTGCAGGTGGGAGAGGGATGGATTGGGAGTTTGGGATTAGCAGAGGCAAACTATTATATATATTATGGATAAACAACAAGGTCCTACTGTATAGCACAGGGAACTATATTCAATATCCTGTGATAAACCATAATGGAAAAGAATATGAAAAAGAATATATAGGGCTTCCCTGGTGGCGCAGTGGTTGAGAGTCCGCCTGCCGATGCAGGGGACACGGGTTCGTGCCCCGGTCCGGGAAGATCCCACATGCCGCGGAGCGGCTAGGCCCGTGAGCCATGGCCGCTGAGCCTGCACGTCCGGAGCCTGTGCTCCACAACGGGAGAGGCCACAGCAGTGAGAGGCCCGCGTACCGAAAAAAAAAAAAAAAAAAGAATATATATATATATATGTATATATGTACATAGCTGAATCACTTTGCTGTACAGCAGAAATTAACACAACATTGTCAATTAACTATACTTCAATGAAACAAATTTAAAAAACAAATCTTTGCTACTTCTCAGTAGCTCTGTAGCTTTCTTCACGCAGGATCTTGCCCATTTCCAGATATGCCTGACCGGCCCCTACTTCCCGACCTGCCTCCCGCAATTGGCTTGTCTGGAGAGGAGGTGTAAGGAGAATGAAGCTGGAACACCTGAATTCTACCATGTGAGTATAACAGCGTGTGTCATTGGCTGGCCAGGTCCCTCCACAGTCAAACAGAGAAAAATATACCTACCTTGACCAGCCTTAAAGGGCTGTTTTGGGCACCAATGATCCCTCTACTAGGTTGCAGGCACCTTGAAGGCAGGTCCCATTACTGGCTCACACTGGTCCCTGTGGACCCCGAGCTTGGCACAGAGCAGGTGTACAAGGCATGTTTGGAGTGAGAGAGAGTGAGAAGGTGAAGATGGGAGAGTACAGAGCACCCCGCCTGGGACGACAGGGCCACCAGCCATGAGCCAAGACTTTGGGGCATCAAGGGGGATAAGGACATACCCGTCTCCGAAGTCCCAGCTGTAGAGAAACGAGGCGGTCTTGAAGAAGTTGCTGGGGTCGTGGAGGAGGAAGGAAACTTTAAGGACTGTCTTGGTGAGGTAGGAGCTGGGCCAGGGCAGGGAGGTGTTCTGGGTGACAACGAGGTTCCCCACGAGGAACTCTGGGACAGAGACCATGGGAGGGTGAGTCCACTGAAGTGGAGGAGGGCAGAGCCACATGCCAGTTGGCAGGGCAGCCTCTCCCCCACCCGACCTCCTGGCTGTCACAGCCAGGTGGTGGCAAGAGGGGACCCTGCAGGTCACCGAACACAGAGGCATATGCCCCCTCCGTGGACGCTGGTGAAGACTCACTGCATGTGTTACATGCATAGCTCTGCTCCTGAACCCCTTTCACCAAGACCCTGAACTTTCTGGCACAAAAGATGCCCAGGACAAGAAGGAAATGCACAGGCTTTGAAAGCAACTCTTGGGAAATATTTCAAAGTATTAGATGAGCCTAGAAAAAATGAGCAGTTCTACTGACCGCAGGTCCACACCCCATGTGCTGGGCTGGGTGAGGAACACCATTCCAGGCTGCCTCCTCTAAAAAAAAAAAATTAAAAGCTGATTTTTTTAAGCAGAAAGTGAGGTGTGCTCAATAAAGCTCATTTGGAAATTGCTGAAAAGTGGAATGAAAAGAAAAGAAACTGCTTATCACGCAAACACAAGCATTGTTGATGTTTTGAAGAATTGCAAAGTATACGTGTGTACATATTTAAGGTGTACACATATTAAACACAGTTGATCAAATTGGTTATAGAATTTTGTTTTGATTTTTTTAAATTTTACAACCGTGAGTACTCCCCCAGGCTACAACAAACTCTTTGTAAAGGTCATTATTATTCATTATACAAATTGTGTCAGTATACTTAACCAGTCCCCTTATGGTTGCATACTTAGCTTGTTTCTATTTTCTTCTGTTATTATAAAAACTGTGATGAACATCTTCGTGCATAAACCATTACCCAAATGGAGGTTTATTTCCTGAAGATAAGTTCTTTAATAGACTGTAAACTCCAAGAAAGCAGGGACTTCTTGGAAACAGAGAGAAGGGAGGGGAGGGAGGGAGGGAGGAAGGAAGGGAGGAGAAGGGGGAGAGAGAGAGAGAAAGAGAGGAGAGAGGGAGAGAGAGCGAGAGAGAAGGAGAAAGAAGAGGCCAAAGACTAAAATAATTTATAACCATTGATACATATGTATCAGCTGCTCTCCAAAAGGTTGTATTAATTTACACCCGAGTAGCGATATGTACTTTAAGCGTCCATTTCAGCACAACCCTGCCAGCAGTGCATATTACCGTTTTCTGATCCTTTGTTAACTGACAGCAGCGAAGGAACCGTGGGTCTAATCTGCATTTATGTGATTACCAGCCAGGAGTCTGAAGACAAATGAAGTAGGAAAGGTCCTCACCTGTAATGGGGAGGACAAGGACGCTCCTGGCCACAGGCTGGCACATCCCGCAGTCAGCGGCGGTGACCCAGACGGAGACCGGGAAGTCCCCGGGCACGTTCCCCACGACGCGGATGGTGGAGCTGAAAGCCTCATCTGTCTTCCCCGTGAGCAGCAATGGGGTGTGAATCCAGCGGAAGCGGTAAAGGCGGGTGCTGGCGGGCAGGACCAGGCTGCCATTGTCATCGGCCACCAGGCTGGCCGTGATGGTCACCTCTGCCCCCGTGGTGGCAGGGCCATCGGGGGTGAGGTGAAGTTCATACACGCCTAGGAACCCAGAAACGAAGACCGCGTTTCACGAAGGGGCATGGCCAGGAAACCCACCGCCACCCTCTGGGCCGGCTTCTGTGAGTCTCTTTTACAGGTGGAGAAATTGAGGCCCAGGCAGGTCAAGTGACCCGCCCAAGGGTCATACGATTAGTTCATTGCCCAGCTGGGATTCAAACCCAGGCCCAACTGACTCCAAATCCCACACCCTTTCCCGTGTCTCCAGTTTGTTTTATTTTTTCATGCCAGCCAAGCAGGGGCTTACAGAGCATGTGTATGCTGACCTGGCTCGGCTTCTTAGCCGTTAAAATGATGGCCAGTGCATGTCACAGGAGGAGCCACCGCAGCTGATGCCAAGAAATGCCCCCCATCGCCCACTCTTTTGGACTAACCTTTACATGTGAAACAAAATTCCAGCTGGAAACACAAAGCTGAGTCTGGACCCTGATAAGGCCTAATACCTTGATGGTGGTAGGCCAGCCTTGTGAGGAAGGGCCCCTGTGATCCAAGCCAAGCCCCCTTCTCTTTGGTCTCAGTTTGTAAATCTGTAAGGTGGGAGTTTCTAGAGCTGAGCTGTCCAATATGGTAGCCACGTATGGCTCCTTAAGCGTCAATTAAAGTGAAATAAACTTAAAACCCACTTTCTCGGTTGCGCTGGCGCATTTCAAGGGCCAGCCACATGTAGCCAAGGGTCACCACAGTGGACACTGTGGATACAGATCTTCATTATCACGGAAAGTTCCACTGGACTACACTGCTCTAGGGAACCTCCAGGATTCCTGCAGGGGCCAAAGCTGGAGCTCTGTGTTTCCAGCTGGGTCAACTCCTTGGGGAACCTGAATTGAAATACTGGGGATGCAGCTCTTACAGGGAACCCAGGAATTCGTTTTCTAGGTTGCAAGCAGAGAATAGGGCCTGGAGCACATGGAATGGAGACCAAATAAGAGGCCTTTTCAATAACACTCCCCATCTGACCAACACATTGAAGGTAAGACTAATTGTAATCTGAAAATAGAGAAAGGTATAAAATTAAAAAATTTTTTTTAAATAGTAACAACCACTTACTATATTGGGTCATTTCCTACTATTCTTTTACATGCTGCCTACTCTGAGATTATATATTCCATTGCTGTTGCTGTTTTTTCAATTCTGTATCATAGGCATTTTCCTAAGTCATTCTTCACGTGCTTTAGATAGGTGCAGATTTCATCATACTCAGAAGGTAAGATTTTAAAAATCAGATTTGTTTCCATCATAAAAGTAATACATATGCATAAAGAATATTAGAAGTGTCCTATTACCCTACCCCCCAGAGACAACGGCTGCTATCATATTGCTGTCCTCCAGCTCTTTTTCATGCACGGAAGTTTTAAATGTAGTCAGAATCAGCCTCTGCACACAATTTTGAATTACTTTATTTCTACCTGACAATACATCAGAAAGGATGTCTGCAGTGGCACTAATGTGAACTTCACTATTTACATGATAATCCCTCAAGCAGGCACATCTTAATTCCCAGAACCCTTCAGTCTTGTCAATAGCACTATTGCACGTCTTAGTAACTATTTTCCTGTGATTTGTAATTTTCTTTTTCAGGTGAGACTTCTGAAGGGCCTGAGGTTAGAGAATGTCTAACAGTGCACACCTGGGCAGAAGAGGTGATGCAGAAGGAAGGGAGGAGGGCCCCCAAGCCCCCCTCTGCTCATTTTACTCCCTCCCACCCCACTTCCCGGCAACATACACCCCCTCCCTTGGCTTCCAGTACCTCCTAAATGCTGATGGAACCCAGTAACACAGACTTCATTTCTACTGAGCAATAATACAATGGCTACTAACCACATGCAATTAAATTTAAATTAATCAAAGTTAATCACTTCAATGTATAATACTAAAATCCAGTCCCTCCATTGCCCTAGAGCCACAATTCAAGCGCTCAACAGCCACAGCTCTCCCGGATAGCACAGATATAGATCATCTCCTCCATCATCTAAAATTGTGTTGGCCACTGATGCTCTAGACCCCCTGGATTTCTCCCCTCCCAAACCTACCATTCTCTTCACCTATCATTCTCTGCCGGGTCAGAGGACCAGCTGTCCCAAGAATCAACCCCCGGGCCTCTGCCACTAATTCTCCCTCTCCATTACTACCAGCATTGCTTAAGGTAGCACTCAGCCCCATCCGGATGGATTACCGATACATCCTGAATGTGACCCTTGGCCTCCAGTCCTGCCCTAATTTCAGCCACCCCAACAAGCAGCTTCCTGCACAGTTAATCTGATCATGGGCCGGCCTCGGGGTGGAGGGAGACCACATTCACATTTTAGTACATCCATGATGTCGCTTTAACCCTTTAACACCTGCAGTTCCCCCCCAACATGCTCTGTCCTTCCTAGCCTCAGGGCCTTTGCACACACTGTCCCCACTGCTCTTCTTCACCTATCTGTCTGTGGATATAACCTCTTCCAGGAAGCCCTCCCTGACAACCCCCACCCTACCTCCTCGGCACTCTCCCAACAGCCTGAGCACACAGTTGTCACAATCTTGGGTTGGGATAAAGGTTTCCTTATCTCCCCCACTGCACTGCAAGCTCCTTGAGGGCAGGGCAGGGGTCATCCCCATCTCCCCCAAGCCTAGCCAGGTGCTTGGCACATAGTAGGGTTTCAACACTATGCTGTGGAGAGGCACCTGGAGAGAAGGGTGTGGCAGAGGGACCAGGCCACATGGCACTGCCCCAGGAAACTCTTCACCCAGGTGCTATGGACTGAGCCCCAACCCGCAGCTGCTGGGGGGACCCAGAAGTACAGGATGTGCTCCCTGCTCTTAGGGGGCTCACGAGAGACCTGCTGGACTCAGCAAAACCGGGAGGTGAGCGAGTGTGTCCTCAACTGCACCCCATTTGCCTTGCGGCGATGTTGCCTGCCCCCACTGGGGACTCTGGCTCCAGCCTTTCCGCTCACCCACGTTACACGTTCCCTGTTGTGAATCCCTTTCCTTGGGGCCGTATTTTGGATTATAAAGTCATTTGGGCTAGCATTGAAAAAGGGACCTGCAGCACCTTAATCCCAAAGAGAGAATTCCAGACACGTAAGTTTCTCCAAGAAAACACAGTATGTATTTTACACTGAAGGACCTGAGTCCCCAGAGGTCCCCAGGGACTAATGCTACTGCCGGGGACCACAGCAATCTGCATTGTCCTAGGCTGAGTCCCTCTGGCTGGGAGGCAGCCTTTGGCCAGGCTGCTGCAGAAAGAGGTGCTTAGAGGAGAGGCCATCTTCTCCCTTCCCTCTCTTGCTCCTGCCCACACCCCCCAGGAGAGGAGCGTGGGCCACAGTGAGGCTGGCAGGTGGCAGGGACATTCAGCTGCATGCTAATGGCCATCTAGCGTCTGCAGCAAGACAGGCGCATGTCAGCACGACGCAGATCCGTTGCCAGGGGAACAGAATCAGGAGGGCAGCCAGCTCAGCCAGGAGGCGGGATGGGGTGGGGGTGGGGAGGGGCTGTGGCTACAGCCAATGTTGCCGCAGACACTGGCCCAGCTCCTGGGAGCATCCCCCATCCCGACCTGTCCACACGCCAGAGGCTCCAAGGGCACATTTCTCAGGCTTGTTTTTAAAAAGCAGGTATTTCACAGCCCCCGGGTGATGCTCCCCCGCGTCCTCAGGGCCTAGAAAGTGTCCAGAACATCCAGGCTGAAATGGACTGGGAAGGCTTTGCCACATGTGGCTGAAGGAACCAGGCCCAGGTTTGGTTACCTACCCATGCAAATCCATCTTTCCAAGTTTGGGAGCCCAGATGACATGGCCTTGGAGTACACAGCAGCCCAGTCAGGGGCTTAGGGGAGCCACAGGTGCCCCAGTGACCACACAGGTGCCCCAGTGACCCAGAGCTGAAAGGGCCAAAGCAAAAAGTGAAGTGACAGCAGCCACAAAGTTTGACCCGTGGAAGAATGTCCACCAGCAGGCTCCCTGGGCTTCCACCTGCAGCATGCATATTCTCCCTGACCACACAGCCTGTAGGGCCCCAGAACAGTCTAGAAAAGGGCTACATCAGCCTTTTCTCACTGCACAGGTACACAGCCCAAAACACTTCCCAAGGTACCTCTGAAGTCTGGACAACACAACCTGGAATTAATGAACGGTCCAGGACACGGACTTCTGACTTCAACCCCTGGTGTAGGAAGCATGTCGTGCAGGCTGACCCAGACCCGGGAAGGGTGGAAAGGGCTTCTGAATCTCTCTTTTTCTCCTGTGAGTTTTCCCCAACCCCATTCCCAGCTATTTGGACTGTATCATGGGTGCAATAGGCCAGGCTGGGAACCACACATGACTTCCAAAGAATTAACCCTCCACACCGTTTTTTTTTTTGGCAATTTAGGCCGCGTTGATAATTTCTGGACACATGTAAACCTAATGGACAAGAGACCCCGTTTCCAGGGGCAAGCAGATGCTCCTGACCAAGCCAATTGCCACAAAATTCCCTTAATTCATCCTTAAGATGCAGGTTTTTTATTTTACCTTGTGGCTTTTATTTCACAAGTTTGCATTAGATCTCTTCTTCTACCATTCTTTTAAGGTGTAGGGGGGGTCATGAAAATATTGGATAATATTTAACACCCACCCAATAGCTGCCCACATCCCAACTGTCCCCTTACAACTCTCCACCCTGGGTCCTTTCTTGTCGCCAAAATGGGGCAGAAAAGTGGGTGTTGGCCTTCCGGCGTTGAGGAGGTGGGGATGTTAGAAGCACGATCCGGGGGACACCGGGTAGGACCCAGCGGAACCAGCTCCGGGTCCATTTTGGAAATCACTCCCAGAGAGGAAATGGCAGACCGGCCTCCTGGGCGCTAAAATCGCATACTCCCCGAAGTCAACACAAGCAGGGTAGAAAGCCTCTCTGGATAAAGCCACATTTTAAGGCAAAAACGCTGCTCCGCGGGCAACCTGGCAGCGCTCCCTGCGGGCTGTGGCGAGAAGACCGACCCCGAGCATTCCCAGACTCCCTTCAGCGTCCTCCCCCACCTCCAGCGGCTGCGAGGTTTCCAAACATCGGGATGGATGCGCCGGCCACCGCGCGGTCCCTAGGGCAAGGCCGATCTGGAGGCGGCAGCAGGAACGAGGGCGCGGGGAGCCCCCTCAAGTGCCGGTGACTTCAGGGGAGAGGGGAGAAGGGACAGAGGAGAGGGTTGCGCGGCGCCCGGCAGGCCGTGCTCCGCTCCGCAGCTCGCGGCCTGCGGGGAGGTGGGAGGTGCGCGCAGGGCGCACGGCGCCACCTCCGCAGCCCCGGCTCCCGGCGAGGCCGCCCGCCCGGAACCGCCCCGAGGCCCCGGGCACGCTGCGGCTCGGGGAGGGCGAGCGGCCGGCTCGCGCAGCGCCTTACCTGCAGCCACCCTAGCCGGGGCCAAGGGCAGGAGGCAGGCCAGCCAGAGGATGCGGCCGAGGCGCGGCCAGAGGGCCGGGGCCATGGCGGCGCTGGGAGCTGCTGGAGCGTGGAGGGCACGCGGCTCGATTCGGCTGCGGCGGCTGCAGCTCGTGGGTCGCACGGCACGGGCTGTGCGGGGAGGTACGGGCGCGGCGCCGGCTCGTCCTCGCTTCGGATCGCTGTGTCTCTGCGCGCCGCCGCCGGCCACAGCCCGCCGCGCCGACCCCGACCCACGTCAGCCGCGCCGCGCCCCCTCCCCGCACCCTCCCTCACTCCGCCGCACGCCGCCTCTCCCCACGATGCTCCACTCTCCCCACGATCCTCCCCTCTCCTCCCCGGTCTCCGCTTCTCCAATCTGCTCCCCCTCCCTCCCTTCCCTCGCCGCGCCCCTCCTCTCCCCTCGACCCCTCCCTTCCCCTCCCCTCCCTGGTCACCGTTCCTCCACTCTGCGCCCCCTCCCCTCCCTGCGTCTGTGCCCGCGTCCGCCGGCTCTGACTCAGCGTCCCTAGAGGAGCGTGCACCAGTGTGAAGCCCAGAGCAGGCCCCTTTGGGCTCTTTCTCCAGGTGGCGTCTCCCCTCATGACGCACACGACTTGGAGATGCGGCTCTTCATTCAAGAAAAGTGTAGCACCTACTCTGTGCAAGGCGCTGGGCAGTGGGCCTAGGAACGTCTTGTGTCCCTCCGGAGGGAAGGGCTTGGGTGCAGGTGCCCAGGTGCAGGCGCGGGGACTGATGCCATTCCTCAGTTTACCCTCTCTGCACCTGCTGTAAAATGGGGTTTGTGGTCATACCTGGGCCCACAGCGACAACGCTGTCACTGAGGGCCTTGGGACACTCAGACAACCAAGATAAAGAGTGACCAGGCTGCTCCTTGGACACTCCCTGGCCTAAGCAGGCGCTTCCGTCTGCCATAACGGAACAGAGCATGTCTTTTCTCCTAGAAGGTGGCCGGCCTGGCTGATCTTAAAGACTGGACACCGGCAGCCTGGCTCCTGGTCCCAGCTCTGCCTCTACTTTATCCTTGGCAAGGGAGCCCACCCAGAGGGGGTGTTGGATGGCTGGTCTCACCTGGCTGGCACTGATGGGACCACAATTGCCGGATGGGCTGCATGGGAGTGAAAGAACTTCTGGGACAGCTGTGGGGTCCCCTGAGAACGGGCCCCACTGGCCCCATTGCCATCTCACTGTGATGGAGGGGAGAACAGATTCGAGTGAGTCCCCTTAGGAAAGTTAAAAGTGCTAGCCACTCCCTGGTGGCATCAGTCACCATTGTGGGGACAAATACCAGGCCTAGGAACCAGGAGACTTTGGATTCTGAGAGTTATGTGACCTTGAGAAAGTCACATGACTCTCCTGGTGCCTCAGTTCACTTTTCTTTAAAATAATAATAATGCCCCATGAGACTGTGGTAAGGATAAAACGACTTGACACATAGAACAGTGCTTGGACGTAGTAAGTACTCAGTCAGTGTTGGCTGTCATCCTTAGAACTGCTTAAGGACTTGGGAGAGTTTCACTTGTCCATCAGGAATTGAGAAGAAAATAGTATATTAAGATTAAAAATTAAGTTTCAAATATTTGACTATTTCACATTTTTCAAAGGTCTGGTTGTTAGTGGTTTTTGTAATGTACTAAATGCATAAATAGAATCATAACATTTATTACGTTTTTTTCATGTGTGACATTATTACATTGAATAACTATACAGTAGCC
Organism: Aethalodelphis obliquidens; assembly: GCF_003676395.1. Lineage (NCBI taxonomy): Eukaryota > Metazoa > Chordata > Mammalia > Artiodactyla > Delphinidae > Aethalodelphis > Aethalodelphis obliquidens. The sequence continues at coordinate 5,533,917 of NW_020837974.1, forward strand.
ATAGATGGTCACATCTACGTCACAGAAGCCACCTGCAAGGCCACCCTGAAGCCGATGTTGATGTGACCCTTCTTTGTCTAATTCCCCACAGGTATCACCTCCCCCAGAAACCTTCCTTCTTCTGGGCTCTCACAGCACCTGTCTTGATGTCAATTCTTGTCACTGAAAATCTTTCTAAAGCAGGTTAGTCGGTCTGTTGGCCCTAGCAAAATGGTATAATTGATTTCCCTTTGGTAACAGAAGGGCAGCAGCCCTAGTGTTAATATTCCTACCACAAATCCTCATTATCTTGCATTGGAAATGTAACTGTGGGAAGTGGGGGCCACTGAGCTGATAACAATCACCCCCGATCAGCTCTGGAGAGGCTTTGGGGGTTAAATTCTATGGTAGTTTGAAGTAGGCAAAAGGGAGTTCAGGGTGATCTCTTTGTTGAATTTACCATGGCTCCAGGCCTAGATCTCAGCTTTACCGGATTTTCTGCTGGAATTTTTCAACCACAGGACACCCAGTCACCCTGTTGAAACCCACAAGAGACCTAGGGAGGATGTGTTAATTCATCACGGGGGAAAGGTTCTTCATAGAGGTGGAGCCCTTAGGGCCAGCCTCCACGAAGCCCAACAGGTGAGGCAAAGGTAAGCAGGGACTCCAGCACACCAGGGGACAGGGGAGGGAGGATGGCCTCTTGGTGGCTCTCAGAAGGTCAGACTGAGGCCTCATGCCCTGAACCACTCCATGCAGCGACCACTTGTGCAGACTGCTCGTGTCCACCAGTGTGAATATTTTGAGGCTCCCTGTATTCTTTTTAGTGTTCCAGCTGTTCCTATCCTATGGGTTCATACAGTATTATTCCAAACATTTGTTTATGGGCCGCATTGTGTCCCTTGAGAAATCCATATGTTAAGGCATAATCCCCAAAGTGACTGTATTTAGAGACAGCACCTCTAAAGGGGTAATTAAGGCTAAATGAGGTCATAAGGGTGGGGCCCGAATCCAATAGGACTGGTGTCCTTATAAGAAGAGGAACAGACACCAGAGATCTCTCGAGAGAGAGAGCACAGAGAGGTCATGTGAGCGCATAGTGAGATGATGCCACCTATACGCCAAGAGAAGAGCCTCAGAATGAAACCTACCTTGGTGGCACCTTGATCTTGAACTTCCCAGTCTCCAGAACTATGAGAAATAAATTTCTGTTGGGTAAGCCACCCAGGCTGTGGTACTTTATAATGGCAGCCTGAGCAGACTAAGACAACACCCAATGGGTAAAAGGAATACATTGGGAAAGAAAGACAGAGGGACTGCCCTGGTGGTCCAGTGGTTAAGACTCTGCATTCCCTATGCAGGGGGCCCGGGTTCAATCCCTGGTCAGGGAACTAGATCCTGCATGCTGCAACTAAAGATCCCGCACGCGGCAACGAAGATACAGCGTGCTGCAACTAAGACCCGGCACAGCCAAATAAATATTTAAAAAAAAAAGAAAGAAAAGGAGCTTTCTGTCTAGGAGAGAAAAAGATGATAAATGAGTAAATATAATTTCTGATTCTAAGGAAAATTCCAGTATTATGAGAGCTAGTGGGGGGGTGGTGGTGGCAGGCAATGGTTTTCTTATATTGGGCCTTAAAAAGGCCTCTCTGAGGAGGTGACATTTGAGCTCATCAAGGATGACAAGGAGCCAGCTTTGTGCCTCTCAGGGAAGAACATTCCAGACAGGAGAATTAGCTACAAAGGTCCTAGGTGGGCAGGAGGCACAGCAAGGCCATTGTGGCTGGAACATGAAAAATGAGGCTGGGAGGTGCACAGGCCCAGGGATTGAGGATAAGTTGAAAGGTCTTTGGAGGGTTTTAAGCAGAGGAGGTGCATGATCTCATTTATCTGATAGAGATGAAGTTGACACTGTCCCCAACATCTAATTCAGGAGATAGACAAGAAAACAGGCAAAAATCATAGCAGCATGATGGGTACTTTTGTAGGAGAAGCTAAGCCCATGGGAAAGCATGTGAATTTCACCAATGTTAACCTCCCCGTCCCCCCAACTGTAGGTCTTTATCACATGCAATTAAACGGAAACTTATCAAAGGATTTGTGTACTGCTGCTTTTTTTCTCGACCCCTCCCCCAACAATATTAAATAACCTCGGATGGCACATTGGTTCCAGCCCTTAGATTTTTCAACTTTACCCAATTTTGGACCTCCTAAATTTTGGGGTTGGCGGTGGTAGGAGCAAAGAGGATTTTCCTTGCAGGTGGGCAACTTCTTCCATGGGGGAAGGAGTGTTCTGACCCACTATATTTCTCCTGCGGCAGAAATAAGTGGCACTATATATATCCACTTACAATCTCAGCGCTTCAGCTGAGGCTTGTTCTTAAGTGGCAACATTAAACAAAAGCAAGGAGCATGTCTCTGAACGTATCTTGTAGGAATTGCAAGCTCTATTTATTACCCTGTGTGAAATATATCTGTCTGAGAAGGGAAAACAAAGGTTCTGGTGAGTTAGTGATGATGGGGTGGCAGTGGGGTGGTGCGGGGCGAGCAATGGGGAAGCACTGTCAGGAAGGGGCAGGAGGTGGAGCCAGGTCCTGGAGGGGCTGGAGGTAGGTCAGGTTATCACTTTCATGCTCTGTCCATTTACCATGATTACTACGTGTTTCCAGGAACAGCTCATCATTCAACCAGTCTCATAGATGGAGTCTGCAGGTGAGGCCTGACAGGGCCTCCTGGTCCAGCCATCACCTCATTTGGGCATCCGGGCCCCACTTTCCCCTCCCTCTCATCATTGCTCTGAGCCAAGGCACCTGCCCCGTCGCGTAGGCGCTGAAAAGCGGTCCACTGCGGTCTAGCCTCGGAGTGATGCAGCTGCAACAAATGACCAGGCCGGCCTCTTCCAGGCAGAACACCTGAGCTCTCCTTTGCTTACAGGGTCTCCGTCTATCTGCAGCCTTCGCCTTCCCGAAGACCCTCCTTACCTCCTCCCCCTCCCCGGGCTAAGAAGGACCCCAGGGCTCAAGCTGGGGAGAAAACCCCGCCCAGCATGCCACGTTCTGCTCAGGGGTGGCCTCTTCCCGGGCCCGTCCGCCGTCTGCTAAGGAAGCCCCGCGGGTGCCCACCGCCCCGCACCAGCCCCCAAGCGTCCCTCTCCAGCCTCCTGGCTTCTGCGAGGATACTTAGGGCAGAAAGAGCCGAACCAAAGACGCTTGTCACTGCCTGCCCCTCCCTCCCGGCCTGCGGCCCCGCCCACGCGGACAGAGGTTTAAAGGGCCAGGCAGGCGCACCCGGGCGTGACGCCTCTCCCTACTCCCGCCGCCCGCCCAGGCCGCACCCACTTGGAGGCGGCGCGCCGGGGCCTATTCCTCCGGCGGCGGGCGCGGCCGCTTTAAGCGGGGGCGGGACTGCGTGCTGCGGCGCGACAGCGGCAGCGGCTGAGAGGGCTTAGGTGGGGTCGCGGGCTGGGGCTGCAGGAAGCCGGCCGCCGATGTCGGGGTAAGTGTGGGCAGGCGCGGTACGGCGGCGGTACGGCGGCGGAACGGCCTCGGGAGGTGCGCGCGGCGGCCCCAACGGGTGCGGCGGGGCCCGGGCGTGGGGAGGCCTCTGCGGCGCCGCGGTCAGCGGAGCGATGGAGGGAAGCGCATAGCGATGGAGAGAGGCTCCGAGCAACCCGGGGTCCCTCCGCCCCCCATCGGGGCCCAGTCCGGGTGGCGGGGGCCGGCGGCGGCTCTCAAACCGCCGCCGCTGCTGCCTGGGCTGGCCGGGGATCGCCGGGAGGCGGAAGGCTAGTGGCGCGGGAATTGACCCTCGGCGCCCGCCGTAGCCCGGCCCAGGAGGCGGGCGTTGGGTGTCCGGAGAGAGTGACAAAAGGAGGGAAGCCGAGAGCTGTTTGAGGCCGGGGAGATAGAGTGTGGGGTTGGGGCCCCGTCCCCCCGGAGGCGCCTCCTGTTGCCCTGGCCCCTCTCGGCCTCCACGCAGGCACCTGGCTCGCCTGGCCCGGCGCGCAGAGCGAAGGTACCGGCGTCGACAGCGCCCCCTCTGGCCCGGCGCCGCCGCCTCAGGCCTGGCGCGGCGGGGCGGGGCGGCGCGGCGGCGCCGTTTGCCGGGAGCGGGCGGGGCACCGGCTCCGGCCCCCACAACCTGGGCCGGGACGCGGGGGCGGGACCGAAGCCAGGCCCGGGCCCTTGGCTTCTGGGGTCTTGGAGCTTCTCTCCAGCTTGGAGGCTGGATGGGACGTCTTCCCTCGGGGCCCCCAACCCCCCGGCCCAGCGGATAGCGGAGCCTGGCCTCTCGGGGTCTCGGAAAATGGGGGGTTGACGCCTTCGGTGAAGAAGTGGATCCAAGCCTTTAAAAAGTTTGGGTACGACCCACCCGAAGTTTCTTAGGTAGGGAGTGGCCGTGACCCTGAGTCTTGGGTCTCGGTGATGGGAGGTGAAGAGGAAGCAGAAGTCGGGTCATCCAGCGGGGCTGACAGAATCCCTTCGGTTGGTTTCGTTAGTGACTTTTCCTGCCCCCGGAGCCGGCGGGCTGCGCGGGAACAGCGGCAGGCACCCTCTCTGCTTTTGGTGTCTCGAGAGGGCGGGCGGAAGAGGATCTGTGGCGTCAGGGTGTCCCCATTGCTTGGGGCAGGAGTGTGAGCTGCAAGGGAGCGTATCTGGTAGGCAGGGCCGTTGAAAGGCCTGCAGAAGAGTTAATGGTGTGTTTGTTGAAGAAAGAAGAAAAGCAAGTCATGAAACTGCTCCTTAATGTAGAGTGAAATGTGACTGTTACATTCGCGGGGAGGATGGATAAGAGCAATTTCACTAGGTTCTCTTAAGAGGGCTCTTAAAATAGAGACCTAGTCTCCTGTTTTTCAGCCTGGAGCTGCAGTTCTCAAATTGTGGTCATCCACACCTGTTTCCAACTCACTGAGGTGCTTTTTGAAGCATTTAGCCTATTGTATGTCAGATGCAAGCAAAATTTACAGCTTCCTGGACGCCTCCCTGAACCGAGGTCTCTGGATGGTGCTTGGGAGTCCACCTTTGGCACCTGATTTTAGTGCACAGTGAAGTTTGAGAACCCCTCACCTAATGCACAGGTGGTCCAACTACAGTCAGCAGACCAAATCCAGCCAGGTGGCTGTTTTTATACAGCACGAAAACTAAGAATGGTTTTTACATTTTTTTAACGGTTGGGGGAAAAAAATCAAAAGAGGAATAATGTTTCATGATACAACTCAAATGAAATTCAAATTTCAGTGTCTGTAAATAAAGATTTATGGATTACAGCCATGGTCGTTCGCTTACAAGTTGTCTGTGGCTATTTTGTGCCTCCAGCAGAGCTCAGGAGTTGGGACAGACCACAGAGCCTGAAATATTTACTCTCTGGCTCTTTACAGAGAGTTTGCTGGCCCCTAGCCTAGGGAAAGACGGACATACCATAGGAAAGAAAAGCATCTGTGTATAAAAATCTTGTTTAGAAATTAATAGACAGTATGGACTTAAGTAACTTTTATTTTCAAAAAAGCAGAGGGAGCAGTGTTGTTTTCTGAATTAATGGAAAACTGTTTAGATTAACACAGGCATTTAGGTAAGATTTTCCTAGCGATCATGAACCTGTGCCCTCAGTAAGTTGGTTAATCATATGCTTCTTTTTGTAGGCTGGGCAAACTCATGGTTATAATACTTTTCTCTTGAGAAACAAACTAGCTCAAAAGAAAAATGGCGTTTGTTGCAACACAAGGGGCCACGGTGGTTGACCAAACCACTCTGATGAAAAAATACCTTCAGTTTGTGGCAGCTCTCACGGATGTAAATACACGTGAGTTGATGCTTTTCATCATTAAGAAATGTGTTGATGTGACTCCTTCATCTCAGTTCAAATGATGTGCACGTTGAGATGAGTAGTCACATTAACTTTTATCTTAATTTCCCCTTTGTCTACCTCGTGGAGAAGCAAAGTGATGAGCATTTCTGGCTGGAGCCCCAAAGAGGCACGCGTGTGGGTGCGCGTATGTGTGTATCTGTGTCCTTGTCTGTGCATGCATGTGTATGTTTGGGAGTACGAGTGAGTGTGACTGGTTGTAGGGAACTAGTTATGTGCCTGCTTTTAGACCATGACAGTCAAACTGATAAGATCTGATTGCTTCTCTTAAATTATTAAATCCAGTAATTTTAGGAACATTCTTAACATAATTTCTCAATTAATCTGGTGGTTTGTTTTGCCATTTACAGCTGATGAAACAAAGTTAAAAATGATGCAAGAAGTTAGTGAAAATTTTGAGGTATGAGCTTTATATTTTATTTTATATTATATTTTATAAAGCTTTAAATTTTGAGGTATGAGCTTTTCATTTTGTGATAAGTATTCACATGTGCTTTCCTACAGCTTCCCTGTCAGTCTTTTTACTAGTAACTTAAAAATTATCTTTGTTAATGTAATTTGTTGTATTTCAAAATTGAAATTTGTACAGTGTTGTCCAGTTTCTTCACACTGGTGATAGTGACTCCTGAACAGTGTTGAGGAATATTGCTTTTGTTTTGGTTATTTGATCTTTTTTTCTTTTCTTTTTTAATTTATTTATTTTAATTAATTTATTTTTGGCTGCGTTGGGTCTTCGTTGCTGCATGCGGGCTTTCTCTAGTTGTGGCGAGCAGGGGCTACTCTTTATTGCGGTGCGCAGGCTTCTTGTTGCAGTGGCTTCTCGTTGCGGAGCGTGGGCTCTAGGTGCGCGGGCTTCAGTAGCTGTGGCTCGCGGGCCCTAGAGCGCAGGCTCAGGAGTTGTGACGCGTGGGCTTAGCTGCTCTGTGACATGTGGGATCTTCCCGGACCAGGGCTCGAACCCATGTCCCCTGCATTGGCAGGTGGATCCTTAACCACTGCGCCACCAGGGGATCCCCTTGACGTTTTTTTCATTTTCAACTATGGTAGCCCTTTTAGGCATATGCTTTCAGGATACACTCAAACTTTTGTTGTGGATTTGTTATGCTAGGTAATGGATGGTATGGGAATGAGAGCTGGGTGGCAGTTTTGGCTCTCCTGTTTATAACTTCTGCAACTTTGATCAAACAGTTTCTCTCTTCTGGCTCTTACATTCTACGGTTTTATATTGACCCATAGGTCCCTCAGATTCTGTTCATTTTTCTTCAGTCTTTTTTCTCTTTGTTCTCTGATCTGCCTTCAGATTCACTGTTTTTCTGTCATCTCCGCATCTGCTGGGATGTTATTTTTAAATTTCAGTTTATTTGTATTTTTGTTTTAAAAGTTTGGTTATTGTCTTTCAGTTCCAGAATTTCCATTTGGTTCTTCTTTAGATGCCACTTCTCTGTAGAGATTCCCCATCTTCATTTATTGAGACCATGTTTTCCTTTTATTCTTTGAACGTATTTATAATAACTGCTTTGAAGTCTTTGCTAAATACAATCCTCTATAAAGGTGGATTTTTATTGACTACAGGTCATGTTATCTGGCTTCCTTGCATGTCTGGTAGTTTTTGATTGTACACCAGACATTGTGTGTGAAATGTAAGGACCCTAGATTCTGTTATCTCCCTTGGAAGAGTGTTGATATTTTCACTATAGTCAGCAGTTCAGGTGCTGGCTGATCTCACTGAACTTGTGTAGGCTTGGTTTTATGCCATGGTAGAGAGGATCTCTGGGAATCCCAAGGGGTTTCCCAAGTCCCTCTGACTTTCTAGGATTCAACCTCCAAACCCCATCTTTCTGTGGATCTCATCAGAGGTTGATTTTAGATTTTTTTGGGATGGGGCTAAACTAGGCCTTACTCTGGGGCATGGTCCTTCCTCAGCTGAATGTATGAGGTGCTATCAAGGTGTTAAGGTCTTTGCACTGTGTCGAGGCTGGACCCCCAACATCCTCTGACATTGCTAAACCTCTGATGTCTTTCTTCATTTCTCAGTCCTCAAGTGCCCACTTGCTGGTAAGCCTCAGGTAGTCTTACCTTCCCTTACCTATAAGTACAGCCCAGTCCTCAGTCAAGGACTCACAGGAGACCATCCACACCCCCTTCTGTAGTTCCTTTTTCTCTGGGGCTTTGCCCTGCAGATTCCGGCCACTTCAGCTGTTGCAAACTCTGGTATTTGCGCCTCAGCTCAGCAGGACCATCATGCTTTCCTTGGGCTCCAGCCTGCTGAGCCTGGTTGGGAAACCGTTCCCAGGCAGAGAGCCGAGGTGGGGCACAGTTGGTGAGTTCCCCTTCTTCTAGAGATCATGGTCTTGCACTGCCTCTGGTCCAGCACCTGAAACTGTTCTCTCATATTTTGTCCTACTTTATGGTTAGTCTGGTGCCAGTTAGTCTCAAAGGCCGAAGAGAAACTCGCTTTTCTTTTAATGTGGCTATGATAAAACCTTTCTCAGAGTTAATATGATTAAGAACAATAGATAAAATGTTTCCTAGCCTCTGTCATGGTCATTTGAATCACTAAACATTAAATAAATGTTCGTGGGATCGAATTAGATACCCTACTCTCTATAGTAATGGATGGTATTTTTGTTTGCTGAGGGAATTTTTTGTTTTTTTTGTTTTGATTTAAATAGATGTTTTCCAGGATTTGTTGCCTTGAACTGAGGTGGAAAAAAATCCTGAGATATTTAGAGATGAGCTAAAGAGCTTTCTCTTCCACCCAAGCTGTTAGTGCAAATTGTTGAAAAAATAAATAAATAAAGCTAAAAAAAAGAGGTGGGCGGTAGAACAGGAAAGGCCTGCATTCTCCATTTTATTGGAAGAACTGCTAGGAGAGAGCCACAGCCCTTAAAGTTTATTTGAGAGGCTGAAATTGTGGAGCTGCCTGTGATCCTCTGAGTGTGGGCGTGGGGCTCTTTCAATTAAGTGTCTCAACCCTTTCTCTCCTGTTTAGGGTCTGGCCGTTAGCAAGTTAGTTCCTGGCTTTGGTCTCAGATGCATTGATTAAATTAACAGAATTAAAAGTTAGCAAAGTAATAACACTTGGGGCTTTTCCAAATAGTGCCTTTTGAAATCTGATAGGCATTTACCTTAAATGAAATTCAGATGACTGAGTCCTTCGAAGAATGAAATACTAGAATGACCACCAGTAGGTAATTCTAAATTACCACCACTGTTATCCCAGAACAAAATATTTAAGTGAAATTAAGAATTCCCAGTGGTTTAAGGAATCTTAGAAATTCATTTCATTAACCACTTTGGGATAAGATTCCAGGCTAAGTAAATGTCACATGGGCCATTTCCCAGGGCAGAAAATAAAGAAATGTTGAAGTTAGAAGTCACAGGAAGCATTCGTATGGATCAAAAAGCCAGGGGCTAAGTTGAAATACTGGCAGAATAACTGGGCACCTTGTTGAATCTTTCCTATGGGAGAAATTTGAAACTTAGATGTTTGAAGTCTGTGGAATCTGGATGGTATGGGCTGACGTGCAGATGAGCTTGATTTCTTGATAACCTTGATAATGTTCCGTCATGACTCTTATCCCTCTTTTCCTTCAATCCTTGAATGTGGGTGTTTCGTAAAAAGTCTTACACTTTGGGGTTGAAAGGTGACAAATACAGTTCTTGTCCCCAGTGGATTCGCAGTCGGCTTGGGGAGGGGCTGGTGAGGTGCTGTCTGGCTCCTAGGGGTGCCTCTTGACACACAGCGTGCTGTGGGCACGGGGCCCCTGGAATTGAGCTCCGGGTCGGCCGTGGGAGACCAGTGCTCAGGTGCGCATCCCAAGAATGGCGGTTCTTTCTTTGCCCCTGTGGCAGCGCACTCTTTTCTGGTTTTTGCCTGTATTTCCTTCTTTATAGACTCCTCAGGTAATAGACAACCCCATGTCTTTATCTTCCTCCCAGATCCGTGTCTGGAGCTCCAGACACATTTAGCTGCCCAGATGCCTTGACTCACCAGCTTCTCAGACTCAAGATAATAAAAGTTTAAATTCCTTCCTCTTATACTCCCATCCCTGCCATATTGAACTAGAAAAAGTTTCTAGTTCATATTGAACTAGAAAAAGTTCAATATGTACCTTTTACACTCAGCCTTTCTCGTCATTTTGTGCCTTTGCATGTGCTTTCCTTAGAACCTTTCCCACTTTGTCCCGTGGTTAACTCCTGCTGGCCTTTTAGGTTTTAGTGTCAGCATCACTTCTTCGGGAAGGTGGTCTCTGCTATTGGTTCCATCCAGTCAGTCATGCCCCATTGTTCAGTTCCCTTAGTTAGGTGAACATTCTCCACAGTGCGAGTATTTCTAGGTTTACCAGTAAATTTTAGCGTTTAGTTCTCTCTAATTGGATATCAGAAGCAGCAATCATCTTAACTTCTTTAAAACTATGTTATCACTAAAGCATCTGAAGGTATTAAAAATTACTGTCAGCTCTGCTACAATTTTTTCCTTTTGAGGTTATTATAATATGTGAATTTGAATATGTACACAAACCTTTATGGGGTTTTCTTTTATTTTTGCATAATTAGAATGTCACTTCATCTCCTCAATATTCTACGTTCCTGGAGCACATCATCCCTCGATTTCTTACATTTCTTCAAGATGGAGAAGTTCAGTTCCTTCAGGAGAAACCAGCCCAGGTAACCTGTTCAAAAATATAATGAGAAAAAAATGTCCTGCTGTAGGAGTGCAAGCACTTAAGAATGAAAACAACTCAAAAAACTTATGGTTCCCCTTAAAAACAAAAGAAATTTTGTCATATAAGGATAACTTTGTCCAAGGCCATTGCCTCCTCAGCTAAATATCTTGGTTTTATTTCCTCATAGCCATCTCTTTCACAATTTAAATTCTTCACATTTGCTGACCAGTGACGTGTGCATATGCTATGTATTATAGCCAAATTCATGTGTATATATAGGAGGGAGCAACAGTTTCATGACCCTTCCCATACCTGTTGCCCAGCTCTGGTCTTACTATTTTCAGTTCTTGTAACTCTGGCCAGTTTTGTTTTATCTATACCCCCACCCACTCTTCGCCTCCCCCCTCTTCGCCTTGATTATTTTAAAACAGTCCCATCATAACTTTTTTTCCATAAATATTTCAGCATGTATCCCTTAAAAATAACTTTAAAAATTACCATAGTACTAGTGAAAGTTAATTGCTAAACAAAGCACTTTTATGTGGTACCAGTTCAAGATCTACCTATTTGACCTACTTTTTAAGTTGTCAGTTCTATAGACAAAATCATGAAAGCTTAGCACAGCTTATGATGTAATTAGTCCTTAGGCCCAAGGTAATTGGAGAGCACGTCAGAGGAGCTAAACAGAGCTTATGAAGGGAGACTGCAAATGAAGTTCACTTGGTGTTTTGCTCTTTTCATCTTAAATTCACCCCACATGCACACATTAGTGTCCTCCTCCTGGGAATACTGATAAGGTGTAAAAGAGGAAAATTTGGCTTACTTGATTTGGTACACAATTTTAGAAATACTGAAAATACTGGTTTGCAATACATGCTTTGGATTACATTTAAATAATTTACAGAACCATTTCTAAAATGGGCTCCATCTTATTGTATGGTGGTTACCAGTGCTGGGTACAGCTGTGTGACACTTCTAGGATGCCAAATAATTACCTTGGAACTCTTGGAAGGATTTCATATTTACATTTTTGTTTCTCTTCAACAGCAACTGCGGAAGCTCGTTCTTGAAATAATTCATAGAATACCAACCAATGAACATCTTCGTCCTCATACAAAAAATGTTTTGTCTGTTATGTTTCGCTTTCTGGAGGTAACTTTTGAGAATTTTTATCTAGCCGCATTCAAAACTTTTAATGATTTTCTTACTGTAAAATCCTGCATTATACAACTTTTTCACTAAAGTTCTGATTCACATGAGTAGAAATTTTTTTAATGTCCATTTTCTTCCACTTTGCCAACCAGATTACTAAGAAAGATTATTAAATGAAAATCTTTTTTTTTGAGTCACTGAGGGATTGACTAGACATAGTGGGAATCTGAAAGTGGGTGGTGGTCAACAGACTCCAAGTACAGGGGTCATTGGCTTTGTGCCTCTGTTTGTGTGTCAGGCGCAGTAGATGCATAGTAGTCAAAGAGTTCCTCAAATTCTTGGGGTTAATCCATTTGGTACCTGTTAAGCTAACCTCTGAAATTGTTTTCTTGTTGTCCTTAGTCTTGGTGTGTTTAGAATTCTGTCATGTTTCTGGGCCCCTTGGAAAGATGAGCTCTGTAGGGGGACTGAGTTGAGTTCAGATCCTGGCTCTGCCATGTATTAGCTCTGTCATGTCAGCCCCATTCTTTCCTGCCCCAAGCCTTCGCTTCCTCGTAGTAAGATGTGGAAGGCACCCCCATGCAGACAGTGTAAAGTGTTAGCACAGGGCCCAGTGCATGGTGGCTGCTCACTCATTGCTCTTTTGGCAATATTTTCAAACAATGAAACGTGTCTGCTGGGCCATTAAGACCTTGCTTCGTAGTGTGACTTGCCTTAATTGCCAGTTACTCATTTGTCTGAGTGTTACTCTCACAGGACCTACTGGCGGGCTATACTTCAGACAGTCCACCAAAGACTGCAAAAGCTTCCTCTCTGGGACAGCTGTGTTCTGTGGGTTTATGAATTTTCTACAAACCAAATCTAAGTTGGTTGATGGAGGGTGTATATGCAGAAAATGCTTAGAAAATAGTCTTTAGATTAAAATAAGTTTTCAGAAGTATAACTCTTTTTAAATGCTTTTTTTTTAAGACGGAAAATGAAGAGAATGTTCTTATTTGTCTAAGAATAATTATTGAACTACACAAACAGTTCAGGCCACCCATCACCCAAGAAGTAAGTGTTTATCTTGATAGCATTTATAAACTGTGCTGACAAATTGCTTCTGTGTGAATTTTTTACCCTCTTTTAGAGTTGACAGAACATATGCTGCTTTCAGTCATAAAAAATATCGCCTAAGTTGGGGGAAATTCTTTGTGGGTTAAACAGTGACTTTTTTCTGAATGTGTACATGAATATTTTGCTGAATTTGTTCAGTATTTGAAATGTGTTAACCAACCAAACTGGCAGGGCTCTTTGGGTGGTTCTGGTACTTACAAGTCTGAGATGCCCCAAGGCTCCAATGGCTTTTATACAAGGGTTCAGATGTGGGTTCTGAAGTCAGAGCTGGGTTTGAATCTCAGTGTGCAGTTGAGTAGCTGTGTGACAGTGGGTAAGCTCTGAGCCTTTTGGAGCCTTTTCTGTAAAATGGGGACAATCACAGTATATCCTCAAAGATTGCTTAGATAATTAAATATAAAAGTTAAAGTTCTTGGGCTTCCCTGGTGGCTCAGCGGTTGAGAGTCTGCCTGCCGATGCAGGGGACATGGGTTCGTGCCCCGGTCCGGGAAGATCCCACATGCCGCGGAGCAGCTGGGCCCGTGAGCCATGGCCGCTGAGCCTGCAAGTCCGGAGCCTGTGCTCTGCAATGGGAGAGGCCACAGCAGTGAGAGGCCTGCGTACTGCAAAAAAAAGAAAAAAAAAAAAGTTCTTAGCACAGTGATTGGCATCTGCAGAGTCAGCATTAAACAGTCTGTTAGCCATAATTAAGATACTATCTTTTCTGATGATAACCTTGGTAAATGCCTGTTGTAGATTATTTGGAAATTGAAAGACGAAATAGAATTCCTTCCATCTGGAAAACAATATTTAATGTCTTGGTGATTTCTTTTCCTTTTTCCCACCTTATGTATTTGTATGTTTACATAATCACAATACTACTGTGGATGACATTTTATATCCTGATTGTTTCCCTTCACATTATATGTAAGCGTTTTCCCAATGATAAAAAACGTTTTGTAAAGTTAATTTTTAATGGATATATAATATTCTTTCATATTCTTGGATATTTAGGGTATTTCAAAATTTTTATTTCATGACTAAAACTGAATATCTGTTTACAATTCAAATTATTTTGTAGACTGGGTTTATAGAAGTAGAATTACCAGATCAAAGGTGTTAATGTTTAATGCTTCTGATGCATATTGTTACATTGGTTTCCAGAAAGGCTTCAGCAGTTTAAGCTTCCCTTAGTAGTATAGTATAGTATGGTTGGGGAGGGGTGTCTCCTTATTTGCACTCCCTCCAGCATGGTGTGCTATTACTTTTTGAAAGGCAAAAAGTGACATTTATTATCATTTTCATTCCATTGCTCTTCCTGAATTAGAACACTTGTTTTCTGTTTATCAGTCTTTTTGTGTGTGTGTGTTCACATTCATTGCCTATTGGTATCTTGAGTCTGACATTTTTCTTACCTGTTTTGTGAGTTCTTACATATGGAAACTATTGATGTTTTTCTTATATATTGTAAGCATTTTCTGTTTATAAATATCTTCCTAATACTGTCTATTTCTTTTTTAGATTCATCATTTTTTGGATTTTGTGAAACAGATTTACAAGGAGCTTCCAAAAGTAGTGGTATGCTGTTTTTAATATTATTTGAATTTACTGTTTATATTTATTTATTCCTCATTCCAAACGGTTGAAGAAATAATTGGAGGGATGCTAATTTTACAATGGGGAATATTTAGTGATGGTTAAAATCTAGGTTCATAATTAGCCCTTAGAAAAAGAGTTCTTTTCGTTTCATTGTTTAGATACTGTATTTTTGACGTAAAAGCAATATATTCTTATTGTAGAAATTTTGCAAAAAAGGAAAATCATCCATAATTATTCTTTCACTTATAAGCAACCATTGACGTTGGAGTTTTGTTTCGAGTTTAACTTTGTGCTTTGTAGAGATGGTTGCCCTCATATTCTTGAAGCTTTTTGGGGGAGTGGTGTATACTTTCAGCATTTTTCTGTATCTTGAAAATTTTTTCCTGTATTGAAAAAACTGTTTCCAAGCAGTGCCACCCATATAAAAGTGTGTGGAGTGGAGGAGGAAAGGCTCCTCCCTACCATGCTCTCATTTACTGGAAGGAATCACTGTTACAGAAGGGAACGTCCTTCAAGACTCTTCTGTGGCAGTCATAATTTTTAGCGACCGATAATTTTCTGTCATATGCATGTACCTTGACCATCTCCCTATTGCTGGTTTCCCCCATTTTCAATTCATTACTGTCACAAATAATGCTTCGGTAAAAATCATTGTGCATAAATGTGTTTATGTTTCAGAGTTTCTATTTTCAGTTTTTTTTTTAAGCTTAAATTTTTTTTTAAATTCACACATGGTAAAATTGACTTTTTGGTTTTTTAAGGATTTTAACCTGCTAATAGTGTATAAAACTTAAGTTGCGTTCTGAGTTATCGAGTTATCATCGTGTCAACTACCATTTTGATCAAAGAAGAGCTGCTTTTCATACGAAGCTGTCTTTTTTAACATGAAGCCCAAATTTCATTGAGAACTAAGGATGCCAGTGAGGTCCTGGCCTTTTAAAATGTTTTCTGTACTTTGTTTCTGTTCCATACTTGACCTCGATTTAGGAGACTGTGTGGAAACTTAATTCAGTAGGGTTCAGCTCCTAGTTTCTTATCACTGGAGAGATGGGTTACATCCTCCCCGCCTCACTGAGGTGGTAATATAACATGACATACATTTCATCTTTTATCAGCCAGGAAAAAATAGAAAATACAGCAGGCAAGTTTGTTTTCTGTTGTTGGAGGTGGCGGGTGTGTCTGTCATGTTATCTTCATAGTCCTGGAAAAAAAGAACACCAAGTACTGTGGGGTTGGTGCAGTATAAAAGGGTAGGACATTCGATTTCTTCACCACACGTCAGCTGTAAATGACTTCTGTTTTTTTTTTTTCTGTAGAACCGCTACTTTGAGAACCCTCAGGTGATCCCCGAGAACACAGTCCCCCCCCCAGAAATGGTTGGAATGATCACAACGATTGCTGTGAAAGTCAATCCTGAGCGTGAGGACAGTGAGACGAGAACAGTAAGCGTTTCCGTTGTTTTGCTTTTTGCTTTGCTTTTATCCACATCTCCTGCCCTTGGTAGAGGAAAAATGAGGTATTGACATTTTAGACCACTTAAGTTTTTTGTTTTTTTCTTAAACACATGGAGGGATTTAGAATAAGCAAACAAACGTGTGTGCGCGTGCGAGAGATGTTGCTGATTGTGCTCTGCAGGTATGCATGTGAGCTGTTGCTCACCAAATGTACAAAGATAACATCGTGGTGGAATCCAGAACCAGAAAGAGCAGCTGACCCGGCAAGGGGGCCTCCGTTCTGTCCTTAGCTTCAACATTAGTGAAGTCCCTTTAAGCTGCATATAAATTTGTAGTTCAGTGCCTGACGGTGTGGGCTCTGCGGACAGAAGTTCTGGGATGATGTTACAGCTCTACCACTTGCATTTTTTGACTGTAGGAAAGTTCACGAACCGTTGTTCTGACCTTATTTTCCCTCTCATCTGAAAAATCAGTCTCGTGGAGTTTTGTGAAGGTAACGCTGGTACTGTCTGCAGCTGATGCATTAGATTTGTAGTATTTGCCATGTAGGGAACATGTATGAGCATTTACCATGACTGTATTTTTATGATTGAATCAAGACTATCATCTGTATTTGTTTTACTGAAATGGTTTTGCAGAATGTTTCACTTTGAGCTAGGATAAACAGGAAATTACATTTTGAATGAAGCTTTCATTCCTTTGTTCTTCCTGAATTAGAAACTTGTTTTCTGTTTATCAGTCTTTGTGTTTCTTTTTTTGCTTGTCTGTTCCTATCCATTTATCACCCATTTTTATTTTGAGTCTGACATTTTCCTTACTTGAGTTTTCATATATTAAGACTATTTTTTTCTTATATTTATTGTAAGCATGTTTCCTGTTTATAAATACCTATGAATAAAACTAGGTAAACTTGTACTTCTTGCTGTCGTTCTTGCAAGTAAGCAAGATAATAGATTAAAAAATTTTTTTTAATTTCTCCTGTGATTTGAATCTCTTAAGTTTTGACAAATTTTCCTGAGGTTTTTACTACGGGTGTGACATTGTAAAATATGAAAACCTTTATATTAAATAACAGTTCTATGTACTTTGTTTTCAAAATAGTTTATTTCACCACAGATAATTATGAAGACGTGTCAGTATTTTCCCTTGCCTTTATTTCAGTGGGGTGATGTGCAGTAGTGGCACACTGATTAGGGCTGTTCTAAGTGCCACGGGGATAACCTCAGTCCTCCTGTTCCTCTCTTGCAGCATTCCATCATTCCAAGAGGATCTCTTTCTTTGAAAGTGTTGGCAGAATTGCCCATTATTGTTGTTTTAATGTATCAGGTATGCATATTGCTTAGTAGCTTCTTGGGTTTTGGGCTTCCTATTTTACAACAAAGTTTACACCTAATTTTCTGTGGCAAATAGATGTGTATGATACACATGTGCTAACTAATGAATCTCATCACAGTTTCTTTGGTATGCCAAATTATTTTGCTATAAGCAGAGTGTCAAAGCATGACAATCTGATATGTTTGCTTTTAGCTCTACAAACTGAATATCCACAATGTTGTTGCTGAATTTGTGCCCTTGATCATGAATACCATTGCAATTCAGGTATCTGCACAAGCCAGGTGAGATTTCTTTGGTCAGTGATGTAGCTGATTACCATAGTTCTTTAATCCAAGTAAAAATGTACTTGCTGTCGTCATTTATAAGACAAGAAAATTTTGAGTGATAAAATTTTGGTTAAACTTATATGTATTTTTGGCTTTCTGAAGTTGTATTTCGATGATGGGTGACATGCCTCAGTCTTTGGTGTCTTGTAAATTTAGAACTATCATTAGGCATTACTGTCCTCAAGTACAGCTTTGGGATATTCCAGGCTCTCTCACCTTCAAGCCTTTGTTCTTGCTGTTCCTCTCAGCACGAGGGCTAGGAAGCTCTTTACCCGCTTCGTTCTTCCTCACCCATCACCCTTAATCACTGACTCGTTCATCCTTGAAGCCTCCCCGTGAAGCTTTTTCTCCAGCCTCACAGCATTCCTCCTAAGATCTTTGTCACTTGCTCTCTTGACTTGCAGCCTATCTGGCTCTAAGTCACTTGAGAGCAAGAGCTGAGGGTGAATCAGCCCTAACAGCCTCTGTGGCCACAGCAGGGGTCTTCCACTGGTCAGACAGGTGCCCTCGTGCTGTCTTCTGGGGAAGCAGGTCAGTCTCGCCTTTGCTGTGGGGATTCAGATTGTGGCTGCTGCCCAGCGGCCTGGAGATCTGCCTGCTTCATGCCTTTAAGGCCTTTAAGTTAGTCGGAACTGCATAAAAGTGTAGGCGTGTTTACTGTTGCTGCTGTGTAGAAATCAACCTTTTGGGGTTAGTAATTACTATAGGCTTTTAATTAATAGTAACATGACCGAAAGAGTTGAGAGCTAATATTGTTAATTTTGTTCATATCTCATTAGGCAACATAAGCTTTACAACAAGGAGTTATATGCTGATTTCATTGCTGCTCAGATCAAAACGTTGTCATTTTTAGCTTATATCATCAGAATTTATCAGGTAAGTTCATTGACTTTTGTTTTAAGTCAGGTTTACTGAGATATAATTTACATGCAGTAAAATTCACCTTTTGTAGGTGTACAGTTCGCTGATTGACAAATGTGTACAGTACAAATGCATACCTAACCACCAGTACATCAAAATACAGAACATTTCCATCGTCCAAAAAATTCCTTTTATATGTTTGTAGTCAATTTCCTCCTCCCGCCTCCAGTCCCTGGCAAGCACTGGTTTGTTTTCTGTCTCCATAGTTTTGCCTTTTCCAGAATGTCATAGAGATTAATCACTTGGTGGACAGTATTTGTAACCTTTTGAGTCTGGCTTCTTTCACTTAGCAGTAATGCTGAGATTCATCCTTGTTATTTTATTGGTGACTTGTTACTTTTTATTCGTGGTTAGTTGTCTTAGTCTGCTGCCATAACAAAATACCATAGACTAGGTGTAAACAGCCAGAATTTATTTTCTCACAGTTCTGGAGCCTGGAAAATCCAAGATCAAGGTTCCAGCAGGGTTTGGTTTCTGGGGAGGCCTTTCTTCCTGGGTTGAAGGTGGCCATCTGCTTGCTGTGTCCTCCCATGGTGGTGAGGCGGACAGAGAGATCTCCTTCTCTTCTTTTATAAGGCCACAGTCCTACTGGACGAGAGCCCCACCTATGATCTCATTCAACCTGAATTACCTCCTAAAGACTCTAAAGACTCTTATCTCCAGATACAGTCACAATGGGGGTTAGGGCTTCAACATATGAAATTTGGGGGGATACACAGTTCAGGCCATAGTGGTGTATTCTGTTGTATGGGTCTAATCATGGTGTTTATCCATTCTGATGATGAACATTTGGATCATTTCCAATTTTTTTAAAGCATTTTATCAAGATATAATTCATATACCATAAAATTCACCCTTTTAAAGTGTACAGTTCAATGGTTTTTAGTTTATTCACAGATTTGTACAACCATAATCACTATTCAATTTTAGAACAATTTTTTCTCCCGAAAAAGAAATCCGTACCAATGAGCAGTGACTTCCATTCTTCTCTGACCCACCAGCCCCTGGCAACCACTAAAGTATTTCCTGTCTTTATAGACTTGCCTGTTTCATTTTTGGCTTAATAAAGCCATATAAATATTTGCACACAGATTTTTATGCGGATGTATGAGGTTTATTGACTTTTGCTGTTATTGGAAGTTGTGTGTTATAGCAAATTATGTGGGAGAGATTGGAACTTCAAAAAATGGCATTATCAAGTAAAACTGATAAAGAGGTTTTGGAGGCTTTTTTGAGGAACCTGTAGAGTAGTTTTATTTTTGTTTTTCCCACTTGGAGCTGTGGTCTCTTCTTACTTAAATCATAAGAACTTGAAGGAAAAAATTGATACCTTATCTCTCATTAGTCTTACAGTTTTTTTGAATAAAACTCTTGTATAGAGGTGGTTATTCTAAAGTATGGAATAAATTTAGTCCTGATCTGTTCTAGAGCAATGGAATTGTATTATAATTGATCATTTTTTTAAAGATTTTATTTCAGGAAAGTAAAAATGAAAATGTGTGTGTCAAATTGTTTTTATTCTAAACTACCTTTGAAAACATTTGTAGCCTTCTCCCCCCTCCCTTTTTAATGTGTTTATCTCGATAATGATAACTTACACTAAGAAAATGGAACATTTGTAAAAAAAAAAGAAAAGTCTGGATTAGATACCCCTTGATATTTTAGTCAGCTTGAGTTATTGTGAATAGCTTCCTGAAACACCTCAAAAGGCAGTTGTGACTGGAGCGCATTCTGAGCTGATTAAAGGTGTCTTTGGTGTCATTCACAACTTACATCAATGGGACGACTCAGTAAATAGTTTTGTTTTTTAACTTCAATATTTATTTCTTCCTCCTTCCCTCTAACAGGGAAGCAATACATATTCACTGTTGAAAGTTGGGAAAATACAGAAAATACAGGAAGGCCTCCATGATCCCATGATGTAAAAGAAACTGCTCCATGTGGCTGCCCCTCTTTCCGGGGTGGCATTGTGCACACAAACTGCTAAGACTTTTCGGATAGTACTTGTGTGTTAGGCCTATTACTTTCTGAGGGTCCTTTGAGCCAAGCTTACTCTTACTGAATTTTTTAAAAGTTTATAAAACTTGGGTTTTTCTTAACAACTGCCTATCAGTATAACTGTGTTGTTTTCCTTTTTTTTTTTTTTTTTACAGGAGTTGGTGACTAAGTACTCTCAGCAAATGGTAAAAGGAATGTTACAGCTACTTTCAAATTGTCCAGCAGAAACTGCGCACCTCAGAAAGGAGCTTCTGATTGCCGCGAAGCACATCCTCACTACCGAGCTGCGAAACCGTATGTCTGTCTTGCCTCTGGCCACTCGCCTGTCTGTGAATGTGGGCCTGCTGCTGGCGGTCCATTGTGTGCTGAGCCTGCAGCTCGCTCAGTATTTTGGCTCTGTGTGTCCTTTCTTTATTGCTATTTTAGGTGTATTTTTTCTCCTTTATCTGCCTCTCTACCTCCCCCTCTCTCTGCCTGCCCATCCCTCCTTCCTTCTCTCTCTCTCTTTCTCTCTGCCCATCTTTTTTGCCTGCCACCAGGGTTCTCCCTTTGTCTTCTCAACAGTTTCATAATTAATGTGATAATTTCCTTAGCACAGTTTATGGTCTGGGTATCTCTTAGTACTTCTCTGCCTTCTGACTGCCTGTCTTTTGACATTGCAAATAGCCATTTGCTTTCTGACTCACAGCCAGCAATCTTTAAAAGGTGAGAAGAAAACAGTGTTTTCTTTCTCCATGTTGTGAAAATGATGGAAGAGTTTTAAATGGGATGTTTTAAAATCTATTTACTGAAGTGACTGAGTTGTGTCTGGAGCACCATTGTCAGATTAATTTTCGGTATTCCTGCCATTGGAATAATAAGAACTTTGGAGGAGCCACGGAGCAGGAGGTTTCTCCTTGTTGAAGTGCTGACAGATTAAAAACCCTTCTCATGGTTATCAGATAACCTCTGATCCGTCACACACGACCAGGCCCTCTTTTGAGACCATAAAGCTTGGTTTCAGTCTTCTTAACGCTACAAAGATTGACAGATATCCAAGATGCTACTCTCCAAGGTTAGATCGTGTTAGGCTGGTTGAATTCAGCTTTTAAAGGCTGCTGTTGCTTTTTTTTTTTTTTTTAAACAAGGTACTTTATTTTGAAGCCCGTAGTGGTTCCCAGACTTAAACAGGTAACATCATGACATCTCAAATTTTCATTGAAAGAAACCTATAAAGAATCATGTTAAATGTTAGCCATATTATAAATACAAAACATGCATGCATATATTTAAAATTTACACATCCACTACCAAATGTTAGTGAAAACATTCCTTGGTTGGCATCCAAAATGATATCAGACGGTCACCCATTTGTGCTAATCCTGAGGAGCAGTAGTTTGGAAAAACCTGACTGTTTAACAGATTTATCTGTTTCCCTAGAAAATCTGATTCTGGGTCTTTTTTTTTTTTTTTTTTTTTTTTTGCGCGGGCCCCTCCCTCACTGTTGTGGCCTCTCCTGTTGCGGAGCACAGGCTCTGGACGTGCAGGCTCAGCGGCCATGGCTCACGGGCCCAGCCGCTCCGCGGCATGTGGGATCCCCCCGGACCGGGTCACAAACCCGCGTCCCCTGCATCGGCAGGCGGACCCTCAACCACTGCGCCACCAAGGAAGCCCCTGATTCTGGGTCTTGAATGTGATCTGGAAGCCAGTGCCGTGCAACTTAATTTCTTCTCTGCACACATCACTCATCCCCGCAGCCGGCCCTCCGGCATGTGGGGTCTCAGCCCTTTGCATCTTTCCTTTGTGCCTCCTTCCTCCTGGCCACCTCGCCATGGGTAGCGGGGCATGTCCCCTCCTCCGACCTCAGGGACTACTTGTGGCTTCTCTCGTTTTTCTTCCTGTGCTGCCTGGCTGTAGGAGGCATCTCTCCAGTGTGCATGTGTCTTGTATCTTTGATCCTCAGTAGCTATTTGCTGGCAAAGAATGTACTGTTTGCTCTACTGTTTGCCACCCTGTGTGCGCAACCTCAGAAACGCCAGTTGTCCCTGAGTGGGGACCAGCTGTTCCACCCCGAGAGGGCCTCAGCCTGCAGAGGAGCAGGGGGAGGTTTGGTGGTGGCTCTGCCTGGGACCCCTAACTTGGGACCCATGCCTGTGAGAACACTAGGATGTCCTAAACCTTTGTAATTCCTATGGAGAAGTATCCTTATTTCTCCATAATGACTAACCTTACAGTCTTGAAGAAGGACGACTTCAGGGCAGTGAATAAAGGGGCCTTTAGGGAATACTGTCCCCTTGGGTGGATCATGCCAGCTTTTAAGGACAGTGGACAGCACCTCCCTTGAAGCATTGGGGGCGAGTTCCCCTCCAGCGATACGAGGCTCACGGTTTCTTAGTTTATTCTCTGACACTGAATGTGATCCTGACCGCGTCTCTGTGACACGTGGCTGGTGTGGCCCAGCACAGCCAGCGTCTTAGACTAAAGTAGCTCGTGTGCCTTCATGTTCCCCACGCCGCCCCACATCTGGATTGCTCGTTGGTACAGGCTGGCTCCTGTGAAAGTACTATTAAGTGACTTACACACACCTGGTTTGGTTGGTGATGTATGCAATGGATGTTTGTGTTCCAGAGTTCATTCCTTGCATGGACAAGCTGTTTGATGAATCCATACTAATTGGCTCAGGATATACTGCTCGAGAGACTCTCAGGTATGATGTTGAACCCGTGATATCTGGTCTATTCAGTGCCAGGGACCGTGGATCCTGACACTTCCTTAGCATTTCAATGAGCGTGGACTGTTGGGCCTTTTCCTCTCCCATTGGATTTAGAATTGCGGGAAGTTTCGGAAACGCCTTAGTTTGCTTCTAGTGCCTTGGCTTAATCAGAGTAGTTGTCTTGATTTAAATTGTAGGTAGAACTATCTGACTAGTGTTAGTTGTTTTGCTTTCTAAGTAGTAAATGCACCTTTTTATTAAAAAAAGTATTTGATAACCTACTAAGAAGAAAGGAGAGAAAACTTTGGTTCTCCATAAGGAGATCAACTAACGTGGGTAATATTTTGAACTGTTTCCTCCTAGTCTTTATTTCTCATGCATTTTATAAAATAAATATAGTTGTGATCATGCTTATTATTTCTAAAGGAAAGAATTAACATTTAATCATCTTTCACAATGTAAAATGGATCAACATTAGTCATTTTTTGGTTCTAACAAGGGAGGTGTGATTGATCGTATGAAAAGTATGCAGAATATTCTGAATATGGTGTAGACCGTTCACTGTGTTTTCTATATAAAACACTTGTAAAATATCGAGTAAGACATTCTTTATAACTTGGGGTTGAACCCGCCTGAATGGATGTTAGATTGAAACCCTCCAGTGGTTTCTGTTGGTCGCCCTTAGACAAAACCCAGACTCTTGACCATGGCATGTGGCCCCCGCGGGGTTTGACTCTGCTCTCTCTGCCTGACCTGCTGCGGCCACGCGGGCCTCTGCGGCTCCTCGGCTCCCCCAGGCAGTTCCCAATCAGGGCCTTGACCTGCCAGTTTCCTCCAGATGGAAATGTCCCTGGCTGAGGTCACAGAGCCGATGTCACCTCGGAGGGGCTTTCTCTGGCCCCCACCAGTTTTTCTCCTGGTGCCTTTTCACATCTCCTGCAGCACTTAGCAACTTGCACAGTTGATTTCTTTACTCGTGTGTTCCCCCCCGCCCCGGAAATAAGCTTCCTGAGGACAGGAGCTCTATTTACTGGGGTCACTGGCATCCCTGGTGCTGGGCGCAGTGTCTGGCACATGGCAGGTGTCCAGACGTTCAGTGAGTGAAAGTGCTGGGTGGCCTGAACACTACTGTTGCGGCTCAATAAAATATATGGTATATAAGGTGTTATTTGACAGAGGCTGTTCAGCTTTGAGCAGCAGAACCCATTTAGTGCACAATCAAGCTGGTAGTTACTTCTGCTCAGATTAACTAGATGTGCTGGTATAAACATGAGGCGCACAAAGTTAACCTTTTTAATTTAGAAAGTAAAGATTTAAGCAAAAAGACAAGGCCTGAGCCTTCTAATCATGTAGCTGGGAGGAAATAACAGGGGGGAAACTGGGACCCTATAAAGCGTGCCCCAGATGAGCCATCCCACGGGGGGTGTTCCTGGGGCGCAGGTAGTGGTGGAGATGGTGGCCCACAGCCGAGGCGGGTGGGGCCGCTGAGATGCAAACTAGCAGAGGTCTCTGCCCGCAGGCCCCTCGCCTACAGCACGCTGGCCGACCTTGTGCACCACGTCCGTCAGCACCTGCCCCTCAGTGACCTCTCCCTCGCCGTCCAGCTCTTCGCCAAGAATATTGATGATGAGTCCCTGCCCAGCAGCATCCAGACCATGTCCTGCAAGCTCCTGCTCAACCTGGTGGACTGCATCCGCTCCAAGAGCGAGCAGGAGAGCGGCAATGGGCGGGACGTGCTGATGCGGATGCTGGAGGTACCGGTTCCCTCCGCGTCTTCACCGCACGGCGCTCCACTCACATGAGCGCTTTGCTGGCAGTTCACGGGCCGCCCAGTTGCCAGCTTGGTCCTGGGTGTTTAGACCACCTGGGTTCAAACCCCCACTACCTCATCAACTAGCCAAGGATCCTTGGGCGAGATGCTTGACCTGCCAGATGCTGGTCTGCCTGTCTTCTAACCAGGGACAGTCACAGCGTCTGCTTCCTAGGATTGTTTGAGATGAGTAGGGCAGCGCGTGAGCTCTTAGCACAGTTCCTGGCGAGTAATCAGGAGAGGTGTTTTCTGGGACACCGCCTAGCCAAGTGCTACCTTATCTGTGAACTTCTCTGGAGAGATACCCAGGGTGCCTGGGTCAGGGGTAGATAGTGTGGATCCCGGAGCAGTCCCCGGTCGCATCCAGGCCCTGCTCATCAGGCCAGTCACCCAGCTCTCCTGAGCTGCTTCTCCACGGATGAAGTGGAGATGGTGACACTTGCTGTAGTACCTGTGGGGGGAAAGCACCAACTTCAGCAGGTGGTTTCAGAGAGAGTTTTTTTCTGTCTTCTGGAAGGGTTGTTGGCCTATTGAAGAGGAATGATTTTTGTCTCCCCTCCACTTTCTCTTCCTGACAGGTTTTTGTTCTCAAATTCCACACCATTGCGAGGTACCAGCTCTCTGCCATTTTTAAGAAGTGCAAGCCTCAGTCGGAACTCGGAGCCGTGGAAGCAGCTCTGCCGGGGGTGCCTGCGGCCCCTGCAGCTCCCGGCCCTGCCCCTTCCCCAGCCCCCGTTCCCGCCCCAGCCCCGGCCCCACCCCCACCCCCCACCCCTGCCACCCCTGTGACGCCAGCCCCCGTGCCTCCCTTTGAGAAGCAAGGAGAAAAGGACAAGGAAGACAAGCAGACATTCCAAGTTACGGATTGCCGGAGTTTGGTAAAAACCTTGGTCTGTGGCGTCAAGACAATCACGTGGGGCATAACGTCGTGCAAAGCGCCTGGTGGTAATTGTGCTCTTGAATCATTTCGACAAATGATGTTTTTCATAGAGTGGGTTTTATTCACATTAACTTATTGTGCTCTCTTTTCCAGAAGCTCAGTTCATTCCCAACAAGCAGTTGCAGCCCAAAGAGACTCAGATTTACATAAAACTTGTGAAATATGCAATGCAGGCTTTAGATATTTATCAGGTAAGGCAGTGAGTGCCCTCAAACCAGGCTCCTGAGTGTGGAAAATGCCTCTTAGAATTAGAGGTGCTAGTGATGGAAGGGGTCTCAGAAATCTGTTACTATTTGGATGGTCTAGAGTATTCATATACCGAGGTTTGCTTTTGTTCTGTAGCATAGGGTTGCATTTATGGTGAGAATTCCTGTGTCAGTGTATTTTGAGGGGCAGATGGTGTAAAGGGAATGCAATAGAAACGATATTTAATTTTACTAAATTTCTTACTGTTTTAAACACCTAATGAAGGTTTTTGTTTTCTGAGGTCTTCCCCCCCCCCCCCCCAAATTTAAGGTGAAAATAGAGAATTTAAAAGATTTGGGAGGGGGGAGGTGGCGGAGATTTGTTATCTAATTCAAATACTCTGTTTTAAGTATTCAGTTGATCTGATTGTGTATTGGAATATATTCAGAGATATTCAGTTTTAATTCCCGTGTGTTTTTTTTTTTCCTGTGCTAGGTCCAGATAGCAGGAAATGGACAGACATACATTCGAGTAGCAAACTGCCAAACTGTTAGAATGAAGGAAGAGAAGGAGGTATTGGAGCACTTTGCCGGCGTCTTCACGATGATGAACCCATTAACGTTTAAAGAAATCTTTCAGACTACAGTCCCTTATATGGTGGAAAGAATCTCAAAAAATTACGCTCTTCAGGTATGACACTCTTATGTTCTTTCAACATGTGTCGAATACTTGGTGTTCCTTTTATTTTGTAAGTGATGTGCCTAAGGATAGTGCTGTAGAGCAAAATTTAGAGAACTATTAGGCTGTAGTAAAAGAAAAATTTCAAAAGTTTAAGATGCTTTGGACCACTTCCTTTCATAGTAGAAATTAAATACGTGTTAGATGTAGGCTCTTGGTCCTTGATGGTGACAATAAAATGACAGATTAAGTACTTAAGTGAACTCCACTCAGTGCTCAAATCGGTTTTGTTTTTTTTCTTTTGGTGGATAATTCATTTCTTGAAGTGTCTGATACAGATTTGATTTTGTAATTTTGGAAAGTTCATTATTTTTTCTTGAATCCGCTTTGGGGAAGTAATGATTTTTTTTATTTTTTAACTGAAATAATGTGTGTTGTTTTAAGCCATTGCACTTTAGGGTAATTTGTTACAAAGTAATAGGTAACTGATACAATTGCCATATGGTAGTTTTCTTTTCTTTTTTTTTTTTTTTCACAACTCACACACACACACTGTATTCTATTTTACAAGAGATAAATAAACTGACACCAAGCATTGTAAATGGATGACCACAACAAAAGCAACAATGTTGCAGTTACCAAACATGAAACACACTCACACTATGTCATAATATTGACATTCAGTCCAGGAATCCTCCACTGTAACAGCTCCTTTACTTTGCAGTGAAAATTGATGTGTATATTTTTTGCCCCTGAGTCCTTGTGGGATTTTTTTTTGGAAGTAATGATTTTTGTCACATGTGTTTCTTGTTTTGACAGATTGTTGCCAATTCCTTCTTGGCAAATCCTACTACCTCTGCTCTGTTTGCTACAATTCTGGTGGAATATCTCCTGGACCGCCTGCCAGAAATGGGCTCCAATGTGGAGCTCTCCAACCTGTACCTCAAACTGTTCAAGTTGGTCTTTGGCTCCGTCTCCCTCTTCGCAGCTGAAAACGAACAAATGCTGAAGGTAAACTCAGATCCAAGCTGTGCATTGTGTTTGGGTTTTTTTGTTGTTGCTTTTTAATTTTCTTCATTTTGAACAGAAACTGGCTTTGCTCTTTATATTTATAAATATTGTAATATTGAATTAATAAATGTTTACAACGAATCAGGGCCAAGTGTAGAAAACATTTCATGTGTTTCTAAAGCAGAGCTTAATCTATTTGTCTCCTAATCCAAAATGAACACTTCAGAGCTCTCGTGGTAGGCAGGGGTTGTCATTAGTCTTGGCACCCTGATTTTCTTTTTTAAACTCATTTCTTGTGTGGACCACACAAGTAGTGTAGGAGCACACTGTGCTTTTTTTTTTTTTTTTTAAATTGAGTGACGCAGAAGAATATAAGAGGAAAAAACATCTTACCTCTCAGATCCAATGGGAAATGGTTGGCTGTGTAACAGTTCTCATCACATACCCATCTTCCACAGCACATCTCTGTGTTCATATTTTCTGTGGCAGCACATAAACATCCCATTTCAGGGCTATTTGTTCATTTTTCCCCTCTGAATCAAGAGCTCTAGCCAATTTGTGTCCTTTATTAAGACCATCTGGGAGGGATGTGTCTCATAACACATTTTTATAGATGACTAATCCTATACGTGTAATTTTATCTCATCAGTTATTTGACTCTAGCAAATGGCAGAAACCAATGCATGGTTACATCATCCACTAAAGGCAGCAGATGGAACAAAAACCTTATCAAAATTCTCTTCCACTTAATTTCTGTAGAAGGTTGAATATTATCATCAGTTCTGTCTGAAGAGAGATGTTTTCCCATAGGGGAAAAGATCTATTTTTTTCTGAAGTAAATATATAGGTGGTGATATAAAGCACCAGTAATTTGTGCTTTTATGTGACAGTTTCCTCCATTTTTTCAGTTATATAGTAATCAGTTGTCAATAACCTTGACATTACTTCTGTGTTAGTATAAAAAGAAAATATTCAAATTTTTAGAAAGATATAAAATATTTAATAGTCTTTGTCCACATAATTTGGTATCTTCAAATAATTCCATTTTTGCCGATATCTGGGACAATATGTAGAACAAAAACCAACAAAAAAGAGAATTAAAAAAAAAATAAAATAAAAAGAGAATAAAACCTAATAGATTAGACAAGTCTAATGATGGGGTTTTGGAATATTGTTCAAGAAAGATGTTCAAAGAATAATTTCATAGAACGTTTTGTCATGAGACTAATATATGTGATTTATCCATAAAAGAAATATATCTTGCCATATACAGTAACAGACTTGTAATTGTATCACTGACTATACAGGTAGTTTACAGGTCACAGTTCACTTTAAATACACCTGCAAAAAAATTCACATCAAACTTAACCTGTCACATGTCAAAACTAGGATTTGAAGTACAAGATAAAAAACTAATTTGTCTTAAAATGTTGATTAAGCTTACTATAAGCTAATAAAATGCTCATGAACACATTTTTCGATTAAGTCTTCTAAAATGTTACCATCTCATATGTCTTTTGAGGTTCTTCCAAACTTTGCATGTATGGTATTTGGTAGTGAAGTTTCAGTTCCTTTTAGGTTGCATTTTGCATTCTGATAGTTAAGGAACAGGCTTCTTTCATTTTGTTTGATTTTTTTTTAAAGTTTATTTTATTTTATAAATTTATTTATTTATTTATTTTTGGCGGCATTAGGTCTTCATTGCAACGTGCGGGCTTACTCTAGTTGCGGCGAGCAGGGGCTAGTCTTCATTGTGGTGTGTGGGCTTCTCATTGCGGTGGCTTCTCTTGTTGCAGAGCGTGGGCTCTAGGTGCACGGGCTTCAGCAGTTGTGGCACACGGGCTCAGTAGTTGTGGCTCGTGGGCTCTAGAGCTCAGGCTCAGTAGTTGTGGCTCACGGGCTTAGTTGCTCTGTAGCATGTGGGATCTTCCCGGACCAGGGATTGAACCCGTGTCACCTGCATTGGCAGGCGGATTCTTAACTACTGTGCTACCAGGGAAGTCCCTCATCTTGTTTGATTATTTGGTCTCACGAAGGACTGTTCACAAGAACAGTAGAGCTCACAGGCCCTCCAGTTCCTGTTGCAAAGTGTCTGCTCAGCATCATGTACCTACATAGTAAGATGGGAACCTAGTAAATGCTGCTTTCACAGCCAAACTGGTGGAAGCCTACATATGTTTTAGAAGAAATTAATTTGAGTCAAATAAAAGTTGGAAAATTTTTATTTTGTTTTTCCTTTTAGAATAAATTCATCAAAATTACCTTCCGTTCCTATCTTTTTGCAGTGAACCCTCCTCACTTAGAGCTTGTTAACCTGCCTTTTCTCCATCCTGCAGCCTCACCTGCACAAGATTGTGAACAGCTCAATGGAGCTCGCCCAGACTGCCAAAGAACCCTATAACTATTTCCTGCTGCTTCGAGCCTTGTTCCGCTCCATCGGGGGAGGTAGCCATGATCTCCTGTATCAGGAATTTTTGCCTCTCCTTCCAAACCTACTGCAAGGTCAGCACAGTGATGTTGGTTGCCTTTTAGTCTTGTGCGCGTGCGTGGGTCTTGCTTCCCTTGCTTGCTGGGGTTCCTGCTCTGCACCTGGTGAAGGTCATGGTGAGGGGATGTATGTACATGTCCCCTGCAGTGTGTGTATGTGTGTGTCCATCCCTGTGTCCTCTCTTTAAAGGCAGTGCATCTTTAAAGGGATGAGTTTTTCTCCCTGCTCAGAGTTGAATGGGAGTTGGAAGGTCTTAGTTACCCCGGTTAGGACTTTGTTACATTTTTGTAGCGTTTGATAAGCAGTTCTAGAAAGTGGTTTAGTAAGATCAGGGATCCCTAGATTGCAAGAGAATCAGAACAAGAAGGGAAAAAAACAAGTTACAAAGCTGATATAAGCTTTATATAAAATACATAAAAATATGTTTATATTTTTATCTAGTTGCTAACTTGCATAGACAGAATTCTTTTATTCCTGTGTGTTAGGAATGCTTTCAAGGTATATATAACTAAAAGGGATATTGGGTCCAGTGAATGTTTACAGGTATGAACTGACTAGAAACACTATCCTAGGAATTTTTTTTTTTTTTGTAAGGGTGAGCGCTTGGCAAGGGATTGAATCTTCACAACTGGGAAATCCTTGAAAATGATGAATGTAACATGGCCCTATGTCCCCCAGGCCAGGTGCTTAAAGAGGCCCATAGTCAGGCTCTGTCGTCCGTGTTTGACCCCGTCCCCAGTCTTCCCCAGCCTGCGCCCTCTGCTCTGATCAGTCTGATTTTCCCTCCTGCGCTCTTCGCAGCCTTACTTCTCCCCACCTGGTTTTGTTCAAGTACATCCCCTCCTTGGGAACTTAGCTGTGCCCTCTCCTCACCCACCTTCTCCTTTGGATTCTGAATCTGGTGTGGCTGCTGTGTGATGCCTTGGCCTTCCCTGATAGCTCCTCTTTCTTCAGCCTCAGCTGCCTGGGACGTGCCTTTGCGGCCACTGTTACTTGCTTTTCTCTTTCCACTTGTCTTTAAGGTTCTGTGGGCAGGTGCTGATCTGACATGTCTTAGGAAGGGGCTCAGTAAATACTTGGTTACCCTCGTGAAAAGTTGGGGGGTTGTGTTTATGAGCAGGAAGCTCCTCCCATTTATAAAAACCGAAAGTGGATTTTTTTTTTTAATGTTTATTTTAGAGCATAGACATCAACTGTGGTTTACTGGAAATCTGAAAAAACACATAAGGTTATAAACATCAAGCTTGATATGGACACGTCATATTGGAGTCTGTTTCTTTAGACTGGGCTTATTCATAGCATGACATGATTTTTAAAAGTTTGATGTATAATATTAGTCCTTAATATTAACTTAATCAATATTAAATAGTATTAATTGTAACTGAAACTATGTGCAGCCTGCTGTTGTCACCACGAATAAGGTGGATGAAGAGGCCACAGGGTACAGTTACAGAATAGATTGAGCTAACACAGAAATCATAAGGCGTAAAAAGCCTTCCTATTATCGGGTTGATGTTTATGTGAAAAGGCGGGTCACTTACTCTGTACAGTTAACTTGGGCATGTGTCTGGGAAGTAACTTCCCCCGACGGCCTCACACCCTGTGTTTAGGGCTGAACATGCTGCAGAGTGGCCTGCACAAGCAGCACATGAAGGACCTCTTCGTGGAGTTGTGTCTCACGGTGCCCGTGCGGCTGAGCTCGCTCCTGCCCTATCTGCCCATGTTGATGGACCCCTTGGTGTCGGCTCTCAACGGGTCGCAGACGTTGGTCAGCCAAGGCCTGAGGACTCTGGAGTTGTGTGTGGACAACCTGCAGCCCGACTTCCTCTATGACCACATCCAGCCGGTGCGCGCAGAGCTCATGCAGGTAAGTCTGCGTTTCTGTGCCGCCAGCAGAGGGCGCCAGGACTTCGTATCTAGTTCTCACTGAGGATTTTAGGCTGTCAGTTTCAGAAGTGACTGGCCACTGTTGAGGTCGCCGTGCGGAGTGGTGGGCTCCCTGCTCTCTGGTGGGCTACTGGTGTAGGCGTCAACTTGCTGTGTGAGTCTTCTGGCTTACGAAACGATGTCAAGAAATATTGCAGGTATTGAGTGAATATTTGTTTTGCAGTATTGCTCCCCTTTCAGAGGGCTTTCACAGTGTCATGTTCTTGTGAAGTTGATGACTTGGGAAGGCAGGTGTTAAATGGCTGCTGTTTCTTCCAGGGAGATCCTCTCTTTATCCAGGAGAGATGTTGAGTTACACAGTAGAGACGCAAACTTGTAAAGGAAGTAGAGCTGTCTGGCCACCCCCAAAGGAAACAGCAGATAAGAAAGGAGGCAGTTTTGAAGGCATTTTATATTTTTGGTCATTAGAGCTCAGTGTCAGATATCAGGTTATTCCTTCATGTTTTGCTGATGGTAATGATTTGTAATGTGGTTGGTAATTGTTCGAGATTCAGGCTGCCTGTTGCTCACTCACCTGCCCCTTTGGTGTAGAGTATTTGGCCCCAGGTAGGTAGTCCAAATGCCAGCTTTCTGTGATGGGCAGTAACTCAAGTACAGGAGTCTCTGGACAGTAGGTTGGAGGTGCAACCAGGACTCGCCTGTCAGTCCTGAAATTTAGATCTTGGGCTCCATCTAGGCAGGAGAGCATGGCCTAGAGGTTGGGTTGGAGCCTCCAGGTCCAAGTCCAGTCATTTGGAGGCTTGACTGACTCTCGAGCCTGAGCGGAGAAGAGGACCGTTGGTTCTGGAAGGCAGACCGTGGGCCCGACCCAAGCCTGGGTGAGCTTCCTGTGGGAAGAGGAGGCAAGGATGGGTTCTTGGGCCTCTTGCCCTTATGTGAGGCAGACAGCCCCAGGGGGAACTGGGTAAGGGCTTCTTGCTTTCAGAGGCACGGTTACCCTACCTGCTGGACAACTGGCAGAGTACCGTCAGCCCGCTACGAACCCGTGCGAGTGCTGGGAGATTGAACCCTCCCGTTCCCAGTGCCACCCCCTCCTGGGGAGGTAAGCAGAAGACCCCTCTCCTGAGGATACCTGAGCTTTGGGTGGGCCAGGTGGAGGGTAAGGAGTCTTAGACTACATCTCTCGACAGTCATGAAGGGAAGCCTCTTTGGACCTACAGGAATGTAAGAGAAATTCGAATTTTGCTTTTAAGAAGAGTTCCAAGATTTTATGTTGACTGTCGTTGGACACTAATACCTGGCATTGTTACAGAAGGTGGTCTAAGAAAATAGGTTTAAATAGTGAGCTATGGTGATTTTCAGGGCTTATGATAATTTAGGTGAAAAGGTATGGGAAAACTGACAGAGTGTTTGGGAACAATTGAGTACGTCTCTGTTCCTTATACTAATTGTGAGTACGAGGTACACAGTAACTCTTTTTTCCCGTAATGCAGGTCCCTTTATGATCACTGTTTTCCCTCTTCGCTGTCCTTTGTAATATCAGATTTGAAATGTAAAAGGTAGTTTATATATCATGTTTGTAAGTTATAAAGCCTAATAATAGAAGTAAAAACCTGAGAAGGCACCATCTAACCCAAGGTCAAGAACTGTGGCAGCAAGTTGTGTTTTCCTCTCTGCTCCCCTATCCCATTTTGTATATCTGCCCAAACAATATGTTGTTCAGTTTTCTTGCCTTTGAGCTCTGCACTGTTTATGACATGCTACCATTTGTACTGTAGGAGCATGGAAGAACATTTATATTTATATGTGCATTTTCTGTAAAGTCATACGATTTCTCTGGAAGGACACACCTGACTAACATCGTTGGTTTCCAGAAGGGAACTGTGTGTTTGGGGGACGGAGGTGGGAGGAGGAGTTTTTGCCGTGTAGTCTTTCATAACTTTTGAGTTGGGATTGGGGGACCGTGGGACTGCATCGCCTCGGAGGGTTAATGAAAGCGTACTGACTTTCAGGCTTTGTGGCGCACTTTACGCAACCCTGCAGACAGCATTTCGCACGTGGCCTATCGTGTCCTTGGTAAATTTGGTGGCAGTAACAGGAAGATGTTGAAGGAGTCCCAGAAGCTGCACTACGTCGTGACTGAAGTTCAAGGCCCCAGTATCACAGTGGAGTTTTCTGACTGTAAAGCATCTCTTCAGCTCCCGATGGAGAAGGTAAATTTTGGAGTCTCTGGGAGTTTCTTAAAGATACTGTAAGTTTCATTTTAAGACGTTTAATTTCTATTTGAAAACATGGAAATAGAACATATACTTTTGGGGTGGGAATTTCTAACTCAAAGGAGATGAAGATTTATTGGGGCCCAGCTTGGTCGGTTGGAGCTTCCATCATTCCAGGAGGCCAGTGGGTGGTGTTGCCCCTGAGGACGTTGGACCCTTGGGCAGGACTGTCCTTCTTGATGGACCAGGAGGTGTCGCCCAGCCCACCCCACCCTTGCACTTAGTCTGTTTTGATGTCCAATAGGTTTTACATTGTGTCATTTAGAACCTAGGTTAGTCCCGTTCCTGTCTCATTCCCGTCACTCCTGAGTACCTGCTTCTCTCCCAGTCTCTATCCAGACATGGCTCCTTAGCCCACCACGGACAGCTCTTTGGTTTCTCTCTGTGTGTCCTTTAGAACGCCTCTGCCCTTGTATAAAAATCAGCAGACTGTCCCCAGCGTGTTGTAGAGCACTCAGCCGCTTCTGCATGATCCTTACTGAACACCGCCCCTTCACCTTACTGACCCCTCCTGGTCCTTTGTCACACAGCTAAGGTTGTATTTATTACAATCTACGTTGTCACATTCGACTTTCCCCTTTTTATCATATGACCAGCCTTCCCGCCTGCATTACAGCTATTGTTACCATGTCTTTTCAGAACACTTATCTAGCCGTTAATATAATGTGCATTTTTGGAAAGGGTTTTATAGAAGCCTTTCACGTGTATCTGAGTGACTCAGCCATTTCAGTGAGCCAGATGCTGGCTGGGATTCTTGAACTCCTTGCAGGCCTGGTCTTAACAGCATCCTGTGGCCTGGAACCACTCAAAGCCCTCCTTTTGCTCAGGCGCACTCTATTCTGTCCTGATGCATTGTATTGTAGAACTCAGCTTGTTTACCTTTCTGTATAAGGAGTTTACACACAGTAGTGATTTCTGTAATTCTTTTTTTTAAGCCAGACTTTACTGAACATTTGTGAGGAAGGGTACCCATCATGGGTAATGTCAGTCTGGAGTCGTTTCCTGTCGTCGTCTCTCAGTCCACCTGTCCCCCCTACACACACACACCTTTTCCCCCCAAGTTTCTCAAGCACACAAATTGTGTCCACCCCTCTCCCAGCCCCACCCCATAGAACGGTGTCGCTTTCCAGTCTTAGCTTCTCATCCAAACCTTTATCTAAATACTTGCCAAAATAAACACTAGTTTCCTTGTAAGAAAATACAACTAAAATTCTGTCTTTACCTTGAAGATTACCACAGTGAACATACTGTGAATCTAGCCCGTTGCCACGTTTTAGGTCGTTTCCTTAAGTTAGGATTCTATTTGCTTTAGCCCCATCAGTGGCAGGGTTGGTATTAGAATGAAAACTAAGACATCTGACTTTTACTTGATCTCTGCATAGATTAAGCAGAGCAAGAAAATCCCTGTAGAAGTAGTTCTTCCCCAAAGCATCTAAAGCATGGAAGAAACCAGGTTTTGAAGACAAGCTTCCATGGCCCTCCTGGACCCTCCCAGGGACTCTGTGGTGCTCTCGGAGCCCTTTTCCCAGCAGGTAGCATCCTGAGGGCCGTGGCACACCCTGCAGGGCTGAAGGAACCAGCAGGGAAGGGGATGACCAGCAGGGCAAGTGCCAGTGCATTTACATGACAGAAGTTCTGCTTTTGGCATACTTTACAATCCCTTTTTTGGCAGGGAAGGGACAGGTAATTGGCTCGTAGGTTATGTTGATTCTTAAAAATAACACTTCTCAGACTGTCCTTGCATGATTTATTACATAACCCTGAGCAGGTCAGAGGCAGCAGGAGAAAGGGCACTTCTGTGGTGCCCCAGAAGAGCTCGGACACGCAAGCTGGGAGTGATGCAGTGAGGGGCCCTTGTCACCCTCTGTGCTGTGTCGCCTGGCTGCGTCTGGAGGGTGGGGCCCCTGTCCGTGTCAGCTCTGGTTCCTCACACGTGGCCAGGATAAATCTTTAAACTTCAACACAGATTGGGGCTTTGATTTCTAGGTATATAAGTATCTTTAGCATTAATATCTTAGCTGTTAAAGACTCCAAGTGTTTTTTTGTGTGTGATCGTTCCTTCCCTGCCTTCCTGGTCAACCTAATGAAAAGGCTAAAATGCGTATGTAGCTATGTAGGTTTTCTGCAAAAATGAAGTAAACCCTCTTTTAAAGAGAGAATTTAGTAAAAGCTTAGGAAAGCCATCTTTTAGTTTTGAACTGAGACGACTCAGATGGTAGTTTAATCCAGCAAATCTACCACAAGAGGCCTTCTGAGCTCACTTAATTTCTGGAATCTCCCATTGGCTACTTAAGCATGAAATTAGTGAACTCCACGTCCCATTTCAGTTTGAACCATGGCAGCTCTTGATGTCATAATACTTTTGTCACCTTCTCTGGAGGTTTCATTTGGAGAACACCTGCTGGCCTGTCTGCAGGCCCCCTGTGCTCTCTTCAGGAGCAAGCATGCATTCAGGTTCTTCTGCGTGGTGCACGTGCTTTCCGTGCAAGCTTTTCAGAGTCACGTCATTTCAGCACAGACTACAGTTTTTGCGTTTCTTTGCTGTAGGCCATTGAAACGGCTCTGGACTGCCTGAAGAGCGCCAACACGGAGCCCTACTACCGGAGACAGGCGTGGGAAGTGATCAGGTGCTTCCTGGTGGCAATGATGAGTCTGGAGGACAATAAACACGCACTCTACCAGCTCCTGGCACACCCTAAGTATGCTGATGATTTAATTCTCTGTGCTGGGACATAATTTGTTTCAGAAAATTAGGGATGGAAGGACCTCCCAGGTCTCTTAGTGTTTTAAGTATGTTCCTTCAGTTCAGGAAAATGCCATGTTGTTTGCTCAGCAATGCTTCTCTTGCTTTTTAGAGAAAATGGGAAGAACCTTGGGCACTTGCGAGTTAGAATTTCTCTCAGTCGTAATCCTCCTTTAGTATTGCCTCCTCCACTAGGGCGCAAGCTTCAGGAATCAAGGGTCAGTCCTCTCTCCCTTCGGCTCACCGTTACATTTGCAGCACCTGCACATGATAGGTGTTCAGGGGATCTTTTGGTGTTCCAATCCAGAGTGATCCTTTTGTGTGACATTTTTATTTCGCTCATATCACTTAAGGCTGTGACCTTTATATAATGATCTTTTGTGGTGATGTATGTTTGTCATCTTTCTGTGTTATAGGTTTCAGGGAAGAGGTTTTTCCTTTGTATTTTTACGTTTCTCACGGCGTCAAAGATAGTGCCAGATATATAGTAGGTGCTCAGTTGTCGAAAGAGCATTGGAGAGAGAGCAGTGAGCAATAGCCAAGTGCACAAGGAAATAAGGCAGCATGAATAAGAGCCCACAGAATCAGCAGAAAGAGATCTGCTCAGACTGAAGATACGAGGATCTCCACAGCTAGGCTATAACTATGCTTCTGCTGTGTTTAAAATAAATGAAAGACAAACTTGAAAACATTCCAAGAAATACAAACCTTATAAAAATTGCCCAAGCAGATTAAAGAAAAGAAAGGAGAAAGAGAATCTTTAGATAAGAGATAAGTCAAAAGAAATTATCCAGAATGTGTGCAGAGAGAGAAAAAGATGAAAAATTTTAAAAAGATTTAAGAGACATGTAGAATAGTGTGAAGTGGCATAGTTGCTTGAAGTCCCACAGGAATGAACAGCAAAGAAAAGGGCAATATGTGGTCAGATGTAATTGGAGTACAGCTAAGGCTATATTTTGAGGGAAACTTGTAGCTTTAAGAATCATAATAGACTGGAAACAGTCCAGATGTCTGTCATCCGTGGTGCGTGGATACAACGAAATCTCAGCAGTAACAAGGAATTAACTACTGACTCGTGTTCCAAGATGAATAGATCATTTCCAACACCAGGCTAAGGGAAAGAAGCCAAACCCAGGGCTGCATATTGTACGGTTCCTTTTTTTAATATAATTTTGAAAAAAAATTTTTTATTTTTTGGCTGCGTTGGGTCTTTGTTGCTGCGTGCGGGCTTTTCTCTCTAGTTGCGGTGAGCAGGGGCTACTCTTCATTGCGGTGTGCGGGCTTCTCGTTGAAGTGGCTTCTCTTGTTGCAGAGCACCGGCTCTAGGCGCACGGGCTTCAGTAGTTGCAGCACGCAGGCTCAGTAGTTGAGGCTCATGGGCTCTAGAGCACAGGCTCAGTAGTTGTGGCACATGGGCTTAGTTTCTCTGCGGCATGTGGAATATTCCCGGCCCAGGGATTGAACCTGTGTCCCCTGTGGATTCTTAACCACTGCGCCACCAGGGAAGTCCCAGCATAATGCTTTTGAAACTCATCCATGATGCAAAATTTGTAGTTTGCTCCTTTTCATTGCCGAATCATATTCTCTTGTATGGATATAAAATGGTGATTTTCTACCTCCATGTGCTCTTTTTTTTACAAAGGAAGAGCTTTTTCTGTCTCCTTTCATATTTGTTTATAGTAGTATGGACTCATGGATTCTTAATTTATTTAAAGGGTGACAGTCCATTAATTTGGTGACCAGATTGTCTAGATTGAGTCACTGAGAGCCCCTGCTGGCTGGCTTCTGTATTCCTGTGTCGTGTCCCCATCAGTTTCTGAGCATCCTTTGTAGCTCAGCAGGATGTTTCTGGCTCACCTCGTGCCCTCTCTCCCCCAGCCCTGGAGTCACCATTCCCTTTCAAAGGAATGAGGGCTCCTGAAGAAATGGACACAGACCAAGGTCTCTCTGCTAGGTGTGCTCATTGTTTCTAAGCCTTTCCGCCTAATTTTTTGATAAGCAGAAGTTTATGATATTACTGTGGTCAAGGTGATAAATTTTTCCTTTTGTTTTATGCTTTTTATTATATTGTTTGTAAGAAATCACTTTCTGCATCCTCATCGTGAAGATACTCTTGTATTATCTTCTAAAAGCTCTGTAGTTCTGTCCTTTGCAGTTTGACCTTTATCCTCTAGAATTAACTTTTGTGAATGGAGTGGAGTAGGGGTCCATGTTTATATTTTGCCCTTTAGATATTCAGGACCCACTTATTTATAAAGACTGTTTGTTCTCCATCTCTGCATTCACAGATTGAGTACCTTCTAGAACCAGGCTCTGTTCAAGGTTTGTGTGTAAGACTGCATTCTTGCCTTCAAGGAATTTATATTCTAGTGGGGTAGACGGACAACAGCAGAAAGAAACAAATGCATAGTATTTCAGCTAGTGATAAGTGCTACTATGCATCGCAGGCTAAGTAGTGCGCTGGGTGGGAGGGAGTGTGGGGTGGGATGGGGCTGAGTTAGGGCCTCAGGGGAACACCAAGAAGACTTTAGATTTCGCCCTATGTTTCACAGGAAGTGGATGAAAGGCTATGACTTACTCTGGCTGACCGCAGGTTGTCTTGGCTTAAGCCAGAGGAGCATGTACTGGGGTGTCAGGAACAGTGTGGAAGAGCAGGCCGGGGGGATGGTGGGACTCAGATGTCTGTTTGGGTTAGTTGGACCCAGTGGCCTTTTAAAGAGCATGATTACAATCTGGAAAAGAGCTGAGGAGATGTTCAGGTGTGGGGTGGGGAGTGTGACCACCACTCTTCCCTCTGTTTGAAGATGTTGCACGTGGAAATGAAGGGCCTGTGGATTTTATTAGTTTTGGGGGAAGAACCAGAGAGTGAGTGGGCAAATATTAGAGGCAGACTCTGGTCACAGAAAGAAATCTGTTACTTGGACCAGTTCATGGTTGGAAGAAACTAAAAATTTTTAAAATATTGATGACCATTTCTTATCCTTGTGTTTAATGTGTGCTTCCCTGACTCTGCTTTCTTGGGTTTTAGTTAATCTCATATAATTGGCAGTAAATCCTTTATCCATTTAGACCCATAGCCCCATTTGATTCTGTACCTAGTGGTGTGACTTTTCAACATATAAAAGGTATATAATTGCCTTTAAGTAATAGCTTTTTTCCATCTCTTTTTGATCATTGATACTTCTTACAATTTGGCTTATTTAATTGTAAAAGATTAACATCAAACATCAAATTTCTTAAAATAGAAAATAATTACAAAAATATTGAATGTGCTGTCCTTTTGTAATTTACCTCTGATTCATTACCTGTGCTCATATTAGGTAGAACGTATTTGGTGTCTCTTGAACCATTGGCTATAAACATTCATCATGAAATTCATCATATTTGATTCCAAAGTGTTGCTGAAATTAAAGCAGAGAAATTAATTCACTCAGGCCTATCTGCACAAGAGGAAAGTGGGCAGGTTGAAAATAAGAAAGTTGTAGTGGAATCATTGGCTCAGGACTTGAGTGTCGTGATGATGGATTTAATTGTTGTCTTGCAGCTTTACAGAAAAGACCATACCCAATGTCATCATATCACATCGCTACAAAGCTCAAGACACTCCAGCTCGGAAGACGTTTGAGCAGGCTCTGACCGGGGCGTTCATGTCCGCTGTCATTAAAGACCTCCGGCCCAGTGCCCTGCCCTTTGTAGCCAGCTTGATTCGCCACTACACAATGGTGGCAGTTGCCCAGCAGTGCGGTGAGTGGGACAGAGAAGTGGTGGGTTGAGGCCTTCGGGGAGCTTCAAAAACTCGGTCAGACGCTGTGTTTCAGAGAAGCTGAGTTTGGCTGATTGGTTTTTGGCTTTTGTTTCACAGTTTTCCACTCATTCTATTGACAGATAGTTGGTATATCAGCGGTGGGTGCTGTATTCACTTGAAAATTGTCACCAAGTTTTACCTATAAAATACACCGAGTTTAACATTTTGGCCCTTTGTTTTTCATCCTGGGGGCTGAGTACTTTTGGACCCTCTGTGTATAGAACAGGGACAGTTCGTGATCGCACCCCTTGCTGGTCCCCGTCCTTGGCGGTGTTTCCAAGGCTCAACCTCCGCTCTGCCGCATCACCCGCTGGCCGCTCCTCGGTCTCCAGGCTCTGCTCCTGGGGCCCCTGGCGTCGTCCTGCCTGGGCACGCCTCACCTCTGCTCCGGGTTCTCAGGCTCTGGGTGGTGAAGGACCCATTTTGTTTGTCTCTGCAGACTGGTGATTTTGGAAAAGACAGTAAAAATGTCACCACACCGCCAATTGCTAAGTTTCTGAACACTTGATCTCACTTAATCTCAGTGCTGGTCAGTGGGCACGCACACTTGAGTAGCACTTTGGGTCCTTGGAGCCCCTCACCCTCGATCGACAAGTAGTTTTCTCCAGACACTGCAGAACACAGAACTTCCCCTCCTTTTTTTTTTTTAACTCTTCCTGCCTGGACAGTCAGTGCTGTACAGTTTAACACTTAGGTTGTTTCTCAGTGTTTCCAGCAGACCTGTACGCTTCTCAGTAACTCCCATCTTGCCTCATGCTGGGTGCCTGCCAGGTATGAATGAACGGTTGCTGGCAGACTGTTCTCTGTGCGGTTAGGTTTTGCAGGTGGATGTTGTTGCTGTTTACTGTTACTTGTATGTCAGGAGTGTCCAGAGCATAACCCATGGTCATTCCCATATTGTACCTCTTGGCCTCGCTAATGATTTTTCTAAAGATACCCGATTGTGGTTCTCATTTTAAACTAATACATCTTTGAATTGGGATTGAGAAAGGGTGAAGGTATCAGTGTGTAATGGAAAGCATTCAGAAAAATAGCCTTAGTGCAAGTCAGATCACTTAGTTTATAAATAACTGCAGTTTACCAGCAGTTGGCCTGGAGTACCAGGGTTGGGCTTTTATTAAATTCCTAACCTCAAGGAAAAACACGAGGTAGTTTTGCAATTTGAGGGACGAGAATGTGGAGCTAAACCCGGCTTTCCCTCGTGCCCTCTGCATCTCCTTTCAGGTCCCTTCTTGCTCCCCTGCTACCAGGTGGGCAGCCAGCCCAGCACCGCCATGTTTCACAGTGAAGAGAACGGGTCGAAAGGAATGGACCCCTTGGTCCTCATTGATGCGATAGCTATTTGTATGGCGTATGAAGAAAAGGAACTTTGCAAGATCGGGGAGGTGGCCCTTGCTGTGATATTTGATGTTGCGAGTATCATCCTGGGCTCAAAGGAGAGGGTAAGGAAGGACTGAGGTCTGTGTGGGCGTGTTTGTGCTTGAGGGTGGTCGTTCTGGAAATCACTCACAGTGTAAGAACTGAGTAACACCGTACGGGTTGTGTGCGTTTTTCTCCAGGCGTGCCAGCTGCCCCTCTTCTCTTATATCGTGGAACGCTTGTGCGCGTGCTGCTACGAGCAGGCCTGGTACGCAAAGCTGGGGGGTGTGGTGTCCATTAAGTTCCTCATGGAGCGGCTGCCTCTCACTTGGGTTCTGCAGAACCAGCAAACCTTCCTCAAAGCTCTTCTCTTTGTCATGATGGACTTGACTGGAGAGGTAGGTGATGGGTGACCCCAGACCTAACCATCCTGGTTCAAGATGCTGCTTTGCCTGGAGCACAGTTGGTTTCAGACAGTTCTGCAAATATGCTCTCCTAGAAGCTTAGAAAACATTACAGCATCTTTAATGAAAGGACAGATCAGAGCCCTCAGGTTCTCTTTCTTTGAGGATCTAAATACTTGTCTGTCTTGATGAACAGCCCCTGGCCAGAGTACTTAACTGGCCAGAAGTTTCTATAGGAGTCGCGTTCTTTATGAACCTCTGTGCAGATACAAACAAATAGAAGATGGTGGGCATTGCCTGCTTAAATCCATTCGGCAAACACAAGGATCAAGTCTAGATCCGCATTTTCTTTTCTGAATGACAGACAGAAATTACCTATGAGCAGGAGAGTTAGCTACCGGAATACCTTGCAGACGTTAATGAAGCAGACTTGATACATTAGCTGGCGTGAGGGCCGTGCGCCCCCAGTGACAGCGTTTGTTGGGGGTAGTGTGTGCAGGAGACGTGGGTGCTGTGGGCAGCATCGCCCCCTTTCGTGCTAAGGAGTCCCTGGCCTGCAGGTTTCCAATGGGGCAGTCGCCATGGCCAAGACCACCCTGGAGCAGCTTCTGATGAGGTGTGCGACGCCCCTGAAGGACGAGGAGAGGGCTGAGGAGATCATGGC
This sequence comes from Aethalodelphis obliquidens, assembly GCF_003676395.1. Lineage (NCBI taxonomy): Eukaryota > Metazoa > Chordata > Mammalia > Artiodactyla > Delphinidae > Aethalodelphis > Aethalodelphis obliquidens. The sequence goes on from NW_020837974.1 coordinate 5,577,251, forward strand.
GGCCCAGGAGAAGTCCTTCCACCACGTGACCCATGACCTGGTTCGGGAAGTCACGTCTCCAAACTCAACTGTGAGGAAGCAGGCTATGCACTCCCTGCAGGTGCTGGCCCAGGTCACCGGGAAAAGCGTGACCGTGATAATGGAACCCCATAAGGAGGTGAGACGTCTGTCACCAAACTAGTGTTATTGGAACCTAGTTTGAAATTTGAAACCTAGTTTGAAACCTTTGAAGACTTTTTTTTTTTCCTTCAAATTTGACTTGGAGATGATATGGAATTTGTAATTTTGTGTCCAGTACAGAGTGCTATTACATATGCTCTTTTTGAGAGCATGCAGACAGCAACGTGCTTATGTTTATGTCTGTATCAGTAATTGTGAGTGTCAAGGGAGTAGAGTGCTGGTTTCCTGGGCCTGTAGAGCACAACCTGATGGTCCTGTTCTTGTTTTGGTGGTGGTGGTTGTGAGAGAGGTTACTCTGGACCCGTAGGAATTAAACGTATCTGACGTGCATCTTTTCATGACCCAGTGTCAGCATATGAAACAGAGCCTCCCTTTCCTAACTAAAGGACGTCTGTGATAACTTTTGATCTCATTTATGGTTTTCAAATTGCTAATTGGCTTAGAACATTGTGATGAGGTGTTTGCTTTCTGAGGAGCGGCTGGTCAGTGATGCTTCCTCCCTGCCTCTCCCAGGTTCTCCAGGATATGGTCCCACCTAAGAAGCATTTGCTCCGACACCAGCCTGCCAACGCGCAGATTGGCCTGATGGAGGGGAACACGTTCTGTACCACGTTGCAGCCCAGGCTCTTCACAATGGACCTTAACGTGGTGGAGCATAAGGTGTTCTACACAGAGGTAGGGGGGTGGTGGTACGGCGTGGTGTGGATGGTGATGTCGTGTGTCTGGTAACCTGTCTTTGTGCACGAAGACTGGTCAGGCAGCACTCAGAAGGCATGGGTGGTGACCATAGTAACCGGCCATCGCCTGGCTCAGGCCCTGGCACAGGTATGTTACGTCCGGGATTGGCGAGGAGGTAGGCATGGTGACTAGAGATGTCCGGTAGAATGTGGGGGGTTTCTGAGTCTGTCGAGCTCTCTTAGCCCTCCACAGGGAGCCTTGCTCTTCAGGACCTTGAACTTGTATTCTAGAGATAAGACTGTAGCATCTACCTTAATCACTCTCGTATCAATAGGTGCCCAGGTTACTGAATTTATCAATCACTTGAATGTGCCGTTTGCAGTTGAGAACTCACTTCACGTGAGTGCCCTTACCTAGTTCTGGCAGCACCCCATGAAGTACAGATACTGATGATTCTCATTTTGAAGATGCAGAATCTGAGCCTTAGGGTTTGTTAGACACCTAGAACTACAGAGCAGGTGAGCTGGAGAGCTTAGGGTGGAACCACCACAGTTGTTTTAGAGCCTGGTTTCTAATCATTCCGCTGTCCTGCTGGGCTGTTGTTTAGTGGACTTGACTTGCCCCTTGACCCAAGGTAACAGGCGGTTGTGGGTGGCACTTTATAAGTGTTTGTCACCGTAAATATTACAGTGTGGGATGAAATTAGACAGTGGTAAATAGAAATTAAACTATAAATACAGTCAAATTATAAGCATTAATTCTTAGACTCTGTAATGGGCTGTTGATTAGTCCCAATCTGAAATTTTTATGAGACATGAATCATACTTCTGGAGGCATTGTCAGAGAACTGAGGCAAAAGTCGTAAGGAAGCAAATTCTTCCTTATCCACGCTAAGTCTGAATTTCCAATTATGAAAAATTTACCTCTTGATTCTTAAAGTCCTGTGTTTTTGCTTGGACATAAGGTCATTGGTCATGTGTTCTAGCTGAAATCATTTATACCTTGTTATATCCCTTGTATAACATCACTCATAAGATTTGATGGAGGGTCCAGGAGAGCCCCTGGAGAATGGGAGGGGAGCTTCCTTCGGGGGCTTCAGAGGCAGATGTGTTGTAACCTATGGGGAAAATTCCTCATGGAGCTGGAGACCAGAAACTGGTAGTGAGTGTTTAAATTTCGGGAATCTAAACTGGTTTTGAAAGTGTTTATCAGGATACCAGCTGCATCAAAACATGTGAGGATCTTTCGGAAAATAGAAACTCTTGAGTCCTCTTCCCGAAGATTTAGGTTCAGTAGATTTGGGGTCAGACCTGGGAATCTACTGCCTAAAAACTTCCCAGGTGATTCTGGCGTGGCCACGTTTGGAAGTCTGGCTTTCTAATTTAGTTTCTGATGCTCTCTCTCTCTAGATATAGATAGAGGGATCTATATATGTGTGTGTATACAAATATGTTATATATGAGGAGAGTGTTACTGGAGGTTTCCTCTGGGGAGTGAAATAGGGTGGGTGGTTGAAATGCTTTTCTCTATACATCCTCCTCTACTGTTTTAAATATTTTACTAGGTAGGAATCTTTAAGGGAAAAAACGGTACGATTTTCCAGGATGTCAACAGAAGGGGAAAGTAGTAATAGAACACCATATATAGTATTTTAGATATTAGATATATAAATGTGTACTGGTCTGTTAAAGTGTCTGGAAGGCTAGCCACTGGAGTATCTGCGTTACGGTATTTCCAGCGAAACACTTCCTGCTTATGCCACTCTGTACTTGAAAAGAAAGAAAAAAAAAAAGGATTACTGCTCAAACTCTGGAATTATAACATGTATGTTTCTTGGGCACTGGCCCAAGGCATTGGGAAGCAGCTCTGAACGAGGAGGAGTTGTACCCGCCATCTTGGAATTTGCATTTAGATGAAGTGATCCTCTATGTAAAGAAAAAACATTATGGTATCAGAGTGGGTCAGAAAGTGTCACAGAGGTTGACTGAGTTTTGCTTTAGAATAAGGAAGCTCAAGCACATTTCTATACTTAAATGGTTTGGGATTTGGGTTTAGTTTGTTAATCATGTTGTGTGTGGCAGATCGCTGTGTTCTGTTACTTGCAAGGTTATTGTGTCTTCACAGTGAGAGCAGGCTAAATTAAGTTCTATCTTTTGCAGCTCTTGAATTTGTGCGAGGCTGAAGATTCAGCTTTAACAAAACTGCCCTGTTATAAAAGCCTTCCGTCACTCGTACCTCTACGAATTGCAGCCTTAAGTAAGTTCATGTAAATATGAGACAAGTTACGGGATACAGAAGTGAAGGGAGGGCTTCCCTGGTGGGGCAGTGGTTGAGAGTCCCCCTGCCGATGCAGGGGACGTGGGTTCGTGCCCTGGTCCGGGAGGATCCCACATGCCGCGGAGCGGCTGGGCCCGTGAGCCATGGCCACTGAGCCTGCGCGTCCGGAGCCTGTGCTCCGCAACGGGAGAGGCCACGACTGAGAGGCCGCGTACTGCAAAAAAAAAAAAAAAAAAAAAAAAAAAAAAAGTGAAGGGAGACAGTGGCGTTTTTTTGTTGTCTAATTTTTCTGACTTTTTGTGGTCTTTTTAAGGTGGAAAAAAAAATTATGTTTGTATATTTATCAAACTACATAGTGAGATGTCAATGGATTATATAGATTGCTAGAATTTAAATAATTGTTTTTACTCTGATAAACTGGATTTTACTCTATAGTAAGCTCTTTATAGCTGTCTTATGGGAACTATATATATCTCTAAAGTATGTATCTTTCTAATATTCTGGTTTAAGAGAGTTGTCATACCATTCCTATCTTGCCATTTTCATCTGAATCGGAGTATTTAGACCTTTTTAAACTTTTTAATGATTCAGAAGCATTTGAGACTCCTGCTGTCTCTAGGCTTTCATTAAGAATGTGTTATCGTTGTTTAGCACAGGAATTGTACATAGTTTAGGAACGTATGCTAGATCAGTACTCACCCTCATGCTTAGAAACAGTCATTTCCCCCTTTTTTGATAAATACCCAATACGAGTTGCTTAGTTGACTTTGTCTCTTGTTGACTTTTATACACTTAATAAAATATTACCAGAATCCTGCTTGAATTAGAGGTAGAGGAGCTGAGAGGCAGACCATAGTACTTGGGCTTGAGGATGGGGCTCAAGACAAGCTAGCCAGAGTTGGGGTGGGTGTGGCGTTGGGAGCTTCTCACGTTTCCTGGTGGGTGCCTCTCAGGCGTTCCTGTCAGCCGGGATGGGCATTGCTCTTGCTACAGTGTTACCCCTTAACTAACCTTTAACATAGAGGCTGGAGGCATGTCGTGTTGCCTAAGGATATTTGCATTTTCAAAGCCTTTAACCCCCCAAGTTGGGAGGAGACCACCTGATTAGACTTGGATAGTGGAGAGACGCTGGGCTGTGTGTGTCTATTTCCTTCATCACCAGAGTCTGAGGCTCTACCCTCGGCTAGTTCAGCATGCGTCCACCCACAGCTCAGCCGTGCTCTCACCTGTGAGGATGTCTTGGGGGCATGGGTGCATTGGGGACCGCCTTCCGCCCTTGTTTTCCCATTGTTTCTCTCCTTCAGCCCTTCTTTATCTTATCTGGGCAGTAAGATTTATCATGGACTTTCTGGCAGGCTGTTGCCTTCTTAGGTAATAATGTTCACTCTTAGATAATAGTGAGCGTGTGAGTAGAAGGCCGTGCATTCTTTTGTCTTTCAAGAGGCCAGATACTAGGAAAGAAGTTTAGTGACTCATGTATTCGTTGGTTGGTAAGAGCCTTTAGACTAGGAAATTGTATGTTTTTCAGGCTAACGATGAAAATTATATTGATTTCTCTCCCTAAAGATGCGCTTGCTGCCTGCAATTACCTTCCTCAGTCCAGAGAGAAGATCATTGCTGCCCTCTTCAAAGCCCTTAATTCAACCAACAGTGAGCTCCAGGAGGCCGGGGAAGCCTGCATGAGAAAGGTGAGCGAGGGCTGGGCGGGTGTGAGTTCTGCATTGAGTTCTTCCTGTTGACCTTGTCTGTATCCTGGGAGTCGGCCTGTGGTTAATAACATACCAGATTGTAATAGTGTCTCTATCTGTTTCATAGTCATCCTGAGCCCTTTAAAAAGTAAACAGTAATGACTGGTCTTCCTCATTTCATCATAAACTTCTGGAATATATACGGTTTAATACTCCATTTTCCCAAGCAAAGCAAAAACTTGCTGCTAGAGTTGAATATGAGTTCCATTCTGTTATGAAGTATACTCTGATATCTGTTTTCCTTTGTAACCTTTTTTTAAAATAGTTTTTAGAAGGTGCTACCATAGAAGTAGATCAAATCCATACTCATATGAGACCTTTGTTGATGATGCTGGGAGATTATCGGAGCTTGACACTGAACGTCGTGAATCGTCTGACCTCGGTGACCAGGCTCTTCCCAAACTCTTTCAATGATAAATTTTGTGATCAGATGATGGTAAGCCAAATGCATACAAATTCTATGATAAACCTGAAAAATTAAATTATTTTTTTAAAATGAGTAATGCATTTACATGATTTAAAACTCAGAAGGTGTAAAAGGGTGTCTGTGAAAAGCCTCCCTCCCACCCCCATCCTCCAGCCACCCAGTTCCTCTTCTGGGGGACCACCAGTGTTAAGTTTCCTGTGTGTCCTTCTAGAGATGTTTCCCATTTGTACTGGGACATATGCCTCTTAGTTCCCACAAAGGGAAGTATAATATATACATACATCTTACTTTTTCCATTTACCATCCCATCATTTCATATCAGTACATAAAGCGTTTCTTCATTCTGTCTTATGACTACATGATATTTCATGATGGGAACATGCCAGAATGTACTGAATCATTCCCCACTTGGTGATCATCTAGCTTTTTCCCAGTCTTTGGCCTTTATAGACAGTGATGCGGTGAAAAACTTGTAAGAGCATTAGAAGTCCTTTGAGTTTTTACGGTTATCAAGGAAATAATTACGCAAAAAAAGATCTGACAGTGTTTAAACGAGAGGTGTAAACAGATGAAAGAGGGTTTCAAGTATTTATTTTGCATTCTGTAAATAAACATTTGTAAGTAATTTATTAACTTAATTTCATGGTACGTTACTACAAACATGCATGTGTTTTTTATGCAGCTTTTTAACCTCACATGCTGGTTTCTTCGTATCTACAGACGCCTAAGAAATGAACAATGGCCCAAATACCTAAGTGGGAATTGATAGTATTATGATTGGTCCTAAAACTTTTAAGTGATGCCCTAGTAGTAGAGTGTAATTTTCCAAATTGAAAGGCTCTTTCCCTTTAAGCTTCCATGTGTAATACACATACATACCTATCAATTTACATGCATACAAACATTCATAATCATGGTTATAAATGAAATTATATCACTTCCCAGTCAGAGCACATCAAATACACACATCTTACCTCATCTTATGACCTTTGGTTCTTTCATGTATGAGATCTGTGCATGTGTTCTAATCTCCTAGTGTTTTTATGTTTGTCTCCCTTTAAAACTGGTCTCTCTCTACCCTCTGTTGGCTGTCATTTCTTGCTGCCTTTGCATGCCTGCCTGAAACAACTTTCTTTCTGTGTGTTGTTTTTTTTTTTTCACTCCAGTCTAACCCGTTAGATCTGTGAGCTGGGAATTCATTCAGTAAACATTGTTCTCCAGATTTTTTTAGAACGGAGTAAACAGGGAATTCCCTGGTGGTCCAGTGGTTAGGACTCTGAACTTTCACTGCCGGGGGTGCGGATTCAATCCCTGGTCGGGGAACTAAGATCCTGCAAGACGTGCAGCACGGCCAAAAAAAAAAAAAAAGAACAGAACTGTATCACATCTGTAGTTTCTGACTAAGGCCAAGAGTCTTCTTCCTTAAAGTACATGGGTTTTTTGTTTCTGGTTTGTTGAGGGGATTTTTTTTTTCCTTCTCTGACATTCTAGCCACGTTCTGAGTGGTTGAATGCCTCTGAAAGCAGAGAGTGCTGATGTACTTGGATACAGAATAACTGAGGCTTCTGTTTGTCCAGCCATCTCGCCCAAGTCCAGCCAGGTCCTGTGCTATGGTGCTTCTGCGTTTGTGGTGCTGGCCTTGCGCATGGACCCTGTGGTCTGCCACGTTCGTCCTTACTGAGCCGTGTTCTTCAGAACGGGGCTCAGTCATCAACCTCTGTTTTCCCTCATTTGATACACTTTTGGGGTGAACAGCTCAAGCCTCCAGCGTAAGTTTAAGAGATAGGACACCTTACTGTCTAGGGTGGGCATTCGTAAAGACACCCCTGAACATTTTCCTTTCTTATAATTTCAACTGCTTGACATTTGATCTTGAAGTTTCTTATATGGTTAGTTGTTTTGGAAATCTCCTTATTGAACTAAAAGTGAGCTTTATATACCAATCAGTGTTATTTTTTTCCTTTGGGAAATCCGAAAGCAGCTGGCCGTTTTCTGTACCTTTAATTTTGTTACTCTCATATCTTTGGCATAAATAGCTATTCTAGTAAAATAGAGGTTTTATGAATATATATTCTGATGGTATCCTTCAAGGAATTTTACTGGTAAAATCTTGTGAGTGTATTTAGTTTCTTTGAAGAAATGTATATTATTTTAATGTTTCTCAATGTGTGTTCCTTGGAACACTGGCTTTAGAAGATATAGGGTTTCTGTGAAAAACAGTAAGTAACTAAGTTTGGGAAGCACCACTTAACTGTGTTCCCCTCTTGAAGTTTTACAAGGTCTGTGGACATTAAAGGCTCAGAGAAAAGTGGATGTATTTGAACCATCTGTCCCTGAGCCTGTTTGTGACTGAGGAGTCCGATTTAAAGTAGCTTGTTAACTTCCTGCAGGGCAGTATTTTGAAGAACAGGTTTGGACAGTGTAGGATCATGAAGCTGTTGTTTGGATGCCCCTGTGTGGTTTAGCTTGGGCTCTGAGCACTTGTTGCTGGGTTTTGCTGGACCCCGTTGAGAGCGGGAGCCTGGCTGCCACAGGCTGGGTCAGCCTGAGTTGCTGTGGCCTGGGGGTCGCTCTTCTGCTCCTGCAGCAGCACAGTCTTTTCACAGAACGAGCGCCCTCATTCGTGTGGAAGGGAATTGCTACCCGCATGCACTGTGGGGTCCGTGCTCATCTCACCAGTCCCTCCCCCAGGGTTCCCCCTGTGCCCACTCACCCTCGGCCACAGTGGCCACCCTTTCCGTTTCTGGCCTCCCTCCTTTTCTCTGCCTGGAGGGCCCTTCCTTGTGCTTCTGGCCTGTCTGCCTCTGCAGGGCCCTCCCGGACTCCTCGGCCCTCATCTGTAGCTGGTTCCTGCTCTTCTGTTACACAGCAGGCACCTGTGTTTTACCTTGTTCCCCCGCTGTCACTGGAGCGCCACAGGGACAGGGATGATGTCTGCTTGTTCACGTCTCTGCCCCGACGGCTAGCTTGGTGCTGGCTCAGGGCAGCACTCCCGGAACAGCTGCAGCACAGAGTAACAGGAGTAAAAGTCCTGGTATTGGACTGGCCGGGTTGCAGGACATTTTCTGTTGTTGTATCAGGGTAAATTCAGGTAAATTCAGGGTAAATTTCTATTTATAGAACATAAACAAATGCCAGTTACTCGCATCACTGGTTCGGTGGCTGCGCTATTTCAGTAATAGAATCACTGCCATTCTCACGTTAAATAGCATGGAAAGTAATGATTACATATGAGTTTTCACCTAAGAGCTGCATTTTGAAGTTGAGATGCTCCTGTTGTCAAGAAAAAATGGCTAAGGATGTATTTTTTCACAGCAACATCTGCGAAAGTGGATGGAGGTGGTGGTCCTCACCCACAAAGGGGGCCAGAGGAGCGACGGAAACGTGAGTGACTTGTGTGTTTCTGGGAGGGCAGCCCCACTGTGCACTGCCGTTACCAATGCTAATGTCGGAGCGGTGCTTTTAATTAAAATTCCGGTCAGAAATCTAGTTTTATGTGACTATGGTCCATGTAAATTGTTAAACATATTTTGTTAGCTTACATTTTGCTTTTATTTCTCTTAATTGTTGAACATTCCTTTTTATGTTTCTTTAAAATCGCCGTTTTGTTCACTTTAACATGATGTTTTTGTTGATGAGAATTCTGGGAAGCTTGAAATGTATTTCAGTTTTATTAGTTTTTCTTGAAAGTGAGTAAAGTGTACTTTCTAGACTGTTCTGGCAGCTCTTGTTTGCACAGGCTACAGTCCTCAGCTGCTGTTTTCCATTGCTTTCCGTCATCATTGCCTCATAAACCAAGTAGAGGTTTTAGGACTTCATAAAAGCATTAAGGAGGATGTAATAAAGCATCGCATAAATATTGGCATGTATGTTTTCTGGGTCCAAATCCCCCACCCCAGTTGTTTGCTGAAAGTCCAAATGGCCAGTACTTCAAAACACATTTTTTTTACGGTTTTGAGGGAAAACCGCTTTAGTTAAATCTTTTTAAGTATCCGATGTTGGTCACTAAAGACTTTGTCTCTTAAAAATGAATGGTTCTTGCTGTTTTTAATCTTATTTGTATATGTTAATATTCTTTTAAGATGTTTTTAAACTTGATGACTGTCCTCTCAGTGGGATTGTGTTTTCCACAAGCTCCTGTTACGCCCAGTGAATTGTACAGCAGTACCTAATGAGGGGATTCCTTGAGCTCTTCAGAGGCATAATTAATGTGGCTTTTTGTCCTCCTGTGCCTATTTGTTGGATGCTGTGTTTCATCCCGTCTTGTATTTTATTTATTTATTTTGGCTTTATTATGCTTTGTTTTGACCATTCTATGTCAAGGTGTTTTGTTTATGTGAGTCTTGTTTCCTGCTGCTTCTAAACAGCCAACAAGCAAAACTAAAACAGGATCTTGAACTTTTTTTAGGCGTGTTAAACCATCCATGACCTCTCTGAAGGTTTGTTATTTTTATATATATAGGGAAAAAATCAGGAAATCTTCATGGGGGACAGCAGAGTGTATTTTAAAAGCCTGAGCTCCTGGGCGTAGGTGCAAGTGCCTCTGTACTTTCCCTTCCCATCTCTCATCTGTTAGGTATTTTTGCTCTAAATTTATTATTTGTTTTTACAGTTAGTTGTTAATTCTCTGAAACATATAGCCAGTTCTAGAATAAACATTTAAACCCTAGTGGGTAGATGAATGACTTCCATTCAATCAAAAAGATAAACTTTTACTGCAGCTCATGTGGGATGGGGGGTCAGTTGCATAGGGGGTGGGGCCGTGGGCACTGGGAGGTCCCTGAGCCCCTTCCTGCTGAAGCCTGTCGATCAACATACGAGCATGACCCCGAGAGCCTGGGAACGTCCCACTGCTGAGGAAGGCCGCGGCTCTCAGCTCAGGGGCTATGGTGTTTGGGGTCCAAGGCAGTGTGGCCACAGCTTCATGACCTCAGCTCAGGGCCAAGCCTCCTTTCTGCCCTTGAGCTCTGATAGTTTTTATGAATGCTCCACAGATTAGGAATGGGTCTTGGAAAGTAGTTTATTTGGTCAGATCCCCAAATAACATTGCCCAGTTGAGAAACTATAACCAATGACATGTTAAAAGTTGAATAAAAATAAATAAAAGCTCCCCATAACATCGGGTACCCCTGATGATCAGGGTTTTGCATTGTCATCACGTTTAGGAAGGTTTACCTGTTTGGCATTGAACTTACAGGGGAAAACTCATGACCACCTGTTACACTATGTGTACAGACACACACACACACACCCTTCTCAGGATAGCCTAAGTATCCAGTGAGTGGCATCACGGCCTCTGGGTTCTTCTGGCCTCAAACATGCCTAATTGATGGGGATTAAACCCCCGGTCCTCTTCCAACTCCAGCTGGGAAAGAGGTTTTTTTAAATATCAGCACTTCACGTATAATCTTGAATTACTCACTCTAAACAAAACAGTTTTTTTTAATGTATTTGCACACAACAGGGTCTTACAGTTTCTCCCCCTAGACAAGAATTCCAAAACTCCTTTTTTAAAAATTTGATTTAGGGAAGAATACACTCCATGTGACACCATCAGAAGGGCTGTTTTGACATCTGAAGGGTGGAAGGTGTATTTTTTGCTGTTGAGCATTTGTTAATTATTATGTGCTTTCTGATAATTGTGTCTTTACTGTCTTGTTTACCCCAATAATCCTTACTGTGTATTGAGTATATGGGAAGTTCTGTGTAAATAACATAAATAGAAAAAAAGATGATTTTCCTCCCCATCCTCAGGAAAGCATTTCAGAGTGCGGGAGATGTTCCTTGTCTCCATTCTGTCAGTTTGAGGTGAGAACAACCTATTAAAAGTCAGTTTATGACTTGCAATGTGAAGAACAGTTTATATTTTCTTTTCTTTTCTTTTCTTTTCTTTTTACCTTTCCGTTGCCTTTTTTCATGCTGTAATTTTTGTTTTGGTTCAGCCTGCCGTGGAAGGGGTAGAGGTGAGAATCTCAGTGGAAGTGCAGGAGGGGTCGTTGTTGTACTTGGTTTTGCTGTGACTTGTGGTTCTGTGGTGGACAGAGTGTGTCGTGCCTTTGAGTGCAGTGAGCTGTACTGTCTGTCTGTGGCAGAGTTGTATTAGTACCATTGCCGTGAACTGTCCGGGTGCCACGCATGTTTTCTATTAGGACGTCTTTAAACAAGATTCTAAGTTCTCTGGTTTTCTACGTGCTAGAATTGCAATATCTCAATATTTCTGATCCAGCCGGGTTTTGCTCTCATAATGTTTGTATGAACTCATGCATCTAACAACCTCTTGAGAGGAAATGCCACAAAGAATACATTAGACCTGCTAGAAATAGGGAGGAGTTCTATTTCCTCTGACTGGCCAGCTGCCTCAAACTGAAACCTCCTTGCTCCCCCTGCACCCAGGCCCCTGTGTATGTCTCTCACGCATACCACACTGTGGTGGTCACGACACTGACTTTGAACAGCCTAGCCCTGAGCGTTCCCTCTTCTGTAAAATGGGGATGGTAATACCTGTCATTCCTGCCTTCCGGTGGTGACGTGAAGGCCAGAAGTGATTTCATGACAGTGCTTTGAAAACGAAAACCCTTAAGATGAAAGTACCATTGTTAGAAGGTTATTCTAATTTCAGTGTAGAACTTAATCTGCCTGAAAACTTGGAAACACTGTAGAAGAGAACTCTAGAGGAGGCATGGGAGCAACGCTGAGCTGATTTTTCTCATTTCTTACCCGTCGCACTGTTTTGCCTTTTGGCTTAAAGAGACATTTTGAGAAGTATCTCCAGTGCTGCCGGGACGTGGTCCCTCCTGACTGGCGTTTATCATCCCCATTTTACTGGTTTAGAGTCACGGGTATCCTATTACCCGCCACCCAGGATGGGACATCAGGGAGTCTTCCCTTCCCCGTGGCCTGAATGGCGGACACAAAACCGTGGGAACTGACACTGTGAATGGAAAGTCGGAATGACACTCAGTAATTGGCCGCTGAGCTGTTAGCACGTTAAAAAATGCAAAATTCTTGGCATTCCACGTTTTGCATATGATTCCGTAAAGCAGTTTGTCAGCTTTATTTTCAGGCCTGGTTGATAAATTTTTAGAACCACAGTCAGTCATTTATTTACGCTGATAATTAATTTCCAGGGTAAATACTTCAAGTATTTTTTTTGAGGACTTTGTGCTAAGTTTTGAGGGTAAAAGAAGTCTGTGCCCTCAGAACTTAGTGCATTGGGAAGACCCCGTGATGTCATGGCAACGTGAGGGAATCCTAATGCTCATGGCCATGGGCATGACCCCCCGCCCCTGCTGGGCTCACCTCGGCAGCCCGAAAGGTCACTTCAACACTTGTCAGTGTGCGTGAAAGCAAAGACAGCACCATCACCGAGGTGCACAGTCAGCTCCCTCTCCCCTCCACTGACAGATGAAATCTGAAGGCCAAGGGCAGGTAGTTTCCTTAGGCCACAGCTGTAATCTGAGATTGGTGAGTTGTGGCTTTCTATTGATACATGTTAACTCTGCTTCTGTTGGCTAACCTTGCAAATGTAGCTAGAGCCTAGCAGGGTCTGTAGTGATGTTGGTATCTCTCGCTGGCAAAATTAATTGGCCTATTTTATAATTTCTGGTCTTCTTCATTAGGAAATGAAAATTTGTTCGGCAATCATAAACCTTTTTCATCTGATCCCAGCTGCACCTCAAACTCTGGTCAAGCCTTTGTTAGAGGTCGTAATGAAAACAGAACGTGCTATGTTGATCGAGGTAATGGTCAAACGCGGGCTAATTCTAATTCTTCCTCCATCTATTGCTTGTAATGTTTTCACTGTCATATTTTAGATGGGTTAATCTAACAGTATAAAGATACTGGGTGTTAATATTTGCTTACGGTGGGTGCACTCCAGTTACAAGGGGGAGAAATGCACATTGGAACCGTGTGAGGTTGCTAGAACAGAAGAGCCTCAAACCCCCAGAAGGTCCAGTTTTCACCACATGTTTTCTAGGCCGGCAGTCCGTTCAGAGAGCCTCTGATCAAGTTCCTGACCCGCCATCCCTCGCAGACGGTGGAGCTGTTCATGATGGAAGCCACGCTGAACGACCCCCAGTGGAGCAGGATGTTCATGGTGGGAGCCCGGGGCTGGGGTCGGGGTCCCTGCCACCATGCTCGACAGTCTGGAATTTATATATCGCTGTTCAGTGTCCTGGCTTTATTTTTCTCTAATGTATTTGAGTATTAGAAACATTGTTGTGTATGTGAAAAGCTCAAGTCCAGGAATCCCTCTCTGTAGGATTTTGGTGGTGGTAATGAACGAATGAGCTGCTAGGATTATGAAACTCAGGGTGTGATTATTGTCTAAAAAGCACTTTTTAAAGAGGGTGCTTACAGTGATTTTATTTTTTTTTTTGCCTGCCTTGAGAGATTTAGGAAGAACCTTAGAGTTTATATCATTTCAACATTTTGTGGGTTTTGATTAACTTAAAACAGCTGTTTATTTTGCTTTGTTTTCAGAGTTTTTTAAAGCACAAAGATGCCAGACCTCTTCGAGACGTGCTGGCAGCTAACCCCAACCGGTTCATCACGCTGCTGCTGCCCGGCGGCACCCAGACTGCCGTGCGCCCTGGCTCACCCAGTACCAGCACCCTGCGCCTGGACCTGCAGTTCCAGGCCATCAAGGTAGCACGGCTCTCTCTCAGGCACCCGACGTCTTAGACGTTTAGTCAAGACTCAGGGAGAACCCTGTCAGCATCCTCATTGTCTTTTCTTTGACAGATCATTAGTATTATAGTTAAAAACGATGACTCCTGGCTGGCCAATCAGCACTCTCTGGTGAGCCAGCTGAGACGTGTGTGGGTCAGCGAAACCTTCCAAGAAAGACACCGGAAGGAGAACATGGCTGCCACCAACTGGAAGGAGCCCAAGCTGCTGGCCTACTGTCTACTGAATTACTGCAAGTGGGTGCACCTGGGCGCTCTGCACCAAGTGGCCTGCTCTCCCCGATAAGCCTCCTCCCTGAGCTGCTCCTCCCTGAGCTCTGCATAGCTGGCTCACTGCATGTGTGTCATCGCATTTGTTGTAGAGGACGGGCTGTAACTTTGAGCTGCTCAAAAGCAAGTCGGGCATCAAACATAGTTATGAAATTTGCCATAATTTAACCTGCCTTCTTATTTTGACCCTTCAGAAGGAATTACGGAGACATAGAATTGCTGTTCCAGCTGCTCCGGGCCTTCACTGGTCGTTTCCTCTGCAACATGACGTTCTTAAAAGAGTATACGGAGGAGGAGATTCCCAAAAATTACAGCATTGCTCAAAAACGTGCCCTGTTTTTTCGCTTTGTGGACTTCAACGACCCCAACTTCGGAGATGAACTGAAAGCCAAGGTGGGTCCCACTGTTACTGCGGGAGAAGCCACGGCGTTTGAGCTCGTTTTCTAGGGAGCCAAGGGCACTACTTGTGTTCTGCTGTGCCTTTCCTCGTCTGGGCCGTTTATGAGGAAAATTTCATTGTTGGGAAACATAAGGCAGGTCCACCCGTGAACCAGTGTTGACGAGTAGTTTGTCAGTTCCCTTGTTTTTATAAAACAACTTGTTTGAGGTGAGAAGAGTGAACCAGGCCAATGTCTCTTTCCCTCAAGTTTTTAACCTACCTTTACAGTTGCCATTGTAATAAAAGACAGGATTATTAGCTGCACCCTTGACTGAAGTCTAACTTGATGGTGCAGCATAACCAAGCTGGTGGTCCTGCTACCTAGTGAAAGAGAGAGAGAGCATGGCTTTGTTTTCCTTCTCCTTCATTGTAAAATTTTTTTGTAGGTTCTGCAGCATATCTTGAATCCTGCTTTCTTATACAGCTTTGAGAAGGGGGAAGGAGAGCAGCTCTTAGGACCTCCCAATCCAGAAGGCGATAACCCGGAGAGCATCACCAGTGTGTTTATAACCAAGGTGACATCACTAACCATGCATTGGCCTGAAAAGTAACTTGGGAGATGTGACAGGTTCAAGGAAATAAGCTTATTTCCCTAAGGCTTTTATTTTTCATGATTGCGTTAATTTATAGCAGAACATTATAATTCTTACTAGTGAATTTATTAAGGCAGCCTCCATTTGGAATGAATTATCTTTTCCACATTAATAGATTGCAGTGAGAAACAGCATATATCTCAGTGAAAAATTCAGATGTCACATTTGTTTTGTAGAAACCTCTATTGCTGGTCAGTAGAGTTTTCAAGATCTGTTTACATCTTTAGCTTTGCAAAAGAATCCCCTAGAAGCCAGTGAGAATATTAGACTGGATCCAGTTGCCGCTGTACCCCTTTGCTGCCAAGTTCATGAACGTCGTTGTGGCACTAGGGTGTCTGAAGTTAGCTTGGGTCTCAGCACTTTTACAATAGTGTTTCCAGTTTGCACTAGTGAGGCTTTTGGAATCAAGTGTCTGCTTGAGGAATGCCTGTGCTGTGTTTCCCATGGTGCCTCGGCTGTCCTCTGCCATTAGGCTATTGAACTTCACCGGCAGATGCCGAGTGTGCCTTGAGGTTGTTGCACTGAGTGTTTGTGCACGGTTGGTGGTGGAGCGCTGTGAGCCGTGGGCATTCCCGCCTGTAGTGTGCCACCGGTGAGTCACTGCCCTCGGAGAGGACACAGTGGTTTCCTCACTGCTCCGTCCTGGGGTCCAGGCAGAGGGAGTGCTGTTCACATGGACAGGTCGCTGGGCCTCCTGTAGTCTTTGTCCCTTAGGACGGCCCTCCTTCCTGCAGTTTTGACCCCACGCCCACCCTCCTGTGGAAGTGAGAGCTGAGCCCAAGGAATTATCTTTGGTCCACATACTGATATTTGCCTTGTTCTGGGCAGCTGTGGGGAGATGGTGACCTGGACTCGGCCCCTCCTGTTTACTGCCTTCTCTAGGCTGTGTCCTTGGGGCCAGACGCTGCCGACTCGGCACAAGTGAGGGGCTGGGATCTCAAGCGTCGATGGGGATAAATGGTGCGGGGCAGGCTGGCGCCCTGGGAGGGGCCGCCGTGAGGCAGCACATCCAGGGGAGAGGGGGCCCTGGTGAAAACACAGTTATTGTGGAAGACTTTATTCTGGCAGGTCCTCTGAGAGGCGGAAGGTGGTTAGGGTACTTACTGGATGGTGCAGTCAGTATGCTTGACTCACTAGGGACGTGTAACATGTTCCTCAGAGTGCGCATTTTCTTCTTATATTCATGAAACACATGGAAAAATCTGTCACATACTTGATTGCATAGGAAAGCATAACAGTTTTTTAAAAAACAGATTTTTTGGTAGGTAACATTTTCTGATAATACTAAAAAGTAAGGACAAGGTAATTAATGGTTGACTCGAAAAAGATTCTCAATTACTTGGAAATTAAGAAACTCAGTCCTGAATCACCTTACATTGAAGAGCTAGTATTCCTTTTCTACCTCAAGCCCCTTTGCCCACTGCATTCTGACTTCTAAGCCTGCCCCTTTTTTCAGCATTAAAATAAATGTATCGAGTTTGTCATCTGTATGTAATAAAGGAAAATTGATGTGACGTCGTTGAGTCCATCACGGTGGAGCTTAATATTTTGTGCGGGGGGAGAGAGAGAGAGAGAGAGAGAGAGTTTGTGTGTTTCAAGGCTTAGACTAGTCGAGTGACCTTTCAGAGGTAGCAGACCAGAAGTGCATCCTGTGCTCATGCTCTTGCAGGTCCTGGACCCGGAGAAGCAGGCGGACATGCTGGACTCGCTGCGCATCTACCTGCTGCAGTTTGCCACGCTGCTGGTGGAGCACGCACCCCACCACGTCCACGACAACAACAAGAACCGCAACAGCAAGCTGCGCCGCCTCATGACCTTCGCGTGGCCCTGCCTGCTCTCCAAGGCCTGCGTGGACCCCGCCTGCAAGTACAGCGGCCACTTGCTGCTGGCCCACATTATCGCCAAGTTTGCGATACACAAGAAGATAGTCCTGCAGGTACTCAGCGGGCTCCCTGCCGTCCACCCGACACCACGCGCACATGCTGCTTCCGCGGACGAGCGCAAGCGCAGCCTGCTTCCCTATTTATTGTCCTTCCCAGTACATTTAAAAATGCTCCTCTCTGGGCTTCCCTGGTGGCACAGTGGTTGAGAGTCCGCCTGCCGATGCAGGGGACGCGGGTTCGTGCCCCGGTCCGGGAAGATCCCACGTGCCGCGGAGCGGCTGGGCCCGTGAGCCATGGCCGCTGAGCCTGCGCGTCCGGAGCCTGTGAGGCCACAGCAGTGAGAGGAGAGGCCACAGCAGTGAGAGGCCCGCGTACCGCAAAAAAAAAAAAAAAAAAAAAAAATGCTCCTCTCTGCCGTCTTTTTGTGACTGTGAAACATCCACGACGATTCATTCTCACCCTTCCTCCCTGTTCTTGCTCTGCCCGCTCCTTCCTCTGCAGCCTTGCTTTTGAAATAAGACAGTGTCTGCCTTGTCCGCCTCATGCTTCTCTACCTGTTCCGTGAAAATGTGTCAGTCAAGGGCCCCGGCCCACGCCTTAGCTAAAGACAGACAGTAGGCATTCTTGAACCCTTGTCTCCTAACCCCTCTTCGGGTTGACGACCTGAAGCACTTGTTCCTTGCATTGCTCAGTGGGTTAGGCTTTGATGTCAGGCAGGCTGAGTTTGAGTTTTGTTTCTTCCACTCCTGAGTTCCGTGACTCTGACTGAGTTCGTCACTGTCCCTGTGTAAGAGTTAAATGTAATCATGCACTTGAGCACTCAGCCTGTCTGTCCCATTAAGCACCTGGTAAGTGCTGGCTCTCGTCCTGTCCTGTGAGTCACTCTTGATTGTTTCCTCTGACCACTCCCTCTTGGGAACTTCTCTGGACCAGAGACCCCAGGGGCATCTGTGACACCCTGTCATTCTCCCAGGCATGCAGGCTCAGCAAGTTCTGTTGTTTCCAGCCCCCATCCTGTCCCCTCCACCCACAGTGCCAGTCGGCTGGTCTGTGTTCCCATGACCTCACTTCCATCAGACCTTCACGTGAACTAATTCAGCACTGTCTCTGAGAGTGGCCCCTTTCACTCCATTTTCTACCCTGGGGCTGGAGTAAAATGATCTGTATCCCTCAACCGACTTCCCACTGGTTACGCCAGAGGAGCTGGGTCCTGCTCGTCTTTGTATGCTCCACCCTAGTTCAGCACGGGCACATAGTAGGTGCTCAGAAAATGTTAGAGCAAGCATGTTCATCAAAACCGAATGAAAAGAGAACGTAACTACTGCGGTCTTTCCTAATAAGAGAGCCCTAAGGAATTTCTTTAAAGTGTTTTGCAGAAATATCATGCCTTAGTTCTAAGTGATTGTTTTTATCTTGTTTTTTAAAACCTTCATTCTATCAGTATTTCTGTCCTGTCTTAGGTTTTTCACAGTCTTCTCAAGGCCCATGCAATGGAAGCCCGAGCAATTGTCAGGCAGGCGATGGCTATTTTGACTCCAGCGGTGCCTGCCCGAATGGAGGACGGGCACCAGATGCTGACCCACTGGACGAGGAAGATCATCGTGGAGGAGGGGCACACTGTCCCCCAGCTGGTTCATATTTTGCATTTGATAGTGCAGCACTTCAAGGTGTGTAGGAAATACTGTAGATTGATGTCGATTGCTTCAGAGCAAATACCCTGTCAGGCATTTGCTTTGAAGTTTCACCTGTCTTCGTTTTCTGCAATAATAAGGTGGTCATACATCTTTCAGTAAAGGTAATTCTGATCCATTGGTTAGTATGGGTATGTGTATGGCCTTATCAACATGGAAATTGCTGTAGTTTAGAGAGTGTGTCCTTGGTACAAGCTTTTTGCTAAGATGGCATTTTTCTTGTAAGTACAGTTGACCTTTGAACAACAAGGGTTTGAACTGTGTGGGTCTACTTACATGCAGATATTTTTCAATAAACGTACTACGGTATTACATGTTCTGTGCTTGGTTGAATCTGTAGATGTGGGACTACGGATGGAGAGGGCCGACTGTAAAGTTTATGCTTGCGTTTGTGACTCTGTCAGGGGTGGGCACCACTGACCCCTGTGTTGTTCAAGGGTCAGCTGTACTCAGTTGTCCACGAATACAGATGAGTTGTTGCTCTAAGGTGGGAGGTAGTTGTCATTAACTCTAGATTTTGGTAACTTGGCTTGAAGGTGTCGCTGGCACCTCCTTCTCTATAACCAGATCACCCCCTTTGTTGGATTTATTTATATGTAGATATTCCTTGTAGATGTTTGGGTAAAGGAGAAAGGATTGAGTTAAAAGCTAATTCTTTTACAGCCAGCTCTTTTAGAGTTGGGAATTTGCCTCTTGGCATGGCTAATTTGTATGACATCAAGTCTGAAGTTTAACACACGTGACTAGACTTGCCTACCTAAAGATAATTCGGTGTTCAGCATTTTTTAAAGATGGTCCTAAAAGGCTGAAACACGCTCTTATGTTGGGACTCAGTAGGGGGGAGGGGGAGTGGTAAACACACATACAAAAGGTGATGAGAATTTCTTTGCTAAAGTTATGGTTCAGAATTCTTGGGCAGGAGGTTGGGCTGTGTGTGTTGGGGCCGAGGTGGGTTACGTGGGCGTGCGTGCGGGGCGGCACGCAGTGTCCCTGGCATGACCTGGCCCGCGCCCGCAGGTGTACTACCCGGTGCGGCACCACCTGGTGCAGCACATGGTCAGCGCCATGCAAAGGCTGGGCTTCACACCCAGCGTCACCATCGAGCAGAGGCGGCTGGCCGTGGACCTGTCCGAAGTCGTCATCAAGTGGGAGCTGCAGAGGATCAAGGACCAGCAGGTAGGGCGTCAGCCCCTCGAGTCTTCCCTGACTGTTCTTTATGCCTCTCCCTGGACAACAGTCAGGAAGGTCAAGTGTGTGTGTGTTTCTTTAAGCCGGATGCAGACATGGACCCAAATACAAGTGGAGAAGGAGTCAACTCTGTCTCATCTTCCATTAAAAGAGGCCTGTCGGTGGACTCTGCACAGGAAGTGAAGCGCTTCAGGACGGCGACGGGAGCCATCAGCGCAGTAAGAGCACGTGCACAGGCTGCGAGTGCCGCCTTTTATGGTTCATTTATCCAACAAACTTTGAATGTGGGCCGAGTGCCCGGCGCCATGCCAGCAGGACAGCTGGGAAAGGCTGCGCCCACAGCTAGAAACCCCACGATGTCCCACATTGCTGGCTTCCTGGACCTTGGTCACCATACTTTCTCCCCATACTTTCTCCATGGCTACCCCATACTTTCTCCACGGCTACTTTGCTTGTCCTTCTGCGGAGACCATGCCCGCCAGTGGTGTCCCTGACGTCCAGGATGGGGTCTGCCCCGGGGAGGAGGGCCGCGTGCAGTTAGTGGGCTGCGCTGTTGAGAACTCTCTTCCCTCTGTCTCCAGGTGTTTGGGCGGAGCCAGTCTCTGCCAGGTGCGGACTCCCTCCTTGCCAAGCCCATTGACAAGCAGCACACGGACACCGTGGTGAACTTCCTCATCCGCGTGGCCTGTCAGGTGTGGTATCTGTGTGTCTCAGGTTAGGGATCCTTCTGAACAAAGGCTGCTTGATAGGCTCCAGTGAGTTTGATTGTCTGTGATGGTTTGGTCAAAAAAGAAATAGACAAACCAGGGTCTGAGAGCTAGTTTTGTCCCTTTCATACCAAATTCCGTTTATTTTGTGACTTGCTAATATCTGAAATCTGCCTGTGTTTTATAATACGATTTAAAAAAACATTTTTTTTTCAGTGGTGATGAAGTAATGGTATAGCTTATAGTAGCATCTTGGTGTTGGGGAAACATGGCAGTTCAGTGATCTTGGGCAGATCACTTGACTTTCGAGTTATCTGTGTCATAAAGGTGTTGGGATGACCCAACCTACATAAGTTATGGACAACATTAGTAGTTCAGCTGCTTTATAACTTGCATTTATCATTCAAATCAGTAATATATTTTCATGGAGTTGTTGGGAATCAATTCCTGAAACTTCATTTTTATATTTCAAAAAAGCTTGTAACTGAAATTTCCCTTACAAAGTAGTTTCTATAATTATTAAAAAATAGTATATCTTGCAACACTATTGAGGATCTCCAAGTACTGAAAACAGTCTTCTAAACTCTTCAACCGATCCTTTCCTGTGTGCTGCAGTGTGCTGGGCACGGCCTGGGAGGCCCAGCTGATGGATTAATCACACAAATGAGTGCAGATCACCACTGACCCACTGTGAGGGAGGAGGGAGTGTCCCCAGGGGGAGCAGAGACAGCTGGGTTGAGGCAAGGTTGAGTCAGACAGGAGAGGAGGTGGAGCGCTGGGGTGGGAGGGCGCGGGGCAGCAGCTGGTGAGAGGCCTGTGAACACGTGTGCTGGGAAACTTGGGCTTGAACGTGAGTGAACTTCCAGGTTAACGACAACACCAGCACTGCGGGGTCTCCTGGGGAGGTGCTGTCCCGCCGGTGTGTCACTCTCCTGAAGACAGCCTTGCGACCAGACATGTGGTCCAAGTCGGAGCTCAAACTCCAGTGGTTCGACAAGCTGCTAATGAGCGTGGTAGGTGCGAGGGCCCAGGCACGGGCGGGCCACCAACCCCAATCTCCTTGCCCGCGGCTGGTCATGGCCCCTTTCGCCTCTTCCCGTGGCCGCTGGCTAATGAGGAGGGAGTGTCATTCGCTGAAAATGGCTCTAAATCTTCAGCTCTCACCTCCACCCCAGGGAGAGTTGGGAGTTTTGAAAACAGAATAGTTCTCTTGCCTTTCACAGATTAATTTCTTAAACCCACCTACCCGCTGGCATGGAATAAACATTTTTAGTTGACTTATGCAACCACCTTTAAAGTAAAGTTGAATTTTTAAAATAGATTGAATGATGGACATAGCACTGTATAGTCAGGTAACTAGAGATAGCCCCAGATGGCTGATTATTTGTTGGATTTTTTGGTTGTTTTTGTTTCTGTAAAAACCACGATTCTGTAATTTTCTGGAGGTTGCAGAAGCTGTTCTCTTGCCTTATCCATTTCATTACCAGGATACAGTTCAGTTTATCTAGTTCTGTGGTGAAATTTGAAAGCTTTTGGTCTCAGGATGATCATACCTACTGTAAGCATTTGTTATTTTGTGCTGCAAAGATTAGTATCATTGCTCAAGTTTTTTGAAAGGCTACACAGGTTAACCTGTGTTATGGAAACAGAGTAATAGGCCCCCTGAGTCTGCGGCACATGCTTGCTGCTTAACTTATTTGCAGATTTCTTTCCTCTTTTTCTCTTTGAAAGGTCAAATTATTTTCCTATCAAATGTAGTCACCATTGAATCAAGTTCAGCCCCTTCACAGGCTGACGTTTTCTGAGGGCGATGGGTCTGTTCACACTGACTTCCTGCCTTTCCCCATGATCTGCCTCACAGCAGTGCACACACACGGTGCACCTGCAGGGCATGTGTGTGCGTCAGCCACAGACACGTGTTGTGAGGCCAAACTTAAGTCCTTACTGTAAAACTTGTACTCTATTTTCTATTTTATTCTCTTGTTTTTTTTTTCTTTCTTTCTTTTTTAATGCTGACAATCTCTTCGATTGATTTCATGATACACAGTTTCAAAGATACTTCCTTTTGGAAGGATATGTGTATTTTAACTAAAAACGTGAGAAAAAAGCAAAATTCATTGCAACAGTTGCCTTTTTAAACCAGATTTTAGTGATTTTCAAAATTTTAGTACTAAATATTGAATATTAATATCTTTCATGAGCTTAAGGGAAGTTTGACTAAATATTTAAAGCAAATTTATTAAAAGGAAGATTACGAAATCCTACTGTGTTAATAAAATATGGTGGTCGTTTATGTATCTAATGTGTTTATTCTTTAGTGGTTGTTTATTTCATTTCCAAGTACTTATTGACACGTGTAGTTTTAATTTCGCTTGGTTTCTGTTTGTGATTCGCTGTACTGTTTATCTCATCTGTGTGTGGCCTGTGTTCTCCGTTCCAGGAGCAGCCCAGTCAAGTGAACTATGGAAACATATGCACAGGATTGGAAGTGCTGAGCTTCTTGCTGACAGTGCTGCAGTCCCCAGCCATCCTGAGCAGCTTCAAACCCCTGCAGCGTGGAATCGCAGCCTGTATGACGTGCGGAAACACCAAAGTGTTACGAGCCGTCCACAGCCTTCTTTCACGCCTCATGAGTATTTTCCCAACGGAGCCAAGTATGTGACCTTTGCTGTTGGCGCCTTTCTTTCTTTCCGAGTGGATGGGTGGGCACAGAGCTTGTCAGCTGAGAATGCTCATCCTCCTGTTACTATAGTGAGCATTTTATTATTCTTCTTTTCTTTGTACCTTTAAACTTTCTTTAAAAGAAGTTGAGGGCTTCCCTGGTGGCGCAGTGGTTGGGAGTCTGCCTGCTGATGCAGGGGACGCGGGTTCGTGCCCCGGTCCGGGAGGATCCCACATGCCGCGGAGCGGCTGGGCCCGTGAGCCATGGCCGCTGAGCCTGCGCGTCCGGAGCCTGTGCTCGGCAGCGGGAGAGGCCGCAACAGTGAGAGGCCCACATACCACAAAAAAAAAAAAAAAGAAGAAGTTGACTTAAAAACTTCATGGTAGCAGTCTGCATTAGCAGTTTTGTGTCTGCTTTGGAAATAGTTTTCTCCATCAGCTGAACATACCATTTCCATATGGTATTTAAAGGAAGCTAGGTTAAAATATGTTGTCAGTTGCTGAACAGCTTACAAGGTAGAATTTTGGCGTCTCACATGTAAGTGTATTTAGGGTATTCAGGCGAGGCTTGGTGGCATGAAAGGTGGTTACTGAGCTCTGTAAACTGGGAACCACGCGTCCTGCGGTGAGAGGTGCCTGTGTCAGTCACAGCAGGTCCCAGACAACCAAGCTCAATGCTAGCCTGAGGAGAGTTAGCGTCCCAGAGCCTGGCCGGGCCCGCGAGCCGGACCCCAGAGCCCAGGTTCCCACTACTGTTTCAGGCACTTCGAGCGTGGCCTCCAAGTACGAGGAGCTGGAGTGCCTCTACGCGGCGGTGGGCAAAGTCATCTACGAGGGACTCACCAACTACGAGAAGGCCACCAGCGCCAACCCCTCCCAGCTCTTTGGTGAGCGTGTGTCCATCGTGGTTTTCCCAGCGTGGTCCAGCTGTGCACTGGATAAGCTTTTCCTTCTGGGGTCGAGGGGCGCTGGCCCCTTGCAGGCGAAAATCTTCTTATGAGTTACAGTCGGCTCTCTGTATATTTTACATGGTTCCTTCGTGTCCGCAGCCCCTTGTACACAGATTCAGCTGACCCCGGATCGTGTAGCACTGTAGTATTTACTAGTGAAAAAAAGCTATGCGTAAGTGGACTCATGCAGTTCAAACCTGTGTTGTTTAAGGGTCACCTGTAATGTTGACATTTGGGATTAACCTGTACTTCTGTCAGAAATGGCACATTTTTGTCTAGCACATTTTTTAATGTTTTAAGTAGTACGTTTTTGTGAATTACTCAATTTTTTAAGACCTTTCTCAAAAAACACCTGTCACTCTCTACCTTTCAGGGACCCTGATGATCCTCAAGTCTGCCTGCAGCAACAACCCAAGCTACATCGACAGGCTGATCTCGGTCTTCATGCGCTCCCTGCAGAAGATGGTCCGAGAGCACCTGAGCCCGCAGGCCACCTCGGGCAGCACGGAAGCAACCTCAGGTGACAGGCTCGGCCCCATGTTCTTCCCTGAGGCTTCAACACCTAAACGTGCCGGCTGTGATTAGATTCTAAAGCCAACACGAATGTCTGTTGTTTTTATGCAGTTCAGTATCATTTGCTCTTCACAAAGAGGTTCTGAGCATTTCATTTACAACCATAAAAAGACTCACTTTTAAAATGAACTGATTTAAAGATTGTGAATGTAAGAATGAAGAAATTTGAGCAACATTCATCACTAGATGAGAGTTATCTAACAATTTTGCTATAAAACAGAGGTTGCTATTATCAGAACTATTATTTCTGAAGAAGAATTAAGTCACTGGTTCCAGACCTGAGCTGTGAGCTTCAGGAATCGGCGATATGTTGGTGTGTGGCAGGGAGCTGCGGTTGTCACTCTTCCAGTTGCCCCTCGGAGCACCAGTGCCATGCATGTGACTTCAGGGCTTGGCTGTATGCGGGGTTTCCTGCAGTGGTCCCACCAGCTCCATCATCCCTTCCCCTGTGAGGAGGCTCTTATAGGGCCCCCCTGGCAAGGCGGAGTAGTCAGAAAGCCGTGAGGCACTTCAAATCCCAGAGCTCTAGTTGCAGGAGAAGATATTTTGGGGAGGCGATGGGCAGAATCCAGAGTGCCATGCAGTGCGGGTGGTTGGTTGCCTGCTCAGGCAAGTTGGTAGAGATCGTTGGGCTCTTTCTCCGCTTGAGCAGGAACCAGTGAGCTGGTGATGCTGAGTCTGGAGCTGGTGAAGACGCGCCTAGCTGTGATGAGCATGGAGATGAGGAAGAACTTCATCCAGGCCATCCTGACCTCCCTCATTGAGAAATCCCCCGATGCCAAAATGCTCCGGGCCGTGGTTAAAATTGTGGAAGAATGGGTTAAAAATAATTCCCCGATGGCAGCCAATCAGGTGAGCTGCGAAGAGGGGCTGTGCTCTGGCCAGGTGATCTTCCTGTGTGTGTAAAAGGAAATTCAGGCGTCGCATTCTAAGCTCTTCTGCAAGTTCTCAAACAAAACATTTTTTTCTCCAGTGTTTGCGTTCACCGAATCTTCCCTTATGGTGGATTTTTCTCACTGTGCTTAACAGATTTTAAACAGAAATTTGGAATAACTGGTCACTTATCTTATAAGGTTTTACTTCTGTTAAAACGTTAAATGAACCTTACTTGTTAGTCTTCTATGGTGGTGAAGTTAAGCCAAAAATAATAATGATGAGGGGTTATTATTTGATTTAGTAAGATGCTTTCAAACTTCTGATTTGTTCTTTAGTTTAGTTGCTTTTATGTTGGCACCTGTCTTGATCTTGAGCATCCGAAGAACCATTTAGAAACAGCCTTGTCTTATTTTACCTGACAAGATCGTAAGAGCTTAAAAATTGATAGAGCATATGGCTGAAATACTTGGGAGCATGTCTTTTTTCAAACAGAAATAATTGACCTTTTCTTTTAAAAAACAAATTTGTACAGACACCTACACTCCGGGAGAAGTCCATTTTGCTTGTGAAAATGATGACCTACATCGAAAAGCGTTTTCCAGAAGACCTTGAACTAAATGCACAGTTTTTAGACCTTGTTAACTACGTCTACAGGTAATCACAGCAATTAATCAAATGTTGCTCGTGTCAGTCCCTGGCGTGCTCTCTGACTAGCCAGTAATGTGACTTTTTAATCTTCTCATTATATCTAAATTTTAAATGTTCATTTAAATCACATAACATACTTTGGCATCATTAATGAGCCTTTTTGCTCAAATGCTACATCAGCCCAGGACGATTTGGAACACACTCTTGGCCTTCATGGAGGCTTTTCGGAAAGCTGGTGTCCACTTGTTCACTGCTCGTTTGCTTACGGCCTGAGGGTCCCCCGTCCTGCGTAGCTCTGCTATCTCGGTGTCATTCCTTGGATTGCAGGGATGAGACGCTTTCTGGCAGCGAGCTGACTGCGAAACTTGAGCCTGCCTTTCTCTCTGGGCTGCGCTGCGCCCAGCCGCTCATCAGGGCCAAGTTTTTCGAGGTTTTCGACAACTCTATGAAGCGTCGCGTGTACGAGCGCCTGCTCTACGTGACCTGCTCCCAGAACTGGGAGGCCATGGGGAGCCACTTCTGGATCAAGCAGTGCATCGAGGTAGGACGGACCCAGCTCATGGTCCGTGTGGGGGGCCTGGGGCCGGGTGTCTACACACGCAAAGACAGATCAGACATCTCTACCACAAGACCGCTTTAATCTCTAGTAGGAAGGGAAAAGACTTAAAGCAGGAAGGGTAGAGCAGCCAGGCCAGACCAGCCTGACAACGCTATGGGCTCTGACCCCTTAGTGCAAGAGGCCGGGGTGCTGGAGATGAGGCCCTGTGTGAACGGTCAGGCTGTTTCAGGGGACAGCAGTTCAGATGGTCTCTGATGTTGTTCACGGGATTGTAGTCAAACTTCTGGCTTCATTCTTTGGATTAATCAC
The DNA here is from genome assembly GCF_003676395.1 of Aethalodelphis obliquidens. Classification (NCBI taxonomy): domain Eukaryota; kingdom Metazoa; phylum Chordata; class Mammalia; order Artiodactyla; family Delphinidae; genus Aethalodelphis; species Aethalodelphis obliquidens. The sequence continues at coordinate 5,604,598 of NW_020837974.1, forward strand.
CAACAAACATACTGCATCAGGCCACCTAGGTTTTCCAAAGCAGGTTACCGATGCTGTGCAAATAGGTTACCAGACCACTTTGTCTAGTGAGACAAGGTTGTGAAATTCTCTTTGAGGGAAAAGAAGGGAATTGTGGCGCTGGGTTTCAGTGAGAGCTTGTTGGCATGTTTCCTTTGGTGCTGAGTATACGTTTTCTTAGTGTTGTAAATAGCAGTATCTGGAACTTCACAAATGGCAACACAGTGGGCAGAGTTCCCTGATTTATTCTTCATTCTTTCATGAGACTTACCGATTGCCATTAGGTGCCAAGCCCTGGGGTAGGAAGTGACAAAGACGAAAAAGACATTGGACCATGTAGAGGACAGGGCAGGCTGAAGGGCGCAGCTAGGAACCTGCTGTCCTGCCTCCTTCGTCCTGTGTGTCTGGTCCATCGCCAGGTGTTACCAGTTCAAGGCCACTCGCTTTTCTCCCTCCCCTCTCTGGCTCACGAAGATGACAGGAATGGTGTCCTTAGTGTTCACCCACCTTCTCTCCTGCCCGCCACAGTTCTTACTGTTGCAAACTTGTTCTGATAGAGTAAAGCAGACTGTGTCGCTCCTTGCCTTTGTACCCAGCACAAGACCCCACCTCCAGGATACCGACTCGCTGGCCCCTCTCCAGCCCTGTGCTGCCCCTCTGCCCCCGCTCGTTAGTCTCCAGCCTCACTGGCCTCCCGGGTTCTCACACATGCCACGTTCCTGACACCCACGCTGAACTGAAGCAGGCGCCCTTGTATCCTCTGTCGCCTGCCCATTCCCTGGGCTGCATCATCACGATGAGCGTGTGTGTGTTATGTGTTGATGTTGGTCTTGTCCTTCCCTCTGACACTCCAGCCTCACCGGGCGGGGGCACTGTCTCTGTGAAGTTGACAAACGAATCTCCAGGGCCTCACACAGTACATAGTGGGTGTTCAGTAAGAATGCAAGAGTGGCTGGGTCGGGGGTGGTGTGAGCCGGGTCGGGGCTTCGGGGAATAGTCTCGGGGGTGTCGCGTGCACGTGGGGACTGTTACCTCATGGGTGCCCCGCTAGGGAGCTCACACCATCCCCTGCGGACTGTGCGAAGCCCCTGGGGGTGTCGGGAGGGGGTGCCGATGTCAGCTTGTGGAATAAGATGAGTTTGAGAAGAGTAAGTCGAGATGAGTTAGGAAGCTGTGTCTGGGCAGGAGGTGACGGCTGCCTGGCTGTTCAGGAGGTGATACCGGCAGGACCCGGTGAGGTGAGTGGGAGACGAGAGAGACGGGAAAATGGGCGGATGGAGCAACAGCAGCTGCACTCCTGCCTGGGAGACGCCTCTGAGAGGACAGGGGAGGAGTCCTGTCTGGTAGGGAGAGAGATGCCCAGTTTACGCCTCGACACGGAGTCAGGGGTACCTGAGTGGGGCCGCTGGGAGAGAGGGCCAGACTCCTTTCGAAGCTGGAGGGTGTAGAGCGAGCTGGGGACTGGGGTCATCAGCATGTGCTGGTCGAGGCAACTCGGGGTTAATGGGGTCCACACACCGGAGCACCAGGCGTGCATCCCAGGTTTGTCTTCTCTCCCGCAAACCCCCTCCAGCTCCTCTTGGCCGTGTGTGAGAAGAGCACGCCCATCGGGACCAGCTGCCAGGGCGCCATGCTCCCATCCATCACCAACGTCATCAACCTGGCCGATAGCCACGACCGCGCGGCCTTCGCCATGGTCACACACGTCAAGCAGGAGCCCCGGGAGCGGGAGAACAGCGAGTCCAAGGAGGAGGTAACGCCCAGCGCACAGTGCCACCGTTCCACCGCAGGGCTCCCATCCCTGTTGGAGAATTTTGTATCAGCCTTAGAATATTTTTAGGGCAAGAGCAATGTGTTAAGACCTGTCTCTGCCTGAAAGCTCTGAATGTGGTACTGTGTTCAATACTTATATTTTCCTTTCTTTAATGTGGAGGTATAGTTGACGTACATCCTGTTAGTCTCAGGTGTACAGTGTAGTGATTTGGTATTTGTATATACTGCGAAACGATCATCACAGTGAGTCTGGTCAACATCCATCGCCACACGTAGTTACAGAAGTGTTTCCTTGTGAGGAGAATTTTAAGACCTACTCTCTGGGCAACTTTCAAATACGCAGTACAGCATTGTTAACTGCAGTCCCCATGCTGTACGTTACATCCCCAGGACTTCTTTATCTTATAACTGGAAGTTCGTACCTTTCGACTCCTTGACCCATTCCACCTGCCTGCCACCCTCTGCCTTTGGCAGCCTCCAGTCTGTTCTCTGTATTTAGGAGCTTGTGTGTGTGTATTTAGATTCTACACATAAAATTGAAATCATACGATTGATTTCAGTTAGCATAATGCCCTCAAGGCCTATCCATGTTGTCGCAAATGGCAAGGTTTCATTCATTTTTATGACTGAATAATATCCATTCATCTGTTGATGGACACTGGGTTATTTCCATTCAGTTAGATGTTTTTAAAGGCAGAATCGATAAGTACCTTGTCTCATCGTTAAATTTTGAGAGAGATCACTTTGTCATGGGCTGTGCTGCTGAGCAAAGGGTATTTTACTCTTTGGTGATTGTTCTCCCCAAGTCAGGGGTAGCCCGTGTTGTATTACAAAGCACTGCTCCAGGAAGTGACGCTATCATGAAGGAACTGTGGCTCTAGCTGGCTCCGCGGTCCACCTACTGTGAACCTCCTGTGTCTCTACCCAGTCCTGGCAGGGGCGGCTGTGGCGCCCAGACCCGACCGGCAGGGCAGAGCCTTGGTGCTGCTGACTGTCAGTACCCCGTGTGGAGTGGCTGACACCACGCAGGGTGTTGGTCTGTAAGCTGTTTCCTTTAGGGTGTTGGCCCTTGGAAGCTCAGTCTGCCTGGAGTGTTGGGTGTTAGAAGACAGCTAATCAGTGTTGAAGGAGGAGGGTACCCTCTTTGCTTTAAAAGGGGTAGTTGGTACCCTCTTCTGTATGTGAGACATCCACTTATTTTATTTACAAATAAAAATTTTCTTCACTTAGTTGCTAAGCACTAGGTCATTTGGTGATAGAATCTTTTTCTCTTTCTGTCGTCCTCCCGTGTGAAATAAATTACCAGCTTTGAAGTGATTCTTCTGCATTTTCAGGGCGCACACCAAATGGCCACTAGCGTGACTTAGAGCCTAGTCCGATGATTGGATTTTGACTGTGACTTCCCAGAAAATTCAGAGAGAAATAAGGTTCATTCTTTTTGGGGGATGAGTTGTGTAAAACACCATGCCAGCAAGGTTCTGTGCATTGGCCTGACAGTATTATTAATCTGAATGAGCAAGACAGCCAGGCAGCTATGTTGCGTTTTATTTATTTTATTTATTTATTTTTGGCTGCATTGGGTCTTTGTTGCTGCGCGCAGGCTTTCTCTAGTTGCAGCGAGTGGGGGCTACTCTTTGTTGCGGGGCGCAGGCTTCTCACTGCGGTGGCTTCTCTTGCTGTGGAGCACAGGCTCTAGGTGTGTGGGCTTCAGTAGTTGTGGCTCGTGGGCTCTAGAGCGCAGGCTCAGTAGTTAAGGCGCACGGGCTTAGTTGCTCCGCGGCATGTGGGATCTTCCCGGACCAGGGCTCGAACCCATGTCCCCTGAATTGGCAGATGGATTCTTAACCACTGCGCCACCAGGGAAATCCCTAAAGTTGTAATTTCTTTTTAACTTTGCTTTCCATAATCCACATATGAAAGCAAAATGGTGACATTTTTATAGTGTCATGTAAGAAAGAGAGCTAGGTCAGGTCTAGTTTAATCTGCTTGTTTTTTATTTTAGAATTCAAGATTATTTAATCATAAACTTCCAAGAAACTAAAATTTTATTTACGAAAAGTGTAACAAGAAGTTTACAGGAGTTGTGATTGTTGATTTTCTTCAATTGACCTTTTGGTTTTACATGTTTGTTTCTGTTTTTTAGGATGTGGAGATTGATATTGAACTAGCTCCTGGAGATCAGACCAGCACGCCCAAAACCAAAGAACTTTCGGAAAAGGACATTGGAAACCAGCTGCATATGTTAACCAACAGACACGACAAATTTCTTGATACGCTCCGGGAAGTGAAGGTCTGTGCAAATTTGGGGGGATAGTTGTGGTTCTCCCCCTGCCCCTGAACATTTTGAACAGTCCATGAACCCATGGACTCCCCCATTCACTGCTCGAGGTGAGCGTTTCTGTAGCCAGGTCTGTGGATACTCGTGGCCATTGAGTACTTTGGCCTCTGCCACTGACTTGGAGCAAGGAGGCCCCTGACGCCCTGACCGGGGTGAGGGGAGCAGCCACATGAGGTCAGCCAGGCTCGTTTCCTCATGGCCTTCCTCACTGGGCAGCCTGAGTAGCAAGTAGGAGTCTTTTCCACTTAAATGTTTTCTTCCATTTTCCTTGGAATATTTGTATCCTTGGGTTTTGCATTTTTAATAGAGATGTGGGTATGAGAGTGAATTCCCTGTTGTTGGGTAAAAAGGACAACATGATGTGACGTGTGTGTCTCCGTCTTGGGCAGCAGGGCCCATGGAGGGACGGCAAGTGTGTGCCTGAGCCCCTCAGCGCCGGCTTCTTGATGCCACGTGGGGAGCTGGGCTTCAAGCAGCCAGAAACGTGGCTGTTTATAAGAAATTCATACTTCAAAAACCACGGAGCTGTGGACAAAATCAAACGCATCTGTGGATTTGATATACACTCCGGGCCCCTGGTTTCCAACTCCGACCCCATTTGTGGGGTGTTCTGGTTCAGCCCTGTGCATTCCCGGCACCTCTCCAGCTCTTGCCCGCTGTCAATTGCAGAGACTCTGAACTTCCATGGTTCTTGATTTGTTCTTCAGAATACACCTGTTGGCAAATAGCTTAGCTAGTACGTGTATGCTTCTCCTGTTTCCTCTTCATGTCTTCAGTAGCCTCTGCTTTGATGGTGCCTGTGTGCCTCTCGTTTGCACTTTCAGCATCAGCATTGAGTTCGTACTTCTCGGGCCTGGTGGAATCAGTAATACGAAATGCCCTTGAAAGTTAAAAATGTAGGTGTGTCACTGGTGAGCCCCTTACCCAGGTCCTGGCTCAGCTGCTAAGCACACCGGGGGTCTGTGGTGCTCAGAATCTGTGTTTCACTGTGGCATGACGTTTGTTCAGGTCTTTGAAAGTTTAGAAGTGGAGGAGCGTGTGGTAAGGTGGGGCAGTAACGTTTCCTGACCAGGGAGGGACGCGTGGGGCAGCCGCATGGCAGGGGTTTCAGCACCAGCCCTTGCCCGCTACACCGGTCTTTCCTCTCTGCAGACTGGAGCCCTGCTCAGCGCTTTCGTCCAGCTGTGCCACATCTCCACCACGCTGGCCGAAAAGACGTGGGTCCAGCTTTTCCCCAGGTTGTGGAAAATCCTGTCTGACAGACAGCAGCATGTGAGTCTGTTTTTTAAGTCCTCTTTTGAAAAATATAGTTTTAGCTTTTGATAAGTATTTGATTAAGTTTCAATGGCTGAGGAAACTAGTATTATCCAAGAGTGAATTATCAAAAATATCCCAGATGCTGAGTGAGAGGGTAAAGACGGGCTGATTTTTGCACGAGACCCAGGTCAACCTGCTCTTGGGTTTCAGGCTCTGGCTGGCGAGATCAGCCCATTCCTGTGCAGCGGCAGCCACCAGGTGCAGCGGGACTGCCAGCCCAGCGCTCTCAACTGCTTTGTGGAGGCCATGTCCCAGTGTGTCCCTCCCATCCCCATCCGGCCCTGCGTGCTCAAGTACCTGGGGAAGACCCACAACCTCTGGTTCCGCTCCACCTTGATGCTCGAGCACCAGGCCTTTGAGAAAGGGCTGAGCCTGCAGATTAAGCCCAAGCAAACAGCCGAGTTTTACGAGCAGGAGAGCATCACTCCGCCTCAGCAGGTGAGGCCCCGCCTTGCTTTGCTGGTGGCTTCGTGGTCCCAGCAAACATCTCCCTAGTGATTTTAAATTAGGTACCGTGAAGTTGCTTTGTTGGGGCAGGGGGAAGGCAGTTGTCATGAGCACTCAGAAACTGCGACCTGTGTTTCAGGAGATTCTGGATTCCCTCGCTGAGCTTTACTCTCTGTTACAAGAGGAAGACATGTGGGCGGGCTTGTGGCAGAAGCGTTGCAAGTACTCGGAGACAGCGACGGCCATCGCCTATGAGCAGCACGGGTTCTTCGAGCAGGTAGTGCCGTCGGGCGGGACATCCAGGTCACATGGGTGGTGAAAGGCGTTTATAGTGGTTCTTTAGTGTGTCCTCCAGTCAGTTCGTGTCTAAATAAGAAATTTACTGTTTTTCTTTGAAGCATTTATTTATCCACATAAAGACTCTTAGATTAAAGTCTCAATTTCAGAGAAACATACGTATGGGATGTGAACACTTTTAAAGCTCAGTCCTGCCTCATTTACTGTTAGTTGCTAATGTGGATGCTTCTTATCTACAGTCATTGATCCTGTTGGAAGTAGTAGGTAGATTGTGATCAGTGTGAGATTTTAATCCTCGTGCCCGTCCTTTCACTGTAGTGTGGGTCACGGTCGCAGGTATGGTCGCAGCCGCGTGTAGGACACTGAGCCACAGAAACTCCAGAGGCAGAGGCACGGGCTGTGGCCCCTGCTCTCATCTCTGACGGATGGAAAAATGAACCCGGGGTCTGGGCAGTCTCCCTCCCGCTCCTTCCGTTGCATGTGGGGAATTATGCACCTTCTCCTCCACTCTCTTCTATTCTCTGAATGGAGAATTCTGGGTGTTGGGTGACCTTAGAGAAGAGCAACGAGACACCCCTGGGTCTGTGATGCAACTTGCCCTAAATAATTGAGCAATGGTCATGTAAAAGTTTCTAGTTAAACCGCAGTTTGAAAGCAGTTTAACTTTTTTAGGCACAAGAATCATATGAAAAGGCAATGGATAAAGCCAAGAAAGAACATGAGAGGAGTAATGCATCCCCTGCTATTTTCCCAGAATACCAGCTTTGGGAGGACCACTGGATTCGGTAAGCTGAACAGTGACGTGTTCAAGAATCAGTTAAGGAAACCAGTGAGAATCTCTGAAATTTTCTCATAATGAGTGTTTTTAAGAGGGAACTTTGCTGCTTTCTTTATGGCCCCGTGAAGAAAAGAACAAACAAAAACCTATAAACAGCTTTTAAAGTCTTGAGTAATTGAGAGTGTGTTGGAGAAACAGTGAATGACTCCTGCTCTCCACAGGCTCCGGAGCTCTGAGCTCTCTGCTGCAGGGGCTGCGGTTCTTGCTGCTCCAGGGGCGCGCATAGTTTACTGCCCTGGGGCACCTCAGCATCCCGCAGAAGCCCACCCTTCTCTGTGGGGGGGAATACTTTTTCCTTTCGGTGGAATGGAAATGACTTAAAATCCCATCTGTGGGTGTGGTCACTGAGCTTTGGCCCTGGATCCCTGGTCTCTAGGTGCTCCAAGGAGCTGAACCAGTGGGAAGCCTTGACGGAGTACGGCCAGTCCAAAGGTCACATTAACCCTTACCTGGTCCTGGAGTGTGCTTGGCGGGTGTCCAACTGGACCGCCATGAAGGAGGCGCTGGTGCAGGTGAGACCCCACCCCTCCCTGCCCATCCCGTGACTCATCCATGCTCAGGTCACAGTCTCCACAGCTGAGTGGGGCCCTGTTGCCAAAGCTGTGAGTCTCTGGAGATTCCCCTTCACTCACAGCAAGCTGGGCATTTTGACAGATGAAAGAGAGCGCTTGGAAAGCAAGAGTTATTTTGGGTTATCACTAACATCTTTCCTGAGCTTGACTTAAATTATAACTTAAGTATTAGTTCATTATTGAGTTACAGTAAAAAGTATCAGGTGGAGACCTTGGATTCTCTGAGAAAACAGTAATGTCTGGAGAAATTTGGAAAAACAGAGGCAATTGTACTGGTGGACTTGGTTGGCAGAAGCTCTGCAGCAGTGAGTATAGCAAAGGTGAATTGTACAAGCCCAGGGCCTGGCACAGTAGCTGCTGTTAGTAAGTTTGTTACATGAAAACAGTATCACATTCAAAGCATGTCTTGCATTACAGAAGTGGTAATTGTGCAGTGTAAGTGAACTTGAGCCATTAACGTAGTTGAGCACTACATTTTCAAAAATTAAACTCCATCCAGAGGAATTCAGTGCATGATGGGAGAGCAGGCACAGAGGTGCAGTTTTCTTTCTCACACTGGGAAGCCTGTGTCAGGGCATCAGAAGTTATGGTGTCAGACAGTGCAGCTGTGTTGTCTGAACCCCACGTCGTCGTCATCGTCGTCGTCGTCGTCGTCGTCATCATCATCATCATCATCATCATCACTGTCACCACCATCATCACCATCATCAAAGCCTTGGGTGGTCTGTGAAAGCAGCTATTCTTGTTGCTCTTTATTTTTTCCTGCATCTGTACCCTTCTGTGATTTTCTCCCTTGACCCCTTTTCTTTGCTGCTGCTGCTCAGTTTTTGACCTTTTCTATGTGGTGTCAGTGTTATGGGGTTTAGGGGTTTACACTACTGTCCTGTTCTCACCTTCCCCCTTTACCTAGTAAGGGTTTATTTACAGTCACACCAATGATTCTCCTTCCTTAATATGGAGATTCAAAAGCACATTGAGATTGTAGGCCACTTTGTTTGAAAGGATTAACCTAAAATTTTAACTTGTATTGTGGATACCATGCTTATTTTGTTACTTCTGCTGCTTTTAAACAAAATGCAAAAGATCGAAGAACTGAAGTAGTCACAAGCTGTTAACTACAGAGTGATCACAGAGCCCAGGGTCTGGGCTTTCAGGGTGGGACCCGGGAGATGGCTCACCTGATGCAGGGAGCTGGTGTTACTCTGAGAAATAACCAATCACTTATGTAGGTAAACAGAAATAAATAGCTTGCTGACAGGTTGCATTTACAGTTGATTGTTCTTTATTCTGATAAACATTCTCCTTTATTTTATCTCAGTGTAAAAATATTTATATTATAAATAAGTATTTATAGCTCACTCTAATGGTTTCTTTTTCTCCTTTCCAAGATTTCACTTAGCAGGATATGTGCAGTATCATACTGTCCATAGGTCTGACAAATGATGATCTTCTTTCACAAATTCTTGATTACTTTCCCAAAATTTTAAAGCACTTACTGGTTAGAAAAAGCTCAAAGTATATTAATAAGCACTCTGGGTAATCTGCAGTAAATTAATTTCAAATGGTCTTGATAGTACTAACTTATTTACTCATTTACCAGTATTTAAAAGAAAAAAAATCAAATTACCTTTCTTTTTCCTCCTGGGTCTTGCGATGATGGGGCTGCTTGTAGTAGTTCTTAATAAATGGGGTAATTTTTTTCAGTGGAGGAGAAATTAGAAGACAGGCCTTTGTTCTTAATGTTACAGAGGGCAGGTGTGATTGACAAAAGTCTGTCTTAAATAGTGTTTAAGTCCAGAAAATGTAAGATTTTAGGTGTAATTTTAGAGGATCATGTAGGAAGCAGATGTGTTTACAAGGTTGTCTCCCTGAATTTCTTCATCACTGGATTACTGAGAACTAAGAGGGGCCATCGATGTGACTCTGCTGTGAAAAAGTCAGATGTCAGAAAGCAAGGCCAGGTGTTATGTCAGTGCATTATTATTACCATCGCTGCTCTTACATCATTTGTGCAGAGAGCAGCATGGGACTAAGATGTGTGTAATTTCTATTGTTATTTCCCAAAGGTGCTTCACAATGAATGTCTCATTGATCTTGTTACAGCAAGTCCTATAAAATTCTTTTAAGAATATCTCTATGTTCTTTCATTTTTTTATACACAGAGATTATTTTTGAAAAGAGTTTAATTTTTTAATTTACATTTTTAAAAATGCTCTGTAAAAGGCTGATAAAATGCAATGAGTTCTAATGCCTTCTTTAGAAAGTGGTGGGCAAACACAGGTGCTTTCCCGGGCACACCTGGAGCCTCTACCTGGGCTTAGGGCCAGTGGGAGGAAATGTGATGGCTCTGGGCTCTGTCCACTTCATCAGAACTGATAACCAAGATATGAGAAATCTGGGGGAAACTTTATAGTAGATAATAAAGTGCGGCTTTTAAATGACAGTAAAATTTATGAATGTTCACTCATATTCTTATAAACCTGAATCGCTGCCTTCAGCTTCCTTACATAATGTGGAACAAGTTAGATGAATTTCCCAGGATAACAGTGTGAATTGGAAACAATTCAAAATTTTACTGATATTTATCAGAGAGGAGATGAGCACATATTTAATCCTTTGAAAATTCACTGGCTGACTTTGTACGTTATTCATCTGGTCCGTCATAATGGTGTTGATCAGTTTCCCCTTTCTGGAACTACTAGTGACCTTAAAGCAAGGAGCCTGTGGCACCTCCATAGTTAGAGAGATTGGCCACTCATTGGTATTCGGCAGAGGAGAGTGTCCAGAAAAAAATCTAAAGCATGATGACATCTCTAAAGAAAATGAGTATCTATTTATAGCTTAATTTCTGTTTATTGCTTTGCAAACTGGCTACCAAAAAATTGACTTTACTTTTTGACTCTTTCCACTGAGAGGAAGTATACCCATTGTTTCCTATGTGATATTCTTCCATAACCAGGTAGAAGTAAGTTGTCCAAAGGAGATGGCGTGGAAGGTCAACATGTACCGTGGATACCTGGCTATCTGCCACCCTGAGGAGCAGCAGCTCAGCTTCATCGAGCGCCTGGTGGAAATGGCCAGCAGCTTGGCCATCCGCGAGTGGCGGCGGCTGCCCCATGTGGTGTCCCACGTGCACACACCTCTTCTTCAGGTGGGTCCCTCATAGCAGAGCTCCTCCTGTCCAGGCTTAGGTCCATAAGCTGAGCTGGACGGGAGAGGAAACTCCTTCCACTTGTTGTTTCCCATTTAAACTCACCCTCGGTGAAAGGAAGGCCAGAGTCAAAACAGAGAGGACTAAAATGTTGCGTCTCATTTTTGGTGCTTCCAAGGGATTTAAGTGACAGAAGCCGTCCCACAGGAGTGATCTTGATGATTTTCATTTTTGCTTTAGGAATATTCTTTAATGCCCACTTTACCACCATCAGTGTGATGCCACTGTTCAGTCTGAAAAGGTCTCTCCTCCTCTTGAGACTCTTAAGACTGCAGTTAAATAGGCTGTGCCTTGGCTTCTTCCTTTGTGTATCGTCTTCAGTATTTCTGACAATTTGTTCAGCCACACTAGCCACCATTCAGTGGCTCAGATCTAAAGGGTCTCTCCCCACAGCGCCTTGTGCACACTGCCCTTCCCCATGGAACATGCCTCTTCCCATCCTCCCAGCCCCAATGCGTGCGCGCACACACACACACACACACACACACACACACACACACACACACGAAGGGCTGTGTCAGCTCTTGTCCTCTTTTATCTGGCACCTGGCATGGAGCAGCTCCCAGTGTTATTGAATGAGTAAAACTATAGGCAGAATGGTCATACTTTTTTCCTCTTGAAAGAGTAGTTTTGAGACTTAAACTGCTATATTGATTTTTATAGTGTAGTTTTTTATAGATTTTTTAAATGATATAGTTATTTATTAATATACTTAGATTATTTTGTCATTGTCATAGTGAACCAGAAGTTCATTGAAGCAATTAATCGCTTTGTTTTGATATTTTTCCTTTTTGTATCTATTATTTTTGGTTTTTTCTCAAGGTGTGCACTAAGGTAGTGTTATTTTGCAGGTATATAACATCTCTAATCTAGTTTATTAAGATATTCTAAAGCTTTTATTTAAAGTGGACTTTTTCTTCCACATCCTCTAAAAGGGCAAAGATGGGTTGCATGTCGTAGCTGTTAGGAAAAAAGTTATTGCATGAACATAGGAAAAAGTTGTCAATGCAAGAAATATTGAGAATGACTGAGTATTATTATGGATGAATGACTAAGTATTGCTATGAATAACACAGTTGTGAATAAATAGAAATTATTGTGTGGTTATATATTCAAAGTACAGAGTATAAAATGCAGTATTTCAGACAATCCTGATTCAGGAATTTTGGAAGTGAAATTAAAGGCAGTTTCTCTTCCACTGCTGTGGTCACAGTTGATACTCAGTTATTTGTTGATTAGTTTGGTTACAAAGCTGACTGCATTTAGAGAGATGACTTCCTCCCCCAAGTAGCACTATCAACCAGCATAGCTGAGAAATCTTATAGAAAACAAAGACATAAGAATGATTTTATGGAAACGATTCAGTTTGATCATTCAGTAACTATTAATTTTAGGGTCTGAGGAGTTTGAGGAGGTAGAAAGGATGAGCTCAGAGAAGTGTTTATTTTAAAAAAATTAAATATAAGTACCTTTTTTCAAAACCTATAAACGTTAAAACAATGCCTAATTTTTTGAAATATTTATCATGTTTTAATAAGTTATAATGTATTTCGAACTACAGCTTGTGTCTGTCCCCCCTCCTCCTCAACTACCACCCCTCAAAAAAAATCACTGAGGGGAAAAGTTTTGGTGCTTTTGCACAGCAACATTCCTGTCTAACTGACTCTAGGACCCCAGACTTATGATAGGGATTTTAGATGGTGCGTCTACCCCTTTGGCCTACTGAAAACATCAGTACTGGGCTCCTGGATCAGCCACTAGTCAGGAAGAAACACAGAGTCTGAGCGCTGTTGCAGAGGGAGTGACTCTGCTGTCATGTTGTCCAGAAGAGCAGCATAAGGGCCTCTGAAGTTTTACTTCTTCATAGCAGCAATGGGCACAACGGGGGAAATTGTTAAAACCAACTTTTCACAACTCTGAAATTTAAAGATTTGCAGTAATCCAGGGAGCATTTAAGGAAAAACGGCTGTATTTCAGTAAGAATAGCAAGGTTTGTGGCATTTAATTGTCCTATTTCCATTACCCCTCTCCCCAGCTCTGCCTTGAAAGCCAGTGGCTTCCAACCATAGTAGCTGTGAAAACCAGCCTAGCAGCCACCAGTGGAAGACAGTACAGATTTAGAGACCCCCGAAAAAGAACCCAGCCCCAGAATGCTGGCACTGTTTAACCAGCACTACAGCTCTTAGAAAAACCCTATTCACAGGGTTTGTCTCTATTTGACCTGACTCAGAGCTCGCTCAGTAGAGAAAGTCATATGTGAGAGCGTTTGTCAGAAATAGTCCCTGGCAGTTGTTTAATATCACAGCTGCCTGAGGTAGCAACACCAGTCCCAGGAAAGCGAAGATTAGAAAATGAGTTGTCTATATCATTGTGAAAAGCTTTAACGTATTCCTGGGAATGTAGAAGACCACATACACATACATCCTGTGCACACATGCTCAGGAGAGACTTGAGAAGATCCTAAGCTTTCACCTCTGGCTGACCTTGGGGCTCTGTATAAGTGGGAAGTAAAGGCTGAGGCAGAATTGAAGATTGCCTGGCTGAGGGATGAGGGCATGCCGCAAAAGGCACACAGAGCCTTATCATTTCAGGTCTTTACGGAAATCTCTGTCTAATCATTTGCTGACCAGTAAGCTAACTGAGCAGAGACTCTAGTGGTTACATTCTACAAAGACCACAGACTTTATAGAAGTAGTTCAAAATTTTTTTTTTTTTGCGGTACGCGGGCCTCTCACCGTTGTGGCCTCTCCCGTTGCGGAGCACAGGCTGCGGACGCGCAGGCTCAGCGGCCATGGCTCACGGGCCCGGCTGCTCCACGGCATGTGGGATCTTCCCGGACCGGGGCACGAACCTGCGTCCCCTGCATCGGCAGGCGGACTCTCAATCACTGCACCACCAGGGAAGCCCAGTTCAGGAATATTTGAAAAAGTTTTATCTGACCTATAAGCACATGAAAAAAATGCTCAACATCATTAGTCATTAGGCAAATGCAAATCATAACCACAATGAGATACCACTTTATACACATTAGCACAGCTAGAATGAAAAAGGTAATAGCAAGTATTGGTGAGGATGTGGAGAAAAATGGAATCCTCGTATGTTGCTTGTAGGATGGTAAAATAGTGCTTGCTCTTTGGAAACAGTCTGACAGTTTCTCAAAATATTAAACATGGAATTACCATAGGCTCAACAATTTCACCCATAGGTGTAAATCTAAGAGAAATTAAAACTTTCCACAAAAACCTGCACACAAATGTCTATAGTGTTAATAGTCATAATAGTCAAAATGTGGAAATACTCCAAATGACCATCAGCTGATGAATGAATAAATTAAAATGGTATATTCATGCAATGGAGTATTACTCAGCAGTAGAAAGGAATGAAGTACCAGTATGTGTTACAGCATGGGTAAACCTTGAAAGTATGCTAAGTGAAGAAGCAAGACACAGAAGGCCACATATTGTATGATTCCATTTATATGAAATGTCTAGAATAGACAAATCCATAGAGATAAACAGTAGATTAGTGGTTGTCACCTTCTAGGGGAGGAAGAGTGGAGAGAGGCTACCCTGTGGGCTTCTTTCTATAACTAGATAGGGTTGATGGTCATATAGCTCTAGGAAAAATATACATGGTTGCTGAGTTACAATTTTTTGAGTTTATGATGGTGTGAAACAATTTTTTGACTTTATGATGGTGTGAAAAAATATATATATACAATCTATATTCAGTAGAAACCATACTTTGAACACTGAATTTTGACCAGACCAGCGTATGTGGTATGATACTCACGTGGTGCTGGGTAGTGGTACCAAGCTTCAGCTCCTGGTCGGCCATGCAGTCACGAGGGTCAACAAGCACATGCTTACAGCTATTCTGAACCCATACAACCATTCTGTTTTTCACTTTCAGTACAGTTGTTACTAAAATATAAGAGAAGGTCAACGCTTTATTATTAAATAGACTTTGGGTTAGATAGTGTGAATGTTTTAAAGCACATTCAAGTTGGCTGGGCTAAGCTAGGATGTCTGGTAGGTTGGGTGTGTTAAATGCATTCTCAACTTCAGGTATTTTCCACTTAGGATGAGTTTATTGGAACATAACCCCATGGTAAGTTGAGGAAGATCTGTCCTAAAAACTACTGAACTGTACACTTTAAAAGGTGATTTCGATGATGTTTCAATTATACCTCAGTAAAGCTCTTATAAAACAAATATCCCATTGTTCTATTTTCGGTAAGCTTTTGGTGGAAGGATGAGATAAAGGTTTCAGAAACTGGAATGTAATGAATTAAACTTAAATGTAATGAAGTATAGATGGAAAACATAAATTCCTAAATTTTTAAAATTAAGATGAAACAGAAGGATACTGAGTACTGAACTTGGTGCTGTGTTTGGGGATTCAAACAATTTAAAACTTTCTGCCTCAAAAGAGAATTAGGCTGGAGGGAGGTGACATATCCATAAGAAACAAAATTTTAAGAGGGAGTCTATGATTCAGTGCCATGTGGTAGGACAGAAAATAAATACAAGGATTTAGAGAAGGGAAAAGTCCCTGTGGGAGAGCAGGTGAAGCTTGACAGGTAGAGTTTGAATAGGCTCGGAATTGTGGCCAAGGCCTCCCCGTAAGGAGAGGGCACCATAAATTTGGAGCCAGCAACACATCTGGGGTTTAAAGGGTAGTGACCTGGACAGATTTATAGGGATGTGATGCAAATGCATGTATCAGCCCAAAGAGATCATTAGAACCGTGTTCTGAGATGCCTTGACATGGCTCCGGGCTTCAAATGTTCATGGAAGTAAAGCTTGAGGGCAGGGGGACCAGGCTGTTCTGGTCTTAGGCGTCGGTAGACAAAGAGCCACACTTAGCTGGTGGCAAAGGGAACAGAAAAAGGATAGTTATGGGGGGGCGGGGGGAGTCGGTGTTCTCCAGGCCCCAGTGTCACAGCAGCCACAGAGCAGAGGCGTTAAAATGGGGGATGGGGACAGGGACCACGAGAGTAGCGTTTGAGGTATGGAGTAAGTTAAACGTGGCATCTGAGGCACAGCGCTTCCTTTGGTAATTGAATCGTGAGCTCTTCACAGTGAGGATTCCTGACTGACTCTGGTTTGTTATCCTCCTGCAATCTTAATGCTCACTGTGGAATCTCTTACGCTGGTCCCTTTTAGGCAGCCCAACAAATCATTGAACTTCAGGAAGCCGCTCAAATTAACGCAGGCTTACAGCCCACCAACCTGGGAAGGAACAACAGCCTGCATGACATGAAGACAGTGGTGAAGACCTGGAGGAACCGGCTGCCCATCGTGTCTGACGATTTGTCCCACTGGAGCAGCGTCTTCATGTGGCGGCAGCATCATTACCAGGGTAAACCTACCTGGTCCGGCATGCATTCATCATGTAATTTTCCAGACACCCCACTGTTCTGGTTTCATGTCTTGGTTATGTTTTGTTGTTTTGTTGGTTTTTTTCTTTTACCGGATTTTCCTTTTTCTGGCATGGTAGATGGTGGTTGTTATGACAGGGTAAAGATGAAGGTGGTGAAAGATGGGAAGAATTTCCCCCTACCTGTTCCCTTTTTCCAGCTAAAACAGACGTGCTGCTGGACACTGTTGCAGCAGGGGCATAGGCCAGTGGGATCACAGCCTGGGTTGTGGCCCTCTGTTTTTTGAAGCCCCCTGAGGAAGAGCTGCGCTCAGGTGGCAGCGTGTAGCCTCTTTCACCTGCCCTGGTCCCCTCTGCTCTTCCCCTCAACCTGCCAGGCATCTGTTTGTTCAGAGCGACCTTCATGGTTTAGTTAGCCAAGACGGTAACACCCAACTCAAGAGTTAGTGCTTCTTAGATCTTCCTTTTGATACAGAATACGAGGAAAAGTAATGAGGGTTTATCACAGAGCTTCCCATTGCATAAGCCATGTGTGTTTGTTTTTCATTTTTTATTTAAGCCTTATTGTGGAACACTTTGAAAAATGTTTGACATGGACTGAAAACTCATTTCTTTGCTCTCTAGCTATTGTAACTGCCTATGAGAATAGTTCTCAGCATGATCCAAGTTCAAACAATGCTATGCTTGGGGTTCACGCGTCGGCTTCAGCAATCATCCAGTATGGAAAAATTGCCCGAAAACAGGGACTGGTCAATGTAGCTCTGGATATATTAAGTCGTATTCATACTATTCCAACCGTCCCTATCGTGGATTGCTTCCAGAAGATTCGGCAGCAAGTCAAATGCTACCTGCAACTGGCAGGCGTCATGGGGAAGAACGAGTGTATGCAGGTAGAGTGCCAGCCGGACCCTGTGCCTGTCCGCCCACGCCCAGGAGGTCTGGGGAGGAATGAAGGGTCCATGTGGAAACGCCTGGTTCAGACAACAGGGAAAGAGGCTAGAACTTTACAAACACAGCTCTGGTCTTGGGGAACAGTCCTGCCAAAACAAGAAAGGGACAGGAAGCCGCTTGAGTATTTGAATGAATTATATGTGATGGTCTCTATTCTACTTGGTTAATGTAGTTAAGGAAAGAAAATTAAAAACTGCAGAACTATGAGGGTATATGGTAGATTTGGGCTATGTTCAGAGGAATATTAATAAAAACAATGAAACTGACTAGATATGGTAAAGCTTTGGAGAAAATAATACCATTACGGTGTCTAGAACTGAATTTGCATTTAGTGATTGAGTTTAAATACTACTTGTTAGTCAGCAAATATTCACGGTGGGCAAGCCTGTTGTCAATTTAAAGTATATTTGTCAATGACCTTTCGGAGTTGCTACATAGATCAATATTTTAATGAAGTTTTTATATTATTGTCTAGAAAATTCAAGAACTTTTTTTCTGTTTTTAATAAACAGGGCCTTGAAGTTATTGAATCTACAAACTTAAAATACTTCACAAAAGAGATGACGGCTGAATTTTATGCACTGAAGGGAATGTTCTTGGCTCAGATCAACAAGTATGTATGTTATATAGATGGAGGATAAGAGAAAGACTCATCAGATTATTTAAATAGTTATTTATAACTTGAAGCCAATGTGAAGATCAAGCTAGAAATTGATATGACTTAGTGACAGTTGTCAGGGATGATATTTCAAATATTGTACCTCTAGGAAGGTAATAATTTGCAGCAAATTGACGGGCCAGCTTGAGTGTAGTACTTAAAAAACTTTTTAAACATGAATTGCTTGAACAGAGAACTGCTGATTACATGGATTCGTTGCCCCAGTTTCTCAGCATGCCATTTTGGAACAGAGTTGATTCCTTTTTTTTTTTTTTTTTAAATAAATTTATTTTATTTCATTTATTTTGGTCTGCATTGGGTTGCTGTGTGTGGGTTTTTCTCTATTTGCGACAAGCAGGGGCTACTCTTCATTGTGGTGCGTGGGCTTCTCATTGTGGTGGCCTCTTGTTGCGCAGCACAGGCTCTTAGGTGCACAGGCGTGTGGAGTCCTCCTAGACCAGGGCTCGAACCCGTGTCCCCTGCGTGGGCAGGCGGATTCCTAACCACTGTGCCACGAGGGAAGCCCCCAGAGTTGATTGCTTTTATGGAGATGATTCTTGCTTTAGAGCAGGGGTCAGTCAACTGGAAAACAGTATGGCAGGTCCTCAGAAAACTAAACAAAAAATTATCATATGGCCCAGCAATTCCACTCCTAGGTATTTACCCAAAAGTGTTGAAAACAGGAACTCAAGCGGGTAGTTGTTCGTGAAGGTTCACAGCAGCACTGTTTACTATAGTCAGAATATCGAAACAACTCAAGTGAATGGATAAACAAGATGTGGTGTATACAAACACTGGAATATTATTCAGCATAAGGAGGAAGGAAGTGTTAACATGTGCTATAGCGTGGATGAACCTCAGAAACACAATGCCGATTGAAAGAATCCAGACAAAAAAATCACAGTGTGATTCCATTAATAAAAAATGTGCAGAGTAGATAAATCCATAGAGACAGAAAGCAGGTCAGTGGTCACCAGGGCTGGAGGTTGGGGGAATGGAGAGTGACTGCTTCATGGGTCGGAGTTTTCTGGGGTGATGAAAATGTTTGTGGCCTACATAGAGGTGGCAGTTGCACAACATTTTAAAGGTACCAAATGCCATGGAACTATTCACTTTAAAATGGTTGATTTTCTGCTAAATGATGTTCACCTAAAAAAATTTGTTTTGATTTTGTGTCTTCACAGGTCTGAGGAAGCAAACAAAGCCTTTTCTGCAGCTGTGCAGATGCACGATGTGCTGGTGAAAGCTTGGGCCATGTGGGGCGATTACCTGGAAAACATCTTCGTGAAGGAGCGGCAGCTGCATCTTGGAGTGTCTGCCATTACCTGTTACCTGCATGCGTGCCGGCATCAGAATGAGAGCAAGTCAAGAAAATACTTAGCCAAGGTGAGACTGAAAGAATTAGCTTTGACCAAAGACCACCCGGTAGCCTTTAAGTTTAGATGAAAATTCAGCAACTTACTGATCTGTGCTGGGCATGAGGCATTTCCTCATGCCTTACCTCTCATTTCCCTTCACCTTTTGAAGTATAGTCCACAGTTCTACTTCAAGCTGAAAAATGGAGGCCTGGACATACTTGGAATCAAAGGTCTTCTAAGCAGCAAAACTGAACCTAGAGTCTGGGTCTTAGGACTCAAGTCCAGTGTTTGCTGTGGGACCTCACATTGGACAAAGATTCCTGCAGACTGCTGAGGGGTCTGCCCAGAGAGCTTACCTGCTAGACACCTGTTAGATTCTGATCTCTCACCTGCAGGGACCATGCACACAGTCACAGAGCCGGTCAGCTCTAGTCACAGGTGACGTTGAATCCCCTGGTTTCTGCACACGCTGCAGGGTGAGGTCTCAGTCACCTGCGTTGTCATCCGCGGGGCCCCCAGTACAGTGCCGGGCACAAGGCCGGTATTGACCTGGGCCCAGTGGGGGGCCGCTTGAGCCCAAGTGTCCTCCCCAGTATTGAGCCTTCTCAGCCCTCCCGGGAAACACATCAATGCAACCCAGACTCCATTCTTGCAGAAACTTAAGAATAAGTTCTGCTTCTGTGTTTCATCCGTTAAAGGTTAGGAGGTTTTAGAATTCCTTGGTTTAACATCAAAATTTGGATTGAACACCAGCACCTAGTAGTTAAAGCCGACTGTAGTCACACCAGGACACCACCTCACTGTCTTGACTCCAGGTTTGCTTGTTTTTAGATGTAATTGTTTCAGACGTCCCTGGACACCAGGCTGCCAACACAGGGCCTACCTGATACTAGGGTGGTTGTCACCTGAGATCTTTAGCAGAAGCCCATTTTGTTCTGGGGAGATTGCAAGTGTGGAGTAGCAGGCTGAAACCCCTTGGGGTCACACTGGCCACCACTAGCCAGCCGACTGGGTCAGTTACTAGTGGGCATTAAAGCTAAATCTGGATGAAAGCTATATTGAAATTTTCAGTTTTATTCATAAGATTTACGTTTAGGTTTAGCAATATTGTTGGGCCTTTTATAGATATTTTCCCACAATGCCAGTGAAGTTACTCTATATAGTATTTTAATGTGGGAGGAAAGGTCACTTGATCAGAGCCTTAGAATTTTCATTCAACTCTAGAATTTTCCCTTCTGTCTTAGGTGCTGTGGCTCTTGAGTTTTGATGATGACAAAAATACTTTGGCAGATGCTGTCGACAAGTACTGCATCGGTGTGCCACCCATCCAGTGGCTGGCCTGGATCCCACAGCTGCTCACCTGTCTGGTTGGCTCCGAGGGAAAGCTGCTTTTGAACCTGATTAGCCAGGTGGGAATAGCAAGGCATCTTTGATCACAAAAAAATTGTCTTCATTTCACATCCTTTTTTTTTCCAGAAAGGAAATGCGCATGCTCAAAGAGAGATGGGAAGACGTACACAATTAGATATCACTTGATATAAAGCACAATTGAAAGTGACTGAAGAATATATCAGGGTTGGCGTGGAATAATCTGCTAGAGTTACAGTGTTAAAATGGTCATTTCTTTCCTTGAACGTGTTGCCACATAAGATACACGTAAAATAAACATTCTCTTAAAATGTAAGGTCACTAGTGAGTACTCAGTTACTCACAGTGAGTGTGTATCTGGTTGATACTTTATGGCTGAAATCCCATTGTGTGCTAGTTGCTCTTCAGAGCTTCCCTCCGGAAGAAAACTCAGCCCAGTTGTGGTATTTATTGCCCTTTGTACAGTTAGTTGTTCAGCCGCAGCTGTCGAGGCTGCAAGTTGTGTGCCCTGGGTGGGCTTGGGGAGTCGGACAGACCGGGGCCCGGGGTCCTGTAGAAGGGCTCTCATGACCCTTATTTTGAGAGTGGCTCCAGATTGTCCCTCTCCTGCAAAAAGACCGAGAGGGGAAGGGCCTGAACAATAGAGATTTGGATACAGTCGGTCTGGGATCGAGTGCCTTTGACTGTGCTGCTGCTTATAAAATTACAGTCATATATGTAATTTTCACATGTGAACAGCGTCATAACCGAGCATTTGGGGACATGCTCCTTGTTCATCGTTCTGTCTGTTCTTCACATGGGGTGCATCATCCACACGGTACCCAGAAGTGGTTTTATTTTTCCCTTGAGCGCTTGCAGCTATGTTCCTGGGTACTGACTGTTAATTCGCTTGGAGTTGATCTGTCAAGGTGCAGACTCCCTTTACTTGGTGTTGTCATTCATTGAATATCTCTTACTGTACGTTAGCCAGCCACCCTGTGGCAGAGCTGGGTAATGTCTGCTCAGCCCTTTTGAAGGAGCCATATAACCCCAATTTGGTAAAACCGGCATGTCTTACCTTAAAGAGAAAAAGTTCAGTCTCCTCATTCCTGCAGTTACGCAGAGTAAAGTTACTCGCTAGTGAGCCTTGTTGTCAGTTAGAATCAGCTCACAGTTCCTGGTGAATCAAGACTGGTGTCATTTTGTGTTTTCCTGTCATTTGCCCGAGTGAGATCCAGGGACTTGAGTGTTTGTCATCCTCATATTAACTGAATCAAATGAAAGTGTGGTTTCCCTCTGTCATCAGTAGTCCTGGGGCAGAACTGATGAAGTACACCATGTTGCTCTTTCTTGGATATTTTAAAGCTAAACTAGATGTTTGACTTGCTGTTTAATCCGGCCTCGTGTGTATTAGGTCGGTGGTGTGGCCAAGTGCAGGCCAGCATCCCACTCATGATTGACTGTCTCAGAGCAGGTTGGACGAGTGTATCCCCAAGCCGTCTACTTTCCCATCCGGACCCTGTACCTGACCCTGAAGATAGAGCAGCGGGAGCGCTACAAGAGCGGTACGTCTCTGGGGGGTGCAGTGGCCAGGTCCCCACTGCCGCGGACACATGCTCGCTTGCAGCTCCTTTCCAGCATGTGGGCTGGTCTTGTGTTTAGTCCCTGAGAGGACAGTGGGTCTGGAAGATAAAACCTGATCTCCCAGTGAAGTTTCTGGTTCTCCTTCGCCACAGCGTAATAGGGTATTCATCTACCTGAGTGATTCGATCCCTAAGTAGAAAAAAATATATGAAATTTTTAGGTATAGATAATTATAAAGTTGAACTTGCCTCATTAGTTATAAATGCATCCTGGTAAACATTATAAATGTCAGTTACGGTGTTATAAGGAATATCTTCAGCTGTCAGGGGATCAGCATAGAAATCAATCTCACCAAATGTAAAAACGTACTCGAAATAGAGGTTTATAATCTATATTGAATAGTTCTGGTGCATAAAGAAATAATTTAATGGTTTCAGTTACCCACTAAGCATGGTGCTTTGTAAACACCACGTTTACTTGCTTTACCACGTTTTTAATATGTAGACATTTATGCTGTGAGGCCAGAGTCTGGCTAGGAAGGTGACTCCATCCACTGGACAGTGGCAGCATCTTCTGGTCCTGCGCCGGGTGGGTGAGGACTGCACAGCGTGCTAGCTCCAACCTCCTGGGTACCTGGGTAGATTCGTGTTTTGGTCATTTGAAAGTTAAGATTTTTTTATTCTAAGAGAGCTGAAGCTAAAAGAATGAGCAAAGGAGGTTCTACAACATATTTCTTTTTTCCTTTTTTAAAAAATTTATTTATTTATTTATTTTTGGCTGCCTTGGGTCTTCATTGCTACGTGCGGGCCTTTTCTAGTTGCGGCGAGTGGGGGCTACTCTTCTTTGCAGTATGCAGTCTTCTCATTGCAGTGCTTCTCTTGTTGAGGAACACGGGCTCTAGGCATGTGGGCTTCAGTAGTTGTGGCACACACAGGCTCAGTAGTTGTGGCTCGCGGTCTCTAGAGCACAGGCTCAGTAGTTGTGGCGCACGGGCTCCGTGGCATGTGGGATCTTCCCGCGGCATGTGGGATCTTCCCGGACCAGGGCTCAAACGCGTGTCCTCTGCATTGGCAGGTGGATTCTTAACCACTGCACCACCAGGGAAGTCCCTACAACATATTTCTTATATAGTGAGTGACTGTATTTTTTTATTTTTTATTTTTGCGGTATGTGGGCCTCTCACTGTTGTGGCCTCTCCCGTTGCGGAGCACAGGCTCCGGACGCGCAGGCTCAGCGGCCATGGCTTACGGGCCCAGCCGCTCCGCGGCATGTGGGATCTTCCCGGACCGGGGCACGAACCTGTGTCCCCTGCATCCGCAGGCGGACTTTCAACCACTGCACCACCAGGGAAGCCCGAGTGACTGTATTTTTCAAAGATGGCATTTTATACATGTGGTTTGGTTTACCTAGATGAAAACATGTAGGCTGACTTGTTAACTACTAGATTCTCTGAGCTCTAATACAAGGAATGAATTTTGAAATGTTCTGCCAGACATTTAAAAAAATGTTCAAACTTCCACTGAAGTTAGAGAGTCCAGTGAAGCCTGCACACCCTCACCCAGACCCACCAGTTACGTGCTGCCATACCTGCTTTCTCTCTCAACACATACGCCTCCTGGAACCACTGGAAGCCCAGTTGTAGGGGCTGCGCTCTCCGCAGCGCCCTCTCCTTAGAGCCAGGGCGCTTCCCGCACAGCCCCTGGGAAGCGCCCCGGGATGTGTCCCACGCCGGCAGGAACCAGCGTTCCTTTGGCCGGTGGGTCCTTAGAGCACCGACTCTCCCATCGGTCAGTTTGGCGCTGACATTGGCGTTGTGTGTGTTGCTCTCAGATTCTGGACAGCAGCAGCCAAGTTCAGTGGGTAACCAGTCCCATTCTGCATCAGATCCAGGGCCCATAAGAGCCACAGCCCCCATGTGGCGCTGCAGCCGAATCATGCACATGCAGCGGGAGCTGCACCCGACCCTGCTGTCTTCCCTGGAAGGCATCGTCGATCAGATGGTCTGGTTCCGGGAAAACTGGCACGAGGAGGTATGTGATGTGGTCTCGGGGGTGCTGGCATCCTGCGGAGGGGACGGATTGTTTGGAATGCTTTCATGGCCATGTTCTCTTGAGACTACCTGCCTGGTTGTGTATATGTTTGTTGTTGGATTGAACGGTGGAACAGCAAATACTTCAGGTCTGCACGCTAGCGCTGCCTTAATATTGGAAGCAGAAGACTTCAAAAGAAGATGAGATTGAGAAAGCCATTTCTGGCCTTAAAATGCTTATTTTGTTCGCGTGTATGAGCTTAATCACTGAAATGCCACCAGTGACCAGGGAGCAGCGGTGGTGTGGGCAGGGCTCACTCACTGGCCGCTCGTCTCCAGGAGCTGGGAGCTGGTTCTCAGGCCACAACCTTAGTGGCGGTGATAGAATAATCAGGCTTTGTTGCCCAGATATTTGTCTGGTTGGCCACAAGCCCCCTCGTTAGTACTGTGTTATTTTGTGTGTGTGCAGAGTACACTGAAGGGATCTGAAAATAGGTTTTTTTCCTTGGTTGCTCAACAGAAAGGTATGTGTATGATGCAAAAAGTGGGGTCTTGGGTCTTTTTTTTTTTTTTTTCTTTAAATGTTCAGGACAGTTGCTTCTCATTGTTAAGAACACAGCTCATGGCATGAGTGTCCGGGCGGCCCCCTGGTTCCGCACAGTCTGGTGCTGACGCCTGCTGTGCGCCAGGTGCCGAGAAGAGCTTTGTCAGTGGTGGGGCCGGGTGGGCGGGGCAGGTCCTTTTTGGTTGGTGGGTGGGTTGCTTGAATGGAGAGCTCTGTGTGCAAGCTGCCTCGGGTCTCTTTCCCCCAGGTTCTCAGGCAGCTCCAGCAGGGCCTGGCGAAGTGCTACTCTGTCGCATTTGAGAAAAGCGGAGCAGTGTCAGATGCCAAGATTACGCCCCATACTCTCAACTTCGTCAAGAAGCTGGTGAGCACGTTCGGGGTGGGTCTGGAGAACGTGTCCAACGTCTCGACCATGTTCTCCAGCGCGGCCTCCGAGTCCTTGGCCCGGCGCGCACAGGCCACCGCACAGGACCCTGTCTTCCAGAAGCTGAAGGGCCAGTTCACAACCGGTGAGTCCTGATCCAAGGGAGCTCCCACTCAACGTTTTTCCTCCATCTTAGCATCTAAGTTAACCACATCTGTTCGTTTTCATGAGCACAGTACCGGGCGAGCTGGTTAGACTGTGTTTAAAATACAGACTGGATCACAAGGAAACTGACATTCCCTGCCTGGGACTGCACGTCCTTTCCTCCTGTGAAAGGTCAAGGTTTCAGGGCCAGAGCACCGGGCTCCCTGTCAGGTTAGACACAGGGTTTTAGGACAGACCTGCTTCTGCTCCCCCGTCTCTCCTCCTGCTTGGTTTTCATGGGAAAACGCAACAGGGTAAGGTGAGGCAGTAAGACCCAACAGTGCAGGGCCCGAGGTGACAGGTAAGGTTCAGACCTGTAGTGGATTCTGGTGGCAAGATGATAAGGAGGTTGTGTTTCTAATCCTGTCCCCAGTTCAGGTTCGTGCATTTCCCTAGACCCACAGGAGCCCCACCTCTTTCTGCATGATCTGAGGTGAACGGTCCAGTCTCCCTCAGCCCAAACCCTCATCTGTCGTAGGGACCCTCGTCCCCCCAGTGTACACACAGGCACAGCTGCATCCCCTGGAGCTCGTGCTTGTGTGGTCTGTCATCCTCTGAAAAAGAAAGAGTCTGAGATGAAAGTTTCATGGAAACCATCATATATTACTTGAAAGAAGTGATATTTAATGTATCTTTATTTTAAAATATCCAGATCATTAAATCAAATGTGGTCTGAAATAGAGAATTAGAAGTGGAACAAATCATCCGGATTCTGATGTGAAAAAAATGACAAACACTGAAACTTGAAAGAAGGACAGCTATGAGGCTCTGACCAGCCACAACGTGTAGCAAGTTTCAGATACTTCAATCAAGAGCTGCCCAACGCCTCTTGTCGTGTGCCCCCAGGGAGGACCGTCTCTGGGTTTTAGCACTGTGTTCTGGTCTAGAAAGTGGAGGAGAGTTGTTCCTCCATCTCCAGCAGCAGTGCATGCATTGGCTACTAGCTCCAAGTCTTTAAGGAGGTAGAAGGGAGTTCAAAACAGTACATTAAGTTTTATCTCAGAGAAGACTTATTTACAAGCAAAAACTTATACCCAAGTGTTGATAGCCGCTTTATTTGTAATAGCTCCAAACTGAAGTCCACCCAAATGCCCCTCTAAGGAGAATGGATACACAACGTGTGGTATTTCCATACTCACGTAAAGCAAATAAAGAGGAGTTAACAGCAGCTTAGGTGGACCTCGAAGAAATTACGCTGGATGCAGAAAGCCAGCCTCAAAAGGATTCCTGCTGCTTAAGTATGAGCCACTTGTGAGATAGCGTAATAATCAAGATGGAGGCCAGAGTAGTGGGAGCCAGGCGCCAGGGATGCGGCGGGGAGGTGGCTGTGGCTCTGAGAGGCTTCGGGCGTCCTTGGTGATGGACGGTGAGCATCTTGGTCCCGGTGCTGGTTTGGCGCTCCCTACATGGCATCTCACGGAGACACGCGTGCACACGCGCACACACAGGACACATATCTGAATCAGCCCTGGGGGTTATGCCAATGCCTTGGTTTCGGAAAGGGGTGTGTGGCCCTCCCTGTACATTTCTTTGCACTCCTGTGAATCTATATTCATTTCAAAATAAAAGTTAACGAAAAGTAACAAACAAAAATCCATTACATGAATGTCAGGCCTGAGCTTGGTAACACATTCCTGATCCAGAGCTGAGAAGGAGCAGCCCCTGTGTGCAGCTGCCTGCATCCTGGCTGGGTGGCCTCTGCCGTAGCTCTGCCGGGGAGCCTGGGTGGAAACCTGCCTCCTCGTGTTGGTGCATGGGGACCTCTCCAGCCACCCACTTGTGTGAAGTCATGCTAGAGTTAAAGGGAAACCAGAGAAATCTGTGAAAAAAACCCCACACAATAAAAGTGCATTGACTTTCAGGGGCTTCCCTGGTGGCACAGTGGTTAAGAATCCACCTGCCAATGCAGGGGACACGGGTTTGAGCCCTGGTCCAAGAAGATCGCACATGCTGCGGAGCAACTAAGCCCATGCGCCACAACTACTGAGCCTGTGTGCCACAACTACTGAAGGCCGTGCATCTGGAGCCTATGCTCCACCACAAGAGAAGCCACCACAATGAGAAACCCGTGCACTGCGACAAAGAGTAGCCCCCGCTTGCCGCAACTAGAGAAAGCCTGTGTGCAGCAACGAAGACCCAACGCAGCCAAAAATAAATAAATAATGTAATTTTTTTTTAAAGTACATTGACTTTCATAAAACGATGACCCTGTACACAATTGAGGTCACGCGTGGGCGTGATGATTAGAACTGCTGGAGTAGCCGCGTGCTGTGCTGAGGGCCTTAACGCGTGCTACCTTGTTTAACTTGATCCTTGAGGGTCCATGCTATTTATATCCATCCTGTGACTTACAGTGCTTTGCTGCAGACTAGACGTGAGATGTGTCTGTTTCCTACCTGGGAGGTGCTTGAGCTGTGGTTTTTGTAGTGAATTAGAAATAGCCCAAATGACTAAAAATGTTTCTAATCATATTTTATTTTACAGATTTTGACTTCAGTGTTCCAGGTTCCATGAAGCTTCATAATCTTATTTCTAAACTGAAAAAGTGGATCAAAATTCTGGAGGCTAAAACCAAGCAACTTCCAAAATTCTTCCTCATAGAAGAAAAGTGCCGGTTTTTGAGCAATTTCTCAGCACAGACAGCTGAGGTAGAAATTCCTGGGGAATTTCTGATGCCAAAGCCGACACATTACTACATCAAGATCGCTCGGTGAGTGAGCCCAACCTGGCCCAGGATCACCAAAACCTTCCCCAGCAGACCCCCCAGGCAGACCTGGCCAGCGGGTCACACTGTAATTCCCTCCCCTCTGCACTCCTTCCCCCAAAACGGGAGAGGACACAGTGTTGCTCTAGGGTATGAGTACCTTTAAAGGGTCTGGTCTAACCACTGGGTTCAGTGTCTTGTTTGAGTCAAGCTTTTGTTTGCTCTCAAAAGAACCCTTTCTGAATCCCCATGGAACTTGACAAAGTATAGTTTCGCAGTCTTCTGTAAACTCAAAGCACAGGATTGAAAAGAATCAGACAATGGTCAAATTTACCAGAGCGAAGCAAGTTGCATCTCATTTAAAATGTAAAGTGAGCTGTGAAGGGGCGACCCTTAATGGTCAGGTGTTTCCTCCAAACCTGACCCGTCCTGGCCGCCCCCTCCCCCTCCTGCCGTCAGCGTGCTCAGGCCCACGGCCCACGGCCCACGCTTGCTCCTCGGGCACCTGGTCCTCTGACCCGGCGCCAGCCAGTGGGGCCCGTGCCGTCGTGGCTGCTGGACTCCTCTGGGCCGGTTAGCGCCCGTCTCTGGCTGCTGAGGCTGGACCCTCGGCGTGCCTGTTTGAAACTTCCAGCTTCACCTTCTCTTCCTCCTCTCATTTTCCCTCCGATACTGTGGCACGACTACCTTGTCGCAGTGAGCTGGGGTGTAAATGACAAACCGCCACTGTCGTACAGTCTGTTTTCCAGGACGGTTCTGACAGCCGCTTCTGTAGAGCTCCATTTTCTTCTCAAAGGAAAGGCTTGGAAGTTGCGGCTCGGGGCGTTGCTGTCTGATTGTCCACTCCTCCCGGCAGGTTTATGCCCCGGGTGGAGATTGTGCAGAAGCACAACACGGCAGCCAGGAGGCTGTACATCCGCGGGCACAACGGAAAGATCTACCCATACCTGGTCATGAACGACGCCTGCCTGACGGAGTCGCGGCGGGAGGAGCGCGTGCTGCAGCTGCTCCGCCTGCTTAACCCCTGCTTGGAAAAGAGGAAGGAAACCACCAAGAGGCACTTATTCTTCACAGGTACCAGCACGGCCCAGGGGCTGTACAGTGACACCCGGCAGCCTGTGCCGTCTGTGTCAGCAGCTGCGAGTCTCTGAGCCCCGCCAGGTGGGGGCAGGCGGTAGGCTGAGGGCTGGTGCCTGCGGGGGCCTTGCTCCTGGAGGGAGGGGACACCTCCACCCCTGGGGCCTGAGGCTCCTCCCCGCAGGACGGGCGCCCAACAAGGATTTGTCTGGAGAAGGAGGCCCTGGGCCCGTGCACACGGCCCTCCTCACTTCCCCAGGAATCTTCCCAGGCTCTGGCGATGCCTGGCCGAGTAGGGGGCTTGTTGGGCGTGTGCTCACGGCACGTGGCAGTTTTTAAGTGCAGTCTCGGATCTGCTCCGGGACACAGCCTGCAGTGTGTGGGCACCGCCTGAGGTGCTGCCTGGGAGTCAAGGAGCCCCGGGCAGGCCACAGAAATCTCAGGCAGGCAGCAACCAGCAACGTTGAGTGAGGTCTTCCCAGAACCGAGTTGTCGTGGGTGAATTGTGAGTCTGTAGTAAGGGGTGTAGCTGAGCTGCCTGTAATCCCACCCAGAGGAGGGAGCTATTGCTACACTTCAGCATTAATCCCCAGTTTAGGAGCCCATTGCAACGCGTATTATCTGGTCCTGTACGGAACTTTCTTCTGCTAGCTAAGTTGTGATCCAGCCTATTCTGACCTAAAATCTCTTGCCCTTAAGTTCAACATCCCCAAAATAAGAAGTACATTTAAAAAAAAAAAAACAGGTCTGTAGAAAGCTGTGTGCATTTTCACATGAATGTAACGTGATCTACCGTGTTGGTCCCAGCTGTGCTAGTTGGTTGCTCTTTGCTGCTTCCAAAGAAACAAGCTCCTGGTTAGCCCCAGGTGGTGGTCCGTGTACGTCCCCTGGAGTCCTGTAGGAATTTCTTCATGGATTGAAGCCATGGCAACGGGCCAGTAGCCAAGCTTTAACTGGTGTTAGACTGAATCAACTCTCGATTAGAAGTCAGAGGCGTCGTGTGCCCGCCGCCCCCCCGCAGGCTGGCAGACTTGGCTCAGAGCTGCGCCCCTCAGCTCCAGAGCACTTGGCGGCACAGCCTCCTTGTTCTTCTCGTGAGGTTGCCTAGTGAGGCCTTCCTGGTCACCTGTGCCTTAAACGCAGGTCACGGGTGGCTTGGGCTCCGGCCCTGCTAGACGGAGCCTCAGGCCGTGGGCTGAGGCCACCGCGCCGTGTGACCGCGCTCTCCCGGCTTCGCCCGCGCCTCTGCCCCAGCGCTGGCCTGTGAGCCCCGCTCTCATCTGCCCTTCTCTCCCCTCTCTCCTCAGTCCCGCGCGTGGTGGCCGTGTCCCCGCAGATGCGCCTGGTGGAGGACAACCCATCCTCACTCTCCCTGGTGGAGATCTACAAGCAGCGCTGTGCCAAGAAGGGCATCGAGCACGACAACCCCATCTCCCGCTACTATGACCGCCTGGCCACCGTGCAGGCGCGCGGGACGCAGGCCAGCCACCAGGTGCGGGGGCACCGGGGCCGGGCAGGGGGTCCAGTTGGACTGGTGAAGTGGCCGTGGGCCTTGGTGAAGGGGCCTTTGCCGCAGACCATTTGTTGTAACAGGACAGAGAGGTATGTTTCAACCTTGCAGAGCCTCATAGTCCTTTACCTGCACTTGCAGAGAGGCCCAGATATCAGAATTTTAAGAGTAACTTCATGGCAGGTTCATTTGGCCAACAAACCAGGTCTAGGTGATGGGAGGCTGTCTCCCCACGTAGTGTTCACGTTTGTCTGGTTTGCTGCAGGGCCTTAAGGTGCCACACAGTCTCTGTACCACATGTACATTCTAAAATACAGAAAGTGGGGAACCCTGAAACACGTCGGGCCGGCTGTTTTTGTCGCCTAGGGTGGCAGCACAGTGCCCCCCGCCGAGTCCTGGACGGCTCTCGGCTGCACCCGTCAGGTGGACGAAGGTCCCTCTCCGTCTGCAGGTTCCTGCCCTTGATGGATAGCAAGGCAGGGGTGGCCCCTGGATGAGAAAGTTTTATCCAGAATTGTCTGCATCACCAAAAGGCATCTCTTTGGGCCATTCTCTGCATGCCTCTGGCGTCCTTCCTGTGTTTCCCGAGAGGGCCTCACGGTTTCTAGGAGAGACACCCTAGAGCTGGATGCTGTGACTTGCCTCTGATCTCCCG
Source organism: Aethalodelphis obliquidens (assembly GCF_003676395.1). NCBI lineage: Eukaryota > Metazoa > Chordata > Mammalia > Artiodactyla > Delphinidae > Aethalodelphis > Aethalodelphis obliquidens. The sequence continues at coordinate 5,635,797 of NW_020837974.1, forward strand.
GGGACTGGTCTACATTAATCTGGGTCCCAGAGGACTTGGTTTAGGAGGATGGAGCCCACAGGTGCTCGTTTCACCCACTGCGGCAGTGCTCAGGGCACAGGGTCTTGTGTAAGCCTCCACCTTCTTGCCGGTAAAGCAGGTGGGATTCCTCTGTTCTGGTTGGCCTCTGTGGAGCATGGGCAGTTTTGGGGTGTTTGTGGGAGATGAATGGATTGGTTTATTCAGGCTGCATGTACCTTTCACAGTGTGGAAGCCATCAACTCCTGTCTGCATATACATGGCTACCTCAGAATGCCCTATTGCTTTGTAAAGATGGAGCTGATGACTGGTCCAGCGTAGAAACAGTGCTAGGGTCCTGCTGGGCCAGCTGGAGATGCTGACAATACAAATAATCCCAGCTTGGTTCCCTCTTCTTAGTCTTTGTCCCCTAGTTTGTTTTGTTATTAACTCTGCTGCTTCATCCTTTGCAGTTTTTTATAACACCTTTGGGTATTATAATTAGGATATTATTCACATGCCATAAAATTTCCCCTTTAAGATGTACGATTTAGGGGCTTCCCTGGTGGCGCAGTGGTTGAGAGTCTGCCTGCTGATGCAGGCGACACGGGTTTGTGCCCCGGTCCAGGAAGATCCCACATGCCGCGGAGCGGCTGGGCCCGTAAGCCATGGCCACTGGGCCTGCGTGTCCGGAGCCTGTGCTCCGCAACGGGAGAGGCCACAACAGGGAGAGGCCACAACAGGGAGAGGCCGGCGTACCGCAAAAAAAAAAAAAAAAAAGGTGTACAATTTAATGTTTTCAGTATTCACAGAGTTAGTCATCACCACTATCTATCTTTAAAACATTTCATCACCCGAAAAAAACTTCATACCTGTTCCTAGTCACTCCCTATTCTTCTCTGTCCCCACCCCTGGTGACCACAGATCTTTCTGTCTCTGTGAATTTGCTTATTCTGGGTGCATCATGGGATCGGAATCATACAACATGTGGTCTTCAATGTCTGGCTTCTTTCATTGAGCGTGTTCTCAAGGTTATCTGTGTTGTAGCATGTGTCAGTAGTTTGTTTCTTTTATTGCTGATTATTCCCTTGTATAAATATAACACATTTAATTTATCTGTTCATGAGTTGATAGACTTTAGCTTGTTTATACTGTTATGATTAATGCTGCTGTGAACATTTGTGTACCTGTTTTTGTGCGGGCCTGTGTTTTCATTTCTCTTGGATATATACCTAGGAGTAGAATTGCTGGGTTATATGGTAACTCTTATGTTTAACGTTCTGATGAACTGCCAAACTGTTTTCCAAAGTGACCGCAATATATGAGGGTTCTAATTTCTCCACATTCTTAACAGTGCTTAGTATTGTCTGTCTTTTTGTCTTTTTGATTATAGCCATCCTAGTGGGTGTGAAGTGCTAGCTCATTTTGGTTTGATAACCAGTGATGCTGAGTATTTTTTCATTTGCTAATTGGCTGTTTGCATATTTTCTTTGGAGAAAAGTCTGTTCAGGTCCTTTGCTTGTTTTTAAATTGGGTGATTTGTCTTTTTATTGTTGATTCTAAGAATTCTTCATATGTCTGGGTGTAAGTGACTTGATACAGGTGACATCACCTTCTTGGCTGTGTATCGGCCATGTTGTCCTGCTTCTTTTCATGCCTCATAACTTTCTATTGAAAACTGATGTTTTGGATAATATAATGTGGCAACTCTAGAAATCACATCCTTCCCCCCAAGGTTCATTGTTGTTGCTGTTTGTTTTAGTGACTTTCCTGGGCTGATTCTCTCCAGGATGCCATTGAGGAATATCCAAAACCAAACTCATCAACTCTCCCTAGAGGACGTGACCACTCCTCACACAAGTGCAGCCACTGAGGTGTCTCCTCAGTTAGCCCAGCGGCCAGCCAGTGATTTACAGAGATATTCTTTTTTTTTTGAATTTTTGAATTTTATTTATTTTTTTATACAGCAGGTTCTTATTAGTTATCCATTATATATATATATTAGCGTATATATGTCAATCCCAATCTCCCAATTCATCACACCCCCACCCCCACCATTTTCCACCCTCGGTGTCCATACATTTGTTCTCTGCATCTGTGTCTCTGTTTCTGCCCTGCAAACCGGTTCATCTGTACCATTTTTCTAGGTTCCACATATATGCGTTAATATACGATACTTGTTTTTCTCTTTCTGACTTTCTTCACTCTGGATGACCGTCTCTAGATTCATCCACATCTCTACAAATGACCCAATTTCATTCCTTTTTATGGCTGAGTAATATTCCATTGTATGTATGTACCACATCTTCTTTATCCATTCATCTGTCGATGGGCATTTAGGTTGCTTCCATGGCCTGGCTATTGTAAATAGTGCTGCAGTGAACATTGGGGTGCATGTGTCTTTTTGAATTATGATTTTCTCTGGGTATATGCCCAGTAGTGGGATTGCTGGGTCATACGGTAATTCTATGTTTAGTTTTTTAAGGAACGTCCATACTGTTCTCCGTAGTGGCTGTATCAATTTACATTCCCACCAGCAGTGCAAGAGGGTTCCCTTTTCTCCACACCCTCGCCAACATTTGTTGTTTGTAGATTTTCTGATGATGCCCATTCTAACTGGTGTGAGGTGATAACTTACTGTAGTTTTGATTTGCATTTCTCTAATAATTAGTGATGTTGAGCAGCTTTTCATGTGCTTCTTGGCCATCTGTATGTCTTCTTTGGAGAAATGTCTATTTAGGTCTTCTGCCCATTTTTGGATTGGGTTGTTTGTTTTTTCTAATATTGAGCTGCATGAGCTGTTTATATATTTTGGAGATTAATCCTTTGTCCATTGATTTGTTTGCAACTATTCTCTCTCATTCTGAGGGTTGTCTTTTCGTCTTGTTTGTGGTTTCCTTTGCTGTGCAGAAGCTTTTAAGTTTCATTAGGTCCCATTTGTTTATTTTTGGTTTTATTTCCATTACTCTAGGAGGTGGATCAAAAAAGATCTTGCTGTGATTTATGTCAAAGAGTGTTTGTCCTATGTTTTCCTCTAAGAGTTTTATAGTGTCCGGTATTACATTTAGGTCTGTAATCCATTCTGAGTTTATTTTTGTGTGTGACGTTAGGGAGTGTTCTAATTTCATTCTTTTACATGTAGCTGTCCAATTTTCCCAGCACCACTTATTGAAGAGGCTGTCTTTTCTCCATTGTATATCGTTGCCTCCTTTCTCATAGATTAGTTGACCATAGGTGCGTGGGCTTTCTATCTTGTTCCATTGATCTATATTTCTGTTTTTGTGCCAGTTCCATATTGTCTTGATTACTGTAGCTTTGTAGTATAGTCTGAAGTCAGGGAGTCTTAATTCCTCCAGCTCCGCTTTTTTCCCTCAAGACTGCTTTGGCTATTCAGGGTCTTTTGTGTCTCCATACAAATTTTAAGATTTTTTGTCCTAGTTCTGTAAAAACTGCCATTGGTAATTTGATAGGGAGTGCTTTGAACCTGTAGATTGCTTTGGGTAGTATAGTCATTTTTGTAATATTGATTCTTCCAATCCAAGAACATGGTATATCTCTCCATCTGTTGGTATCATCTTTAATTTCTTTCATCAGTGTCTTATAGTTTTCTGCATATAGGTCTTTTGTCTCCCTAGGTAGGTTTATTCCTGGGTATTTTATTCTTTTTGTTGCAATGGTAAATGGGAGTGTTTCCTTAATTTCTCTTTCAGATTTTTCATCATTAGTATGCAGGAATGCAAGAGATTTCTGTGCATTAATTTTGTATCCTGCAACTTTACCAACTTCATTGATTAGCTCTAGTAGTTTTTTGGTGGCATCTTCAGGATTCTCTACGTATAGTATCATGTCATCTGCAAACAGTGACAGTTTTACTTTTTTCCAATTTGTATTCCTTTTATTTCTTTTTCTTCTCTGATTGCTGTGGCTAGGACCTCCAAAACTATGTTGAATAATAGTGCTGAGAGTGGACATCTTTGTCTTGTTCCTGATCTTAGAGGAAATGCTTCCCGTTTTTCACCATTAAGAATGATGTTTGCTGTGGGTTTGTCGTATATGGCCTTTATTATGTTGAGGTAGGTTCCCTCTATGCCCACTTTCTAGAGAGTTTTTATCATAAATGGGTATTGAATTTTGTCAAAAGCTTTTTCTGCATCTATTGAGATGATCATATGGTTTGTATCACATTGATTGATTTGCGTAAATTGAAGAATCCTTGCATCCCTGGGATAAATCCCACTTGATCATGGTGTGTGATCCTTTTAATGTGTTGTTGGATTCTGTTTGCTAGTATTTTATTGAGGATTTTTGCATCTATATTCATCAGTGATATTGGTCTGTAATTTTCTTTTTTTGTAGTATCTTTGTGTGGTTTTGGTATCAGGGGGATGGTGGCCTCGTAGACTGAGTTTGGGAGTGTTCCTTCGTCTGCAATTTTTTGGAAGAGTTTCAGAAGGATGGGTGTTAGCTCTTCTCTAAATGTTTGATAGAATTCACCTGTGAAGCCACCTGGTCCTGGACTTTTGTTTGTTGGAAGATTTTTAATCACAGTTTCAACTTCATTACTTGTGATTGGTCTGTTCCTATTTTCTCTTTCTTCCTGGTTCAGTCTTGGAAGGTTGTACCTTTCTAAGAATTTGTCCATTTCTTCCAGGTTGTCCATTTTATTGGCATAGAGTTGCTTATAGTAGTCTCTTAGGATGCTTTGTATTTCTGTGGTGTCTGTTGTAACTTCTCCTTTTCATTTCTAATTTTATTGATTTGAGTCCTCTCCCTCTTTTTCTTGATGAGTCTGGCTAATGGTTTATCAATTTTGTTTATCTTCTCAAAGAACCAGCTTTTAGTTTTATTGATCTTTGCTAATGTTTTCTTTGTTTCTATTTCGTTTATTTCTGCTCTGATCTTTATGATTTCTTTCCTTCTGCTAACTTTGGGTTTTGTTTGTTCTTTCTCTAGTTCTTCAGGTGTAAGGTTAGATTGTTTATTTGGGATTTTTCTTGTTACTTGAGGTAGACTTGTATAGCTATAGACTTCGCTCTTAGAGCTGCTTTTGCTGCATCCCATAGGTGTTGGATCATTGTGTTTTCATCGTCATTTGTCTGTAGGTATTTTTTGATTTCTTCAGTGATCTCTTGGTTATTTAGTAACATATTGTTTAGCCTCCATGTGTTTGTGTTTTTTACGTTTTTTTCCTTGTAATTCATTTCTAATCTCCTAGTGTTGTGGTCAGAAAAGATGCTTGATATGATTTCAGTTTTCTTAAATTTACTGAGTCTTGATTTGTGACCCAAGATGTGATCTATCCTGGAGAATGTTCCATGTGCACTTGAGAAGAAAGTGTAATCTGTTTTTGGATGGAATGTCCTATAAATATCAATTAAATCTGTCTGGTTTATTGTGTCATTTGAAGCTTGTGTTTCCTTATTTATTTTCTGTTTGGATGGTCTGTCCATTGGTGTAAGTGAGGTGTTAAAGTCCCCCACTATTATTGTGTTACTGTCGATTTCCTCTTTTATAGCTGTTAGCAGTTGCCTTATGTATTGAGGTGTTCCTATGTTGGGTGCATATATATTTATAATTGTTATATCTTCTTCTTGGATTGATCCCTTGATCATTATGTAGTGTCCTTCCTTGTCTCTTGTAACATTCTTTATTTTAAAGTCTATTTTATCTGATATGAGTATTGCTACTCCAGCTTTCTTTTGATTTCCATTTGCATGGAAGATCTTTTTCCATCCCCTCACTTTCAGTCTGTATGTGTCCCTAGGTCTGAAGTGGGTCTCTTGTAGACAGCATATATGGGTCTTGTTTTTGTATCCTTTCAGCAAGCCTGTGTCTTTTGGTTGGAGCATTTAATCCATTCACGTTTAAGGTAATTATCGATATGTATGTTCCTGTTACCATTTTCTTAATTGTTTTGGGTTACTTTTGTAGGTCCTTTTCTTCTCTTGTGTTTCCCACTTAGAGAAGTTCCTTTAGCATTTGTTGTAGAGCTGGTTTGGTGGTACTGAATTCTCTTAGCTTTTGCTTGTCTGTAAAGCTTTTGATGTCTCCATCGAATCTGAATGAGATCCTTGCTAGGTAGAGTAATCTTGGTTGTGGGTTCTTCCCTTTCATCACTTTAAATATGTCATACCACTCCCTTCTGGCTTGTAGAGTTTCTGCTGAGAAATCAGCTGTTAACCTTATGGGAGTTCCCCTGTATGTTATTTGTTGTTTTTCCCTTGCTGCTTTCAATAATTTTTCATTGTCTTTAATTTTTGCCAATTTGATTACTATGTGTCTTGGCGTGTTTCTCCTTGGGTTTATCCTGTATGGGACTCTCTGCCCTTCCTGGACTTGGGTGGCTATTTCCTTTCCCATCCTAGGGAAGTTTTCGACTATAATCTCTTCAAATATTTTCTCGGGTCCTTTATCTCTCTCTTCTCCTTCTGGGACCCCTGTAATGCGAATATTGTTGGGTTTAATGTTGTCCCAGAGGTCTCTTAGGCTGTCTTCATTTCTTTTCATTCTTTTTTCTTTATTCTGTTCCACAGCAGTGTATTTCACCATTCTGTCTTCCAGGTCACTTATCTGTTCTTCTGCCTCAGTTATTCTGTTATTGATTCCTTCTAGTGTAGTTTTCATTTCAGTTATGGTATTGTTCCTCTCTGTTTGTTTGTTCTAAATTCTTCTAGGTCTTTGTTATACATTTCTTGCATCTTCTCGATCTTTACCTCCATTTTTTTCCCGAGGTCCTGGATCATCTTCACTATATTATTCTGAATTCTTTTTCTGGAAGACTGCCTATCTCCACTTCATTTAGTTGTTTTTCTGGGGTTTTATCTTGTTCCTTCATCTGGTACATAGCCCTCTGCCTTTTCTGCCTTTTCTGCCTTTTCATCTTGTCTATCTTTCTGTGAATGTGGTTTTTGTTCCACAGGCTGCAGGACTGTAGTTCTTCTTGCTTCTGCTGTCTGCCCTCTGGTGGATGAGGCTATCTAAGAGGCTTGATGGGAGGGACTGGTGGTGGGTAGAGCTGGCTGTTGCTCTGGTGGTCTGAGCTCAATAAAACTTTAATCCCCTTGTCTGCTGATGGGTGGGGCTGTGTTCCCTCCCTGTTGGTTGTTTGGCCTGAGGCGACCCAGTACTGGAGCCTACCCGGACTCTTTCGTGGGGCTAATGGCGGACTCTGGGAGGGCTCACGCCAAGGAGTACTTCCCAAAACTTCTGCTGCCAGTGTCCTTGTCCTCAAGGTGAGACACAGTCACCCCCCACCTCTGCAGGAGACCCTCCAACACTAGCAGGTAGGTCTGGTTCAGTCTCCTGTGGGGTCACTGCTCCTTCCCCTGGGTCCCAGTGCACACATTGCTTTGTGTGTGCCCTCCAAGAGTGGAGTCTCTGTTTCCCCCAGACCTGTCGAAGTCCTGCAATCAAATCCTGCTAGCCTTCAAAGTCTGATTCTCTAGGAATTCTTCCTCCCGTTGTCAGACCCCCAGGTTGGGAAGCCTGCCGTGGGGCTCAGAACCTTCACTCCAGTGGGTGGACTTCTGTGGTATAAGTGTTCTCCAGTCTGTGAGTCAGCCACCCAGCGGTTATGGGATTTGATTTTACTGTGATTGCGCCCCTCCTACCGTCTCATTGTGGCTTCTCCTTTGTCTTTGGATGTGGGGTATCTTTTCTGGTGAGTTCCAGTGTCTTCCTGTCGGTGATCGTTCAGCAGTTAGTTGTGATTCTGGTGCTCTCACAAGAGGGAGTGAGAGCACGTCCTTCTACTCTGCCATCTTGAACCAATCACATACAGAGATTTTCTTAAATGCCTTGAATCAATAAGTTTTCGGCCTTTTTTGAGGGCCCCTGTGTGTGTGTGTGTGTGTGTGTGTGTGTGTGTATGGTGGGTAGCTCACAACCCTGCTGTAGCCTTCACCGCCTGCTTGTGCAGAATCTCGCCGTCAACCAGAAGTGAGAGCGTGGGCCTTCTGAGGTTTCTCATGAGCATGAGGCTGGCCTTCAGGGTTCCCAGGAATGTGGTGGAGCTTTTCAAAGCCCCCACGTCGTCTCACTCCCCAGCTTGTCCCTGGTCTGGCCGCCCTCTTGTGTGCTCTGAGTTCAAACAGACAAGCCCAGTAAATGGGTTTTTTTTTTCCAGAGGCTGCCGACAGGTCACCAGTGACCGTCCTCTGGGGATCAGGCCTTTCTGGGGTCACCACACCGATTCTGCCCCCTCCAGTGGCTGTTAGCCTGCTTGTTTTTACAGCTGCCGAGGATACAAGGCTGTTGGTTTTCAGGGCCACTGTGGAGCTGGGGAGGAAGGGATGGGAATAGGACAATTAAACTGCCACGAAGCTCACTGTTCTCACCAAGATTCAGCCTTCTTTTTCTTGAATAAAAGTTGCTCAGATTGTCGCAAGCCTTTAATTTCCAGAGTTGTGGAAAAGTTTGTTTTGATGGGTTTTGGCAGTGTTCTCATTGCATTTACGGAGCAGTAGATTTTGGAAGTCCTCACTCTGCTATCTCAGAAGGACTTCTTTCCATTTTGCTGATGAAGTGAACAGAAACAACGCGTGATTGGAAGTCTGTGTGGTTCTTGGTTGCTCACGGCCTGCATACTAGGGGTTTTCCAGAGCACGTGGGTGTGGCTTAGCCCAGAAGAGACCTGTATCCTTTACCAGTTGGTCTAACGGGAGCCAGCTTAACTCAACAAACTCTTTTTTGAGACCATCTCTAAGTATGTGATGTTTGAAACAGTATCGTGAGTCTTCCAGTGTAGAATTCAGTTTAAAGTGTTGTGTAACATCTAATCTCATTTTAAGACTAGCTCCTTCAGTTTATAAAACTTTTGTCTTTAATATTCTTGGTTACGAAGTATCCAACTATTCTTTTGATCTTCTGTTCATCGGCCTGGTATATTCTGTGGTTGGTGAGTTACAGTATTCAGCTAATTACCTAAATTCTTGGTGAAACATCATTACACATCACGCAGCTGAGGCTTTTATTCACGGAGCTCCATTGTTGCTTCGGGCATAAGACGTGGAGCCTTGGAGGGAAGTTGACCAATTTAGTGCATCCTCATGATTGGTCAAATGACACTGCGTATGTATTTGTCAGCAAAGTTCACTCAAGTGGTGCTAAGCAAGAAAGAAATTACAATATGAGAGTTTTCTTTTTGAAGGAAAAAAATAAGTGAATTTGATGGAAGAGTCATGGAGTGATGTGTCATTTCAGGTCCTTCGAGACATCCTCAAGGAAGTTCAGAGCAACATGGTGCCACGCAGCATGCTTAAGGAGTGGGCTCTGCACACCTTCCCCAACGCCACCGACTACTGGACCTTCCGGAAGATGTTCACCATCCAGCTTGCACTCATCGGCTTTGCGGAGTTCGTCTTGCATCTCAACAGACTCAACCCCGAGATGCTGCAGATCGCTCAGGTAACCTGATGTGAGCGGCCAGCCCTCCTGTAGAATCTGCGTCCTACTGTTTTAAGTTTCTGAAGCGTCTCCTTCTGAACTTTAGGACACCGGCAAACTGAACGTGGCCTACTTTCGATTTGATATAAACGATGCAACTGGAGACTTAGATGCCAACCGTCCTGTCCCTTTTCGCCTCACACCCAACATATCTGAGTTTCTGACCACCATCGGTGTCTCTGGCCCGTTGACCGCATCCATGATCGCCGTCGCCCGGTGCTTTGCCCAGCCCAACTTCAAGGTAGGTAAGGGGTCGTCTTGTGAGGAGCACAGACTGGGTAACTCTGCACGTGGTGGGCTCACAGGAGCCCCTGATCTGCAGACAAGGCAGGAGGAGGGAAGAGCATTCACAGCACATTCACTGGGGAAAAGGGGTTTAAAATGTTCTCTGTCCATGAGTGTTTAGGATGCTGAACCCAGTTTACAAAGAGCAATCTAGAAGCCTCTATTGGATAATCTCCCCAGCTACTACCTCTGTGTGTCAGTTTTGTTTACTCCATTTTATAGCTACCTTCAGTTTCTCATTTTGCAAACCTTTCTGCTTAAGAGGGCAGGTGTGTCCGTGTTGGATGGCTCCTGTCTTACTGGGGCTACGGTGACGGGCCCTAAACAGACATGACACGTGAGGCAAATAGTGAACCCCCATGAGATGCCACGTGGCAGATGCCCTTGGCCAGGGCTGTGACACTCTGCGCCCGGCACTGTGCTCGGGGAGGACAGACAGGGATTCAAATCCAGTTCATTCTCACCCTGATCCTGTCTCTCTACAGCTGGGGACGGAACACAATTTATTTTTTCTTTTAATTTCTGAGACCAGCTGTATTACTATTGGTTTGTTTGTTGTTTTCCCAGATAAGCAGTTTGTGTCTAGAGAAGGCTGCAGACACCAGTTGCTTTTGCAAAACACTTACATAGAACAGGTTTTACATTATGGAATAATCTCTTAACTATGAACCAGAACTTTGTGCTCTTTTTAATCTTCGGTTGCACATGCCCATCAGTGTGGGGTGCTGCTGTGGGATATAGTGATGAGCTGTTATGAACATGAGTGAGAACAAAGAGCCCACGGTTCCTTCCTGAGAAAGGAGTCTGCTCTGATGCAGGGAACAGCAGTGCACTTTTATCCACTTTGGCTTACGGCTTGAAATATGAACTTCTCGTTTGTTTCCAGAACAATTGTTTCTATGCAATCAGGGTAATTCTTAGAGTGGCATTTAATTGAAAACTTTAGAAAGAGTGAAGAAGGCCCTCCTTATATTAAAGACCTGTTACAACTTGGAAAAACACTGGGAGTTACTCTGCACAGTCTGAGCTGGTGTAGACGGGAGGGAACTGGGCCTTCTCCAAACTCTGGGCCCAAATGTAGTGACTGCCTTTACGTTAGGCTAATACAGAGACCATGCTGTGTGGGAATCTCCTGTAAAAACACATTCTGTTGGGGCCAAGTAACACAGAATAAAACCCTCAGCATGTCAGTCGAAGTTACTTTAAAGCAGCCCTGGTGCCTCACGAAGCTCCCGCGTCCTTTGATGGTGATGATGGGCTGAGGTCCCATGTTGTGGTTCAGGAGGACCTGTGCACGGTGTGCCCGTCGTGGGAACGCCATCTTGTCGGTGATGTCAGTGCCACCGCTGGCCTCTGGGTCCCCGGCCCTTCTCCAGTCCCCTCCCCCGGGTGCTTCTCACCTTCCTGCTACAGCCACCACCTCCCCACCCTGTGGACCCAGTTCCCACAGTTCCCTGACCCCAGGGGGAGCGGCAGCCGCTGGCCCCTCCCTCCCTCTTTCTTCAGCTTAGAGTCCACGGGGTGCCATCACGCGTGTCTGGCTGCGGTGGCCCCACCAGCGTGCCTGTGGCACCTGGCCCCGGGTGCTGAGGCTGATGGCCCGTCGGCCGCCATGGCTGAGCCCCTCACTTGGGGAGCCGCCCTCGGGGCTGTTGTTGGTTAAGCGCGGACCGTTCTGTTCTCTCCCCACCCAGGTGGACGGCATCCTGAAAACCGTGCTTCGGGACGAGATCATCGCTTGGCACAAAAAGACGCAGGAGGACACGTCATCTCCTCTGTCAGCCGCCGGGCAGCCCGAGAACATGGACAGCCAGCAGCTGGTTTCCCTCGTCCAGAAGGCCGTCACGGCCATCATGACCCGCCTGCACAACCTTGCCCAGTTCGAGGGCGGGGAGAGCAAAGTGAACACCCTGGTGGCCGCCGCCAACAGCCTGGACAACCTGTGCCGCATGGACCCCGCCTGGCACCCCTGGCTGTGAGCGCGGCCGCGGCTGGCCAGGAGGGCGGTTGCTCGCCTGACAGTTGGAGGGGGACGAGCATCAGGAAGGTGAGGCCGTTCGAGGGGGGAGCTGAGACTTACCCCCAGCTTTTCAAGTAAAGACGCCAGGGTTCCCTCGTGCAGAATTTATGAATTCTTTTTTACTGAGTTCCTCCCTCCGTGTGAATGTACAGATTGAACTGTAGAAAACGCTTCTGTGTCGTCATTTTTAACTTTCAGAAGCTACACCTCCCAGGAGCTTCGTGCTTTTGTACAGAACTTTGTAACAAGTGTACAGAAAACCCACTTAGTTGGAGAATGGGAAATTACGAACAAACTGTGTTGGATTTTCTCTGAGCACAAACTTTTACGCTGTACGTAACCAGCCTCGGGAGCCTCACTGAGCAGCCGACTGGATGGACGAGGCCCGGGGCCCCAAGGGCCGCCCACTTCCCCTGCGTTCAGAGTCGGATTCCTCTGGGGAGACAGCACTGCAGGGCTGGCGGTGAACCTTGCTCTACAGGCTGGCTCTCTGGATGTCTTCTAGACATTTGCTGCCACTGTACTTGGAAGAAAGGAACACTTTTTCCTTCTTAATTTAGAAAGAAGCAACGAAGTTTTGTTCGTTAACTCCAGTCTGTTATGTTCACATTTTTATAAATATGAACCTTGAGAATGTTCTATATGAATTTGTACAGTGTGATTTTTTTTAGAATAAATATTTTATAAAAGGATGAGTTGTTTCCGTGAGGTGTTCCCTCTGCCCCTCAGGGCCCCAGGCCAGCGCGGCCTGTGCCCCAGTGTGGCTCCACGGTGACGGTCACATGCGTCCAGGCAGGGTCTCGGCTGGGACTTGGGTCTGAACCACTCGGCGTGTGCTGTGATGCTGACCAGAAGTGCTGGTCCCGACTGATGGCGTCAGAGATGCCCAGGGATCTGGTCCCTTCAGCTGTGTTCACGTGTTTCAGGGCTGCTGCTGTGTAACCTGTGTGCGAAGGGGAGACGCCCAGAGGCCTCATCCTGGACCTGCATCCCCGGCGGGGCTGTTCCCGGTGCCTGGAGCCCCACGCCTCGCCTCAGCTCCACCAGCTCGTTGGCCTTCAGCCCCTCCACCGGCACCACAGGTACGGAGTGAACCAAGCAGCAGAGCCCTGCCCTGGAAAACACTGGAGGGACGGTTCCCCAGTACAGGCCGTGCTGTCAGCAGGACGAGAAACTGAGGCAGGACGGAGGAAGGGGTTGTGACTTTAAAATTACGATTCTGAATTTAGAAGGACTCGCCCCTTTGGGAAGTGTACCACATGTGCAGTGAGGAGGACAGCCTCTGAACAGCTCAGGGCCCAGACAGCAAGGCCCCCTCGGAGTCGGGGCCCTCGACCCCGAGGCCTGCCCTGTACCCCAGTGTCCCAGGCTAGCACAGGGTGAAGCCTGCAGCTGAGTTCACCCAAACCTCACCACAAGTCCAGTCCAGGGGGCGTAAACAAACGTGCTAGAAGCAGCGAAAGCTTGAGACTGTGGTGGCGCTGGGTTAGGACTGGGGTGCCAGCGCATTTGGGGTGGGTGGGACCGATGGCTACAGCTTGAGGTCACCGTGCTGGTCTCCAGTCCTGGGAAACAGGTGGGCCCACAGCCCCTCCACTGCACAGAGAGGTGCAGCTCAGGGTGAGCAGCTCCTCCACGGTCCAGAGTCCCAGAGCCAGTCGTGGAGGAACGGCCTAAACCTCATCCAGCTTGACTCTGACCCCTGAGGCTACACCCTAGAGCATGGATGGAGGCTGAGGGGCCGGGTTTTGCCCAATTGACTGGACTCTCCCATTCTTTCTTTTTTTTTTTTCTTCATAAATTTATTTTTTTGTCTGTGTCGGGTCTTCGTTGCCACGCGCGGGCTTTCTCTAGTTGCAGCGAGTGGGGGCTACTCTTTGTTGCGGTGCGCGGGCTTCTCACTGCGGTGGCTTCTCTTGTTGTGGAGCACGGGCTCTAGGTGCATGGGCTTCAGTAGTTGCGGCACACAGGCTCAGTAGTTGTGGCTCGCGGACTCTAGAGCGCAGGCTCAGTAGTTGTGGCTCGCGGACTCTAGAGCGCAGGCTCAGTAGTTGTGGCGCACGGGCTTAGTTGCTCCGCAGCATGTGGGATCCTCCCAGACCAGGGCTCGAACCCATGTCCCCTGCATTGGCAGGCGGATTCTTAAGTGCTGCGCCACCAGGGAAGTCCCTCTCCCATTCTTTCTTTGGAGCTAATTATGAGTTATTTTACAAATACTTGGCTGTTTTTGTGAGAAAGCATCTTGGATTGCAGAATGACAGGAGCCTGTATCTAAAATGACAGGTGTCATCGTGCCGTCAGGCTGGACGGGGAAGACGCCCATCTGTCTGACAGTCCTCACTGTGTAACAGGGTCTCGCAAGCTGGGGTCAGGACTCATTTGAAACAAGCCACTGAGTTGCCCTTGTGCGCTTGGAGAGTTGGCGTGGAGCCTGGTGGTTGTGTAGATGTGTGGGTGGCAGTTGGGTGAAGGGAACATTTGTTTCTTAGCCTCGATAGTTGGGAGTCTGGAGTCGGTATCCTGGTGAGAAGGGCCTGGGTCCCATGCCAGGCTCGCCCACAGTGTCCCAGGCACTGACCCTGGTTCCTAGGAAAACCAGCCTCTGAAGAGCCAGGGCAGGAGAGAGTTCCCCACTGGAGACCCAGCATCTCCTGAGTGCTGCCTGTGAGTCGGAGTTGGGAGTCCTGAGCCAGTGCTTCAGTGACCAGGAGCCTCTGCATTCTTCCCCAAATGTGGCACTGCTGGGACCTGGGTCCTCAGGAGCCAAAGAAGGTCAGAGAAAGAGGTGGTGTGGGGAACCACACATGGGTGCCTCTGATTCTCCAATCACTGTTTCGAAGTTAGTACGATTATTAGACTGCTTTTTAACTGTAAAATATTACATAACAGAATTTACCATTTTAACCATTTTTATGTGTACGGTGCAGTGGCATTGAGTACATTCACATCATCGTGCAACCATCACCACCTTCCATCTCTCTCCAGAACTTTTTTTTATCATCCCAAACAAAAACTCTGTTCCCACTAAACACTGTCTCCCCCTCCTCCCCGCAGCGGCAGGCAAACACCCCTCTCCTTTCTGTCTCTATGAATTTGACTACTCTGGTAATCTTACATAAGAATCACAGGATATTTGTTCTTTGGTGACAGGCTTATTTCACTTGGCATAATGTTGTAGCATGTGACAGAATTTCCTTCCTCTTTAAGGCTGAATAATGTTGCATTGTGTATATATATCACATTTTCTTTACCCATTCATCCATTGATGGGCACTTGGATTGCTTTCATCGTTCGGCTATTGTGAATAATGCTGGAATGAACGTGGCTGTTTTGGGGGGAGTCGAAATACCTGTTCAGCTCCCAACTTTCAATTCTTTGGGGAATATATACAGAAGTGGAATTTCTGGATTTCATAAGGTAGTTGTATTTTTAATTTTTTGAAGAACCTCCATATAGATTTCCAGAGTGACTGCACCATTTTACATCCCCACCAGCAGTGCACAAGCGTTCCAATTTCTCCACATCCTTGCCAACACTTGTTTTCTGATTTAAAAAAAAAAAACAAAAACCCTTTTTTTTTTTTTTATAAGAACCATCCTAATGGGTGTGAAGCAGTATCTGTCTCATTGTGGGACTGGTTTGCATTTCCCTCATTATTAGTGGTGGTGAGCATATTTTCATGAGCTTGTTGACCATTTGTATCTTATTTGGAGAAATTCATATCCATTGTTCATTGTTTTTTTTAAGTTGTAGGAGTTCTTTATATATTCTGGATATTAAGCTCTTATCAGATACATGACTTAACAGATATTTTCTCCCACTCTTTGGGTTGCCCTTTCATTCTGTTGGTAGGGTCCTTTCTTGCCCAAGTTTTAAATGTTTCTTAAGTTCAATTTATCTAGTTTTTCTTTTGTTGCCTGTGCTTTCTCTTTTCATATCCAAGGAATCATTGCCAAATCCAATGTCATGAAGCTTTACAAAGTGTTTCTGCTAAGAGTTTTATAGTTTTAGTTCTTACATTTATGTCTTTGATCCATTTTGAGTTAATTTTTATACATGGTGTGAGGTAAGCTTCATTCTTTCGCATGTGGATGTCTGGTTTTCCAAGCAACATTTGTTGAAAGACTGTCCTTTCCCATTGAGTAATCTCGGCACCCTTGTCAAAAGTCATTTGGCCACATATGAGGGTTTATTTCTGGGTTATCTATTCTATTCCGTTGGTCTGTATGTCTGCCTTTTTGGCAGCATCATACCATGTTTATTACTGTAGCTTTGCAGTAAATTTTGAAATCAGGAAGTGTGAGACTACCCACCAAATTGTTCTTTTTAAGATTGTCTTGGCCAGTTGGGGACCGCTGTCATTCCATGTGAGTTTTAGGGTGGATTTTTCTCTTTCTGCAAAAGCGTTGTTGGGATTTTTATATAGGTTTGTGTTTGAATCTGTAGATCATTTTGGGTGGTAATGATGTCTTAACATTAGTAAGTCTTCTTACTCATGATCCCAGAGTGTCTTTCCATTTATTTGTGTCTCCTTTCTTTCACTTTACAGGTTTTTTAAAAAAAAAATTTTTTATTATTATTTATTTATTTAATTTTTGCTGTGTTGGGTCTTTGTTTCTGTGCGAGGGTTTTCTCTAGTTGTGGCAAGCGGGGTCCACTCTTCATCATGGTGCGCAGGCCTCTCACTATCACGGCCTCTCCTATTGCAGAGCACAGGCTGCAGACGCACAGGCTCAGTAGTTGTGGCTCACGGGCCTAGTTGCTTCGCAGCATGTGGGATTCTCCCACACCAGGGCTTGAACCCGTGTCCCCTGCATTAGCAGGCAGATTCTCAACCACTGCGCCACCACGGAAGCCCCTATAGTTTTATAGTTTCAGTGTACAAGTCTTTTATTTCCTTGGTTAAGTTTATTCCTATTTTATTCTTTTTGATGCTACTATAAATGGAATTGTTTTCTTAATTTCTTTTTCAGATTGTTCATTGTTAGCATTACAGAAACAGTTGGTTTTTGTTTGTTGATTTTCTATCTTGCAACTTTGCTAAATTCATTTTTTAGTGTTAGCAGTTTTTTGGTTTGTTTTTAATCAGGAAGCAAACCATTTATTTTAAAATAGTGTTGGCAAAAATTTTCTTTGGAAAAAAACCATTTTAGTTGTTGGATGAACGTGGTAAAAAGTATGAAAAGATAAGCTTCAGTCTAGTTTCTTTTTTTTTTGCGGTACGCGGGCCTCTCACTGTTGTGGCCTCGCCCGTTGCGGAGCACAGGCTCCGGACGCGCAGGCTCAGCGGCCATGGCTCACGGGCCTAGCCGCTCCGTGGCATGTGGGATCTTCCCGGACCGGGGCACGAACCCCTGCATCGGCAGGCAGACTCTCAACCCTGCGCCACCAGGGAAGCCCCGGTCTAGTTTCTTGAAGGAATGATAAGAACCAAGTAAGAGCTCCCTGAAATGCTTCACTTAAAAAGAGGATCATGACGGGGGGGACAGAATAAAAGATGTAAGTTGGGTCTTGAGGAAAAGGTGGGACTTGAGAAACATGGAAAAAGACAGGAGCGAACCAGGAGACAGTCTGCACAGGTGGTGGATACTTCAGGAGGGACCAGGGAGTATTTCGATGGGCACCTGGGCCACCTCTGGCTAATGAACCAGCTAACTGGGATGGAGGGGAGAGGAGAAGGTCAGAACCACGGGTAACGAACACTGGATTATGAGCCACTGTGAGCTGGTGCTGAAGTTTTCACCCATCATTAGAAAAATCAGTGCACCAAAGTGAGGTCTTCATAAAAGACAACCAAAACAATAGTCTTTCATTGTGAAAAGTTTTGATGTTAAATGTCCTTTTAAAATGAAATGTTGGTGATACAGATGATTTTTATCTGGTAAGTATATTTTACTGGTCTATAAAACAGAAAAGTTTGGGAAATACTAGTCTAAACATCTCATGGCTATAGGAGATTCCTTATCACTAAAATAGTGTAAGGTATTTTTCACCTGTAGCTTATATTTAATTCCAAAATCTAATGAAGAGTCCCCCCCAAAAAAAGTGTGGGCCTATATCATGTATATGTATAGATAAAAAAGCTTAAATAAAACACCACCAAATAAAATTCAGGACTGTTTTTACCCCTATGCCTCATAATTGTAATATGATAAAACAGTTGTGTGCAACACAACCTAGTTATGTTATTCTTTTTTATATTTTTGCATAACATGTATTCTTTTTAGTGAATTATCTAGTTACTATATTCATCTTGAACCTACCTGTCTACCTTCAAATATTCTATTTCACCTATAATGTAAGAATCTTACAACTGTAGACTTCCATTTCTACCCCTCATCCTTGGTGCTGTTGTTACATGTTTTATTTCTACATATGATATTAACTCCACAATACATCATTATTACTTTTGCACTAGACTATGCATTCTTTTTTATTTTTTAATTTTATTTTTGGCTGCATTGGGTCTTCGTTGCTGTGTGCAGGCTTTCTCTAGTTGTGGCGAGTGGGGTCTCCTCTTCGTTGCAGTGCGCGGGCGTCTCATTGCGGTGGCTTCTCTTGTTGCGGAGCATGGGCTCTAGGCATGAGGGCTTCAGTAGTTGTGGGGCACAGGCTCGGCAGTTATGGCACAAAAGTTTGGTTTTTTATGGCTGAGCAGTATTCCATTATATATATGTATATTTTATATATATATGTACCACATCTTCTTTATCCATTCGTCTGCTGGTGGACAGTTAGGTCGCTTCCATATCTTGGCTATTGTAAATAATGCTGCTATGAACATGGGGGTGCATGTATCTTTTCAAATTGGTGTTTTTGCTTTTCTTCAGGTATATGCCCAGGAGTGGGATTGCTCTATTTTTAGTTTTTTGAGGACCCTCCACTGTTTTCCAAAGTGTTATCAATCTCTCCTACAATTCTGACTGTAAGTTTGCCCCTTTTCTTTAGAAGACCCTTGCCAGACCGCTGACTTCCTGTCTTATGGGATGTAAAAAAAAAAAAAAAAAAAAAAAAACAGCTGTTCCACACCAAATAACAGGCGCCAGAAACGTAAAGTTGTGAGTTTATTGCATATGTAACAAAATGAACCTGACCGCCGGGGTCCATCCTGCTGTACAATCACTGTTTGTTTTGTGTTTCCAGCTGGTTCTATAACCACATTAAATAGAACTAGTATTTCTTTAAATACTTTTGATTTTGACATAAAACAGAACATTTAGTGTACAACTTTCACAAAATAAATCAGCAATAAAAACAGTGGGAAGGATAACAAGGATAGCAGCAATACTTAAAAACAAGACATTACAAAATAAATTAAAAAATACATTATAAAGTGGTTGAGAAACAAAAATAAACAAATTTTTAAAATTCATACTATGTTTTGGGAAGGCTGCCGTGCAGCACACACCTGGCTGCGGACGGGGGCAGAGGGGCGTTTTCTCGGACAGCTCCGATCGGAGGACCACCTGACCTGCATTTGGACCACGCGGCCCGGCAAGCTCTGGGGCCGCAGTTCCAGGCGCTTCTCCCTGCGGGAGTCAGGAGAGCTCCACCCACTGTCACCCCGGGGCCCCTCCGTTCTCCCCACAGCACTGGCAGAGCGGTGGTTTGCTACATCCCTGAGGGTCGGCTGATGACCGCTGGTGAGGCAAGCCTGGAAGTCGGGCCCTGAAGCATCTGGGCAGAGAGCTGAGGGGACCAGGTGGGTCGCTGGGGTTCCCGAGAAGGGCGACAGATGGGGAGGCTCCCGCAGACCCCAAAACCCACGGCTTGCCACACTATTCTTTGGTGGGAGTGGTCGGGGGGTGGGGAGTGTTCCAAAGGCCCAACCCACTGTGGACAGTTACGGTTCTAGGAGCAGTGCCACCGACAGCCCTGTTTGGCAGGAGTGACCTGGGGCTCCGGAAGGTTCTGCTGTGCCAGGCTCCACAACAACCCACGCAGCTGGTGAGGCGCCCGCGTCCCAGTACGAAAGCGGAGACCCAGGCCTTGCGGGCAGGTAAGTCGACTTTCCCCAGCAGCCCGTGGAGGAGCCAGGACGTGAGCCTCTGGAGCTTGCCGAGGTGACACCTGACACGTGAGGGTGGCCTGGGGCCGGCAGGGGCACTACCCATCCCACCCCCAGCACCCGCCATCAGCAGGAAGGCAGCTTTAAAGGAGGCAAATGGCACACTCCTGCTTCCAAGTCTTTCCAACCACTAGACCCTTGTTTCCTTCCTAACTTCCTGCGGATTTTGGCCGACACCACAGGATAACTGGGTGGGCCTTCCCCCCTCAGTCTCGAGGGCCTCAGTTCCCGGAAGGCAGTCTCCTCCTTGCGGTTTAGGTCCGTGTTACAGAGGAGACCTGTCTGGCGGGTGAGAGTGGTGGTGGTGGGGGTCTGTCTGTATCATTCATTTCCTCATTCCTCCAGAGGAGGACCCACGGCAGCCAGCTTCCAGGACGCCAGAAGGTGTCACGGTAAACGAGACACAGGAGAAGCCCAACAAGCAAGGCGGGACTTCGGAGAGACTCAGCCCGCAGTCCATCCTGGACGTTCTGAACGGATTACATTCTCCTTCTGCAGCCAAGGCATCCTTCCTATTCTAGAACCTCAGCAAGTCACCCAGAAGCACGGCTTTCTCTCGCTCCTGGAACCTCCAGCCAGCGAACTCCGGCCCGCCAAACGTCAGACCACTGGCTGCTTCCCGGTCGAGCCGAAGAACCACAGCAAGGTGCAGGGGGTAAGTAAGTGCGCCTCCAAACCTAGCACCGTCCACAGGCGTTAGGAACAGAAAGAACAGACGGGACAGTCGGCCAGAAAGCTCCTTCCAAACCCACCTCAGACCCGCAGCTGGATCCCAGCACTGAACTCGGAACCTTACAACAAAACTTCAACAGTGAAAGGTCTTGCTAATGAATTACCCTGCACTCGCCCCCCAAACAAAAACCACCACCATACGGGAGAACTTGCCGCCACTGCTGTTTTTCTGCTGAACTTTATCTGAAATCAAACCACTTTGTTAAAATACTTTTTGATCTTCTGTGCAAATTGGAAAATGCTGGTAGAAACCTAGGGTCAAGGCTTGCTTTGGCCTTGCTCATATCTGGACAAGTGAATGGAGCAGCAGTTGTTAGTGTCACCATCAGACGTTGGGGAAGTGGGCTGAACGTGTCACGGTGGAGTGGCCCCTCTCTGCCTTCAGGTTTCCATCCACGACCTACTTCTTGTAAACGAGTAACCTGGGGTGGATTTAGGTCATGGAGGGTTATCCGTTCTCTCTCTCCCTTTCAAGCTGGTTTGCACCAAGCCAGCAGCTACAATGATGGAATTTTGTTCTATTAGTTTAGTGCTTTCCACAAAATGGTTTGTTAGCATGCACGTGGCCCAGTCGACGCCCTTCCAAGTACAGGTGGGGGCAGCAGCCACAGCCTGCACCTGGCTGCGAGCATCTGAAGCTGGGTTTGGGCTGCTTGTTTATAAGCTCTGTTATGTGGTGTTTTCGCTGGGAAAATATTTCAAACTGGATAGATAACGTGGCTAAAGGGACTCTTAAAAGGAAAGATCATTTTTCTTTATGCAAAACAGATTTTTCAGCCAGGAAACCCTGAAAAGAAATAAATACCCAGGCCTCCAGCACAAGCTGCCCCGATTCCCTTACCTTTCCAAAAGGGAAGCACAGTTTTGATGCCAGCTTCCTGCAGTGGCAGAATTCCAATAAGCATATATTATACGGTTATTGTTCAGGTAGAAATTAATCTGCTACCCAGAGCAGGCTGCTAGGATGTGAAATTTGGAATTTGAGCTGCTGAACTTGAAAACCTCAGGTCTGCTTGGAGACAGAAGAGCTAGTCCAGCTACCAGGGCCGAACCCTCAGGCAGCCCCGCTCAGCTCCATAACTGTGAGTCAAGACTCCTCTAAAGCCCACAGGGCAGTGAGCCTGTCACCAGAAGCGTTACAACCGTAGCAGAATATCCTGTGTGACCGAAGCAGTGCTAAACCTGGCTGCGTTTTATTGGATGGGTGATGGAAGGGGTGGGGGGGTTCTGTCAGGAGGAAAATATGGGTGAGAGCCACCAACTGAAGTCCCCCCGCCCCCTTTGCTCCCCCAACGAGAAGCAGGGGAGACAAGCCTTTCCCTCGGGTGTTCTAGGATTCCAGGGCCTCAGCCGGCTTCGCGGAGGCACACAGAGAGCATCGCTTGGGGTCTGGTGGCCGAGAGCTAGCATCTGCTGCCTTGGGCTGCACTTCACTCCACAGCAAACCCACAGGTCTCCTCCACTGCTGTCAGCAGCTTCTCATAGAGCTTCTCATATGACTCGTAGGGTGGAATGTCGATCCGGTTAAAGCTGGAACGGGACAGAAAGGTGAGAGACTCACTGCTGGTGCCGCCTGGCCTGAGGACCTGCTCCCAGGACAGGGTCAGGGCCAGGCCACAGCAGAGCCTTTGCGGCCACAAGCACACACATGGTGGGGACAGGGCAGAGAGGACGGGAAAGCATCTCATCCACCTGGTTCTGGGAGATGGAGGAGAGTTTTCCCCTCTCCTCTGGTGCTTTTCTGCTTCTTAGGCAAAGATTTTCAGTCAGTCAACACACAGCAAAACAAATCTTATAAGATCTTCCAAGTGAGTATGTACTGCTTAGATTAGGACAAAGCTCTCAACTTGTTTTTACTGTTGTTTTGGGGAGAAGTTATTTCTCAGACCAGGAACACCACGTTTGCAGAGCACTGCAGCCCAGGCTGGCTGCAGTCAAATCACCACTAACAATTCACTGCCTGTGGATCTAATCCCCTGTGACTTAGATCTGAGAGCAAAACGGGGCAGTCTGGAGTATTTCCTGCAAAAACAGAAACTGTATCTCAAAAATAATAAAACGTCAAATCCCTGATAGAGGATTAAACGACCGGGTTAGCATTTCCTCAGGGAAGTTCATTCCCAAAGCTATGCCCAGAAGACACCTTTGTAGACGATATTACCTCATAACAAATCAAAAACTGCAAGATTCTGACTGAGAGGACAGAGTGCCTCCTGAATTACTAGAGGTTAAGTGGTTGAGGATGGCTTTTGTCAAGAAGGAGTCGGGCTAAACGGTGTGGAGGCTTCTCAGGGGGCTTAGCACTGGACGTTCTTCACGTCCGTTTTACTCAAAGCACTAAACCATTAGAGAACACAGCCTGCTGGCGCGGGAGCAGCCCTGTGCGTTAGCATGCGCCACCCCGGGACGGCCATCCTGGGCGCAGACCCTGGGCCCGGGGAGGGCGCGTCCTCTATCTCAAGGACATGGAAACCCAGTTGGATGTCATGGACGGCGTGGGAACCCACAGCCTTGGTTCCCAACCAAGAACCTCCCATCACATCACCATGCATCCCGGCAACATTTGGAACTGACTCTCGTGAACCAGAGGTGGCTCTCGTCTCAAGAAATGGCTCCCAAAGTGCATGTAAGTGATTTGATTTTAAACCACAAAGGAAATAACCCACTACGGGTGTTGTTTAAGTGAAAATCAAGGGAGGAAACATTTTTCAATACACAAGGTGCATCTGTCATACGCAGAGTTCTGAGAGGAGACCAATAGCTCCAAACTTAAAACTGCAGTGTTCCCTCCTGACACTGCACATGTGTGCGCGCGCGCGCACACACACACACACACACGTACACGTGCGGCAGGACCCAGCGAGGTGACGACTGGGGCCGGGGAGCGGCTCCAACGTCAGTCACGTCTCCAGACAAAACTGGGTTCACGAAAGAGCCTCGTGCTGACCCTCACGTGCGTGCTGTCCACTGCAGAGTCCAAGTAAGAAAACAGCTCAGAAAAGTCACGCACGGAGACAGGCTCCCAGGGCGCTGGTCCTTACCAGGTGTGGGCCTTGGGCAGGTTGTCTGTGTTCGCGTCGATCAGGTGGATGGTGAACAGCCGCGGCCCTGCGGCGCCTGTAGAGCCTTACAAGACAGCATTCTAGTTAACACGCTTCAGAGGCCGAGGCTGGGCCCTTGTCGCCACCCCGAGGCCCTGGTGCCAGGCGGCCGTCCTGCCAGAAGGTCACGGGGCTCACACGGCCACACGAGCCTCTGCCCGCTTTCAGGATGCACCTACCATGACCATTAAGTGACTAACACCAGACATTTTAGAAAATCACAGGAGCAAGGCAGAGCAAAGGCGGGGACCGCTCTCCTCTCACCCGACCATGAGCCTGCTCCAGGGCGCTCATCTGAAAGCAAAATCTTTCAATCGCCAGTATTTTTTTTTTTTAACAGAAATGTCTAGCAAGCAGGATATGGAGTCAGGAAACCTCCCCAGGCAGAGGCCCAGTGGCAAAAGAAAGACACAAAGGCTGGGACCAAAGCCCTAGGACGAGAAGTAACTTCTCTCACTCCAAGAGGGAGGAGTCGTCTACAGGGAACGTACACGTGAAATCTATCTGCTCCCACTAAGTTTTAATACATTAAGATTCTTCACCTTACTCCTGCCGGTTGTCAGGGTTATCAAGTGACAAAACCCCCTAATTTTACAAATCACAGAGCCCTAAAGAGGCCTTCAAGGACTTTCCCAGTTGGCTGTGCTGACCACGAGCCCCTCCAGAGGCTCAGAAGCCTCGTTGTGGACAGCCTCCCACCCCCTCCTCCTCCAGCCCCCAGCTCCAGACCCAGGTGAGCCAGAGACCCAGCCAGAGCCGCAAGGGATGCATGAGAGGACGGGGACCTAACTGGACAGGGGAGCCTCTCAGGCAGGCCCCTTGTACAGATGAGGAAACCAAGGGCCCGGGAGGACCCCTGGAGCTGTGACCCACACGGCAGCAGTGTGCTCTTAGAGACTCAGGACTGCAGTTAGAGAGCTGCTGTCAGAAAGTTCAAAAATTAACCCATGGTGCATTTTTAAATGGCTTTCTTTCCCCAAAGTCTTGCTCTTTGTACCCCCTCTCTGTCACCAATTCTGTTGAGGGAGGGAAGCGGAGGCCCCGGCTCCCCTGGGCCTTCCTGGCTCAGGTCTTTCCAGACCCAGCCCTGTGTGGGCACCAGCCGGCCGGCACCCACCACTGCTGTGTCACGTGGCTCAGAGGCCCTGGGAAAGGTGGTCTGAGGTGGGCGGGGCTCTGTGTGATGGACATGCCCTCCTACATCTTTCCAGATGTTTTCTTTCACCTTGGGCAAAGGATAGTAGAGCCTCGAGCCCTGGGGGCAGCAGAGAGAAGGGCAACCGGAAGGCCATGGCTCGTGTGGAGGGAAGAGGGTCTCTCCAGCCCCTTGGCCAGGCAACACCCCTGCAGCGCCGAGTGTCTGTCATGAAGGACCCGAGGCCATGTCGTCTCCTGGTGACGCCCCAGGACGACCGCCCGCCACAGCCCGCGCCCCGGCCCAGCACTAGCCCCACCACCACGTCAGTCACCTTGCAGCGCCTTGAAGCCCTGGAGGGGGACCCGCGTGGAGCCCGTCACGAACTGCAGCAGCCGGGCCCTCCTCTCCTCGTCGAAGGTCTCCACCGCCTGCCAAAACCACCGGACCACGTTGCTGTCGGCCCCGCAGTGCTTCAGCCGCGTGTTGGACTTCCAGTCGTCCAGGTCGATCTTGTCCAGGCCACCGATGATCAGCTGTGAGGGCGTGAAGGCAGGTCACCTCCCTGACGTACAAACCGACGGGTGCCCAGCTCCCAGGACACGGAGAGCGTTACAAACCACGTCCCGACAAACCGGACACGCGTTCAGACAAGTCGACAGACACGTACACAGCGGGCCTGAGGCCCACGCTCTGTGTCTGCACCTCCGGGCCGGCTGCCACCTCAAGGACGCTGGTGTGGCTACTCATGTGACGTTTCCTTAGCAGCGCGTGCGTGTGTGCGTGTGCGTGTGTGTGCACTGCACTGGGGAGGACGGAGGACCGAAGGACCAGCCACAACAGCTGCACGGGGCCACCTGTAAAGTGGGGCCGCCTTCCGGGGACGCGTGGGGCTTGAAGTCTGAGGAGGGAACAGGTCAGGGACGTGCTTGTTGCTGCGACCCGCTCCGGAGCCATCGCTCCCCCCGGGGAGGCACCTCGGGGCCCAGAGCTCTGGCACCGCCCTGGGGCCAGAAAGGCCGGGAACAGCCTGAAAGGCAAGGGCTACTTGGCACCAGAAGCAGATGGGGTGCGCGGGAATGGCTTTGTTCACGCCCACGAAGAGGGACCAGAAACGACAGTAATACTTGGTTCTGGGCCTAGTAACAGCCAGAATCAAACAAAGCAGCGGGTCATGATAACCTCCTCCATCTGAGGTGACCCCACAGGAGGGGCTTAGGAAGCTGTGCTGCCGGGGAGCTTGCCAACCCAATAGGACAAGCCGCACAACGCCCTGCAGGATGTCGGAAGAGTTACCCGGATTCCCTGCCGCCAGGCGGGCACCAGGCCTTGGCATCAACTGCTCAGGCCTCCCCGACCCCCCGCTCCGCCCCCAGCCCTGCCTCTGCTCTCCTGCAGCCCCGGCGGCCCCTGGGCCTGCGGGGATCGAGCAGCCGAGGAGCGCCCGTCACGCGGCCCGGCTCCCCCGGCGCTCACGCACCTCCAGCTCCTTCTGGTCAAAAGGCTTCAGTAAGTGTTGAGGGATGAGTTCATTAAACCCCTTCTGAAGAGCCAGGAACTGGGCCTCGATACCCCTCATAAACCTCCAATTTACATATAACCTGAAAGAAAAATTCACACGTCGGAAGCAGTATCAAATGGCTCGTGAACGTCGTTTTTTTCTCCATTAGTTGGTTCTGATATCCGCTGATCACTGCCCACCATCCTCCCCTAATGGGGAGGAAAACCCCACTGGCGGGCAGTACCCAGCCTAAGAGTCAGGTTAAAACTAAATCAGATGTTCTGATTCTTTGCTTGAAATAGCAGTAGGATGGAACCTGACCTGTTACAGGTGCCATAATTTAAAAATATGTTTGGAAAGAAAATACAGGGCACAGTGAGAACTACACACCAGTCTGACAGCCTGAGCACAGACATGCCCATGTGTCTAAATTTCCCATGGAAGTCACTAGTCATTTATTTGCCTCAAGAGGTGGGAAAACAGACTATAAAGAGGTGGACTTCCATCACACCAAGCTCAAGGAAGCTTGCCCCAAACTTGAGGGAGGCCTACTCCTCCCTCCTGTGGCTATACCACCTTCACACCCACAATCAGGCAGTCACTGGAAAGCTACCCCTTGGGCTCTGGGTCATGAATCCCCCTTTAACGGGTCAACCCTGGAGCCCACCGCTGACCCCGCCGGCTTCTGGAAGTCTCTGCCGCTACCATGACTCTGGTCCAAGCGCTCCGACGACCTAAACATGCCCCCCCCGTGCCCAGGACAGTCCCAGGCCCCGCCAGTCCCAGCGGTAACCCCCAGGTGCCCCAGAGCATTACCTACCGGACGTATTCTTTCTTGTTCTCCTCTGTGACAGGGACATTCCTGCCGTTGGGTTTCAGTTCATGCTGAAGAATCCTCCCGAAAGCGTTGTGCTCCACACAGAACGTGTGGTCCAGCACGGGGGTGATGTCGTTCTCTCTGGGAAGTTAGGACAGAAGATGGATGTCACTTAGGCCTCGGCCACCGCGCGGGAGCACATGGAACATTGAATCAACAATCGGTAGGAAGAGGGACCGGCTCCTCCTTTGCAGAAGAGGGGTGACAGTAGTGACACCGCCCTGTGACTTCCCGGAACAGAGCCAGCCGACTGCTTTGTACCCTGAGTCTCTGAGCGGACAGGAGGGAAGCGTGAAGGGGCAACTGAGTCAAAGGGAAGCCTCGCCAAGAAAACACGGTGCCGCCTTCTCCAGGCAGCCTTCCAAGGGCCTCAGTCCAAGGAAGCACTTGAAAGTCAGAACTGGCTCCTTCATCTGCCATGGTTCTGGAAACACAGACTGGGAGGTTCTCTATAGGATGAAGGCCCTGGCCCCCCGCAGACCTGCCTTTCAAGCTGGGACACGTGGAAGGAGGTGGACAGAACACAGGACACGATCGAGTCCTCGGCTTGTCCCCCGGTCCCAGAGCCTGGACCTCTCATTCCCGTGAAATCGGTCCTCACGAGGACCCCCCGACACCTACGGTGACCATGTAACTGTACCTGTTGCTTTTAAGAGAGTTTTAGGGTAATCCTAAAACAAAGGCACCTAAATATTAGGGTGATTTTGGATACCTCCTTGGCTGGAGACACCCCAGAGTGTCACAAACCAACCAACCACCAGGCCTGGGGATTAACAGTCACAATCATAACTTAAGTCAAGGAAACAGCAAAAGAAACGAGTCCATATGATGAGAAACTGGGCAGACGTTACGCGGAAAATGTCAGTTAAGTGTTGTTGTTGAATCTACTTTTATGTTTCTGATAGTTTTTCTATTCTCCGATTTCACACCCATCCCCCAAATACACACCCACGTGCACGCTACACAACACAGATGGATTTGGGGCACGCTAAGACGGGTGACGATCGATGCATTTTCAGTTAACTGAGTCGGTACTTACAGAATCCACACTAGGCTCTTATGAAGTTCCGGGTCCACCGACTCCAAGTCAGAAAGCTGGATGGGTTTCCCCAGCAGCTGCTTGTAGAAGGGAACTGTGAAACCCCCGTTTATGTAGTGTCCATGGAACACAGCCAGACCCATGATCCGACCCACAAAATGGAAATAAGACAAGTGGTCCTGTAGGGGGCACCAGAGAACATGAATTCGTGAGAAAAATGACGGCCAAGGCAGATGGGTATCTTGTACTTTCTCCAGGTTTCTTGAATCAGTTACTCACGGGCTGCACTCATGACCAGATGAAAGACGGCTACGTAGGAGGTCAAATGTAGCACATGACTTTTGGGGAGGTCATCTGAAGGATACCTTATATTATGCCCTTGGTTCAAACACCTTCTCAGAATTGCTACCTAATTTGTGGGACCCAGTGCAAAATGAAAATGCAGAACCCCTTATTCAAAAGTTGAGAATATCAACATGGTGACGGCAGAGGATCAACCAACCCTGGTCCCTTCTCAACACAGGGCCCGGTGCTGGCACAGGTTGCCGCCGGCCCCTCCCTCCCACTGCACCACGAGGAAATAAAGGGCAAAAGGTAATCCCCCTTCTTCCTCTGCCATCCCTCCCCCATCCCACAAAAAAGGAGAAGAGAAAAAATCCCAAGGGAGTTGAGGCAGGGACACAGAGGAAAATAACTGTGAACAACCCAAGTAAGAGAACCATTTTAAAACCAGCGCTGTTCTGGTTCGTAACCAGGGAACCTCCTGTTTCTACTTTTAGGTTGGAATTATACTCAGAGAGTTAGCTCCCATGTTGGTAAAAGGTCCTGTCACATCGACTGCTCGTCAGGGACCACGTGCAGGACGCGGCCCCACGTCACAGCCCTCCTCTTACCCGCTGGCCACCCTCGGACCAGTTACACACACACACCGCCTATTTCCTCATCTCTCTGACAAGCAGCTAAGAGCATCAGCACCGGTGGCCAAAAAGGCCAATTTTGGGAATATTCCCATTTCGACTGGGAGGAGGATGTACCTCGTAACCCACTTCTCAGAATGACACCATCAACAAATACAGCCGTCAAGCCAGAGTTCCCCTGACACGACATACTCACTGATACCAGTCACTGAAGATACGGGATTGAAACCATCCATCTTAATCCAGTTCTCACTCTACCTTGCAATGTTTATTTACCATAGACTTTGAGTAAGTCTACAATGAGTCAACCAAGAATTGAGATTGAAACTGGAAATCCATTTAAGAAATTCTCCAACTAAGTCTCCGACCTCTTTAGTCATTAATACTTACAGGGTTGATGGAAGAATCGGGATTGATTTGCAACATGTAAATGTTGTCCGTGGAATACTGGAAGAGTCCATAATACGGATTCAACATCTCATGGCACAATAAGTAAAGCCACTCCCTAGAAACAACAACAACAAGACATTTTAAAACTCCCTTGTTTCCGATCTTAACGAAAGGACTGATTCACCGTGTCCTAGAAAGCCCAACTGGTAAGGCTGCCTGGCTCTGAGAGGATGTGACTTGTGCCGATTGGGCAAATAAGCTTAATGAAGTAAAAAAAATTGCTTCTGGTGGTGTCAGAAATGGATTTTCTGGCCAAAAGTCCAGTAACTCTGAAGCTGAGAAAGAACTGTGGTTGCCTGGAATCAGTACCAGCTCAGAGGCACAGTGTGCTCCACAGTCTGTCAGCTTTCTTGCACCCCAACTAAGGTTTTCTCTGCTACTTTGCAGAGATCAAGAACTCAGGTGATGATGTTAACAACGTGGTAAAAACCAAAAAAAGTGCAACAGAAAGCTGTCAAAAATGCGTGTGCACATACACGAAACAGAAAAAATATATATGCAGAGCATAAAGGAAGATGGGAAGAATTTATACTAACATGTTGACAGTAGCTAACTGAGAATTTGCATTCTGGGCGTTTCAATTTTTTTTCACTTCTTTCTAGTTTTTAGATTTCTGATGGTATCATGTTATTAATGTTTAAATAAGGAGAAAACATTTCCCAGTCTAGGGAGACAGGGATTATTTAAGAACGACTTTTGCCCTCATAATTTTCTGTCCTGTTGAATTCTTATTTTTTGCCATAAGCGTTATCACTTTTATAATTTAAAGGACTAGTTTAACATCTTAAAATGTTAATTCTAAGAGTTTAAAAATCTGGATAGGGTACATAAAATGGATTATTTTCTGAATTCCTTTATGTTTGAATTATTTCATTATAAAAAAGCCCCAAATCAAAACCAATCAAACAAAAAGAGCACTTAGCAGACCCCGTATGACTCAGCGGCTGCGGCCAGACTGGGATAAGCCCGGGTGTGGGGGTCTGTACAACACTGTGTAGCCTGTTATTCTTTCTACTCAAAACTCCTTTAAATGGACGAATCTTATTAAGATAGCTGCCCCAAGTTTTACTCTGGAATTTCTTACTCCTTCAAACAGAAAAGACAGAATTGAGAAAATACGAAAAGGATAATAAGCACAAATGCAAAGCATCTGTCCGAGAAAATTGTGAAAATACACACAAAATGATTACACCAACACAAAGCTGTGTATCCAACTCAAAAGAACAGGAAGGAACTACCAGAAGAGATGAGACAGACACCAAATCTTAGGAAGCCTCTTTACTAGGAAGGCAGAATTTCCCAACTCTGGTGCTTTGATTCATCCCCAAGTTTTGGAGTTTGGATTTACGAAGAATTGTTTTCATAAATGCCAAGGACCTGCCACTGTCTAGACAGGAAGTGATTAAAATACAAGCAAACATCCTGACCGAGCTGTGGACAAGGTACAGAGCACGAGGTATGTTCTGGAAGTGGTCAGGGAAGAGCTAACTACACAGGCAGAAGAGGGAGAGACAGGAAAAGGTTCAGAGCCAAACACTGAGGAGATGAGCATAGACTGATTCCCATCGACCAACATAAGGGACACAGACACACACGTATGTGTAACACACATGTAACTGACATCTCTCCTCAGCCCTACACGACAGGTGTGAGCCACTCAGACACGAGGAAGACTCAGCTGAAACAATGTGAGATCAGACTGGAGGCAGAAAAGCAGGGCTTCTCAGCTCTTCCCTCTGTAGCATCATGTTAATCAAAGGAGCTACACAAAGACTTGATAACCATGGGAAATGCAGAGGACACCGAACTCCTAACCAGACCAAACCTAACGCAGCTATTCATGTGCGCGCCTAGGAACCTATAACCCCAGCTGTGCACGGGAGCAACCATAAAGTAAGACAGTTCAGGATACTGACTCTTGAGATATCTCGAGACTAAAAAGGAAAAGGTAGAGAAGATAAAATGGAAGTAGTTTGATTTGAATTTAGAACAAATATGAATGAGGAAGTAGGAAGAGTCTCCCTGAAAAGGGGGACGGAAAGCCTAAACCCCTAGTCAGGAAACGGAATTCGTGTTTTCAAGGGCAAACAGAAGTTACATTCGCCAGAAGAAAGATGGTTCCTAGAATCAATATTGAGAAGATCAAGGAAGAAACTTGGAACAACCTGGAAAGGAAAAGCATTTCCCATGGAGAGGCAGTACCAGTGCAAGCGCGCTATCAGGAAGGCCGGGATTTTCTGCATCCCTCATCCCAGACGGAGTCAAGATCACCTGAGGAGCACAGCGATGGGAAGAGGCTGGAGGAATGATTCTGTTCTGGGGCCCAAGGGCGCATCGTGGCTTTTGTAATTATTTACTTTTGGCTGCTGAAAAAAATCCCAATTCCACCCAGAAACCTGATGAGACCCCCTAGAATGCTTCTCAGAACCTGATTTTGCTGGTGCTGACTGCTGCAGCGCTGAGAATCCACTTGTGTTTTCTAAGTTGTGAGGGTACGAGGCTCTCCTGTCCCCTGGCCCCCAAGGCCGGGCCACTATCACACGTCCGCACAGGAACGAGGGCCCTTGGCAGCATCTACCAGCGGTGTGGTCACTTGTGCAATGTTATGATTAATGTCTGGACCTCGTCAGGTTGAGGACTCCTTTGCACGGGGGGGGGGGGGGGGGGGGGGGGGGGGGGGGGAGGGGGGCAGGGGACACGTTGCTTTGCCCACATTGTATCCCAAGTACCCAGTCTGCGGTGGCATCTCAATGCTTACTGGTTAATGAATAAATACAGAAAACACTCCCTCTGAGGGCCCGAGGGTGCACTGGCTCTGGCGGGGAGGGGGGGCATGCAGCACAGAGGGAGGCTGTGAGGACCACCCGCATCTGAGCCACAGGGACTGGGTGGGCGGTTCAGTGAGGCGGGAAAGAACAGGGAGCAGTTGGGGGGAGGGGCAACCCGAAGTGTTGAACTGTTAGGTTTAAGGGGCTAAATACCCAAGCACAGATGAGAGGCAACTGGCAAACAAGTCTGGAGCTGAAGGAGGGGCGAGGAGGGGCGGCCAGGAGGCTCCAGGGCTACGCTCGGATGCCCACAATGTCCAGTGGGAAGGAGGAGGGGGACGCACGGCAGAGGAGCCTGAGAGGGAGATTAGAGGGAAACCAGGTGCCCTGGAAACCAAGTGGCAAAGGTGTTTCGAGAAGCAGGGGGCCACCAACTACAACGAGTCCTGCTGACAGACCAAGACTGAGTCGTCATCACTGGGTTTGGTGAGACGCAGGTCAGGCGGGGGCCTCGACACAAAGGGCTCAGAGGGCAGAGAGATCTGCTCAGAATGTGTTCAAGAGAAAGCGAGGATGTGGAAGCGGGAATTGGGATCACACAGCTCTTTTGAGGGGTTTTGCTACAAAGAGAACGGAGGAACAGGGCGATGACTGAGCTATGCATTCTTGAACGCATCTCTGTCTTTCCTGGAGTTTCTAATTGTTTTTCTTTTTCCTTTGCCTTTATTGCCTCCTTTATTGTAGCTTCAACAGGAAGGGGATATAGTATCTAGGAAAGGTTTGGCGGGGGGGGGGGGGGCATGTTTGTTTCTTTTAAGAAGGGGAGTTGCCGTAGCACATTTGTATGACCCAAGAGAAAGGGACATTTTGATGAAAAGAAATAGATGTGAAATAACAGGAAAAGCACAAGGGCCTGGGATGCACTGTGCCAGGGGCAGGATTGCTCTTATACAGGGACATGCATGCGCCATGCAGGGCCACGGCGGGGAAGTCTGACCGTACGAGTACAGACAACAGCAGACTCGATATCTGGTGGTGACGGTGAGGAAAGACCCTTCAGATTGCTTCTGTTTCCTCAGTTAAATAGGAAGAAAAGTCAGCAGCTGAGAGTGAGGATGGGCGGAAGTGACGCCAGAGATCTGAGAAAGAGAACCACGGGGGAACTGAAGTAGGTGCTGAACCCTCCTTGCGGCCGGTGGCTATCGATGCAGAGAAAGGCCAGCGGCATGGAAGTGTGTTCGCCTCCAGCCACATTCAGCCGCTCAGGCAATGCTCAGAGCAGCCTGAGGAGGGGATCTTCAGAGCTGGGGTTTTGCCAGGTAAGCACAGCAAACGGAAAGAGAGGCAAGGAAGTTATGAGGGGGCATAAGGGAGCGATTATGATGGTGGATTACGGGTAAGGAGGAAGTGAAGACAGGAGGGGCGTGAAAAACAGAAGAAAGGTGGTGGAACCTGTGGATGATGGGTGGCCATGGATGGGGTCAAATGAATTAGAGGTGCCCAAAGCCACACTGTTCTCTGACAGTGACCCTGGGTGCTGAGAAGCAGCGGAGCAGTGTCTTCAGAGTTCTGAATGAGAACTGTTTTCCTTCTAGAAGCCTATAAAGGGCTAAACTACCAGTCAAACTGTAGATTATAAGACATTTTCAGACTCAAGATCTTGGAAAATCCCCCTCCCCCACACACACACCCCTTCTGAGAAAGCTACTTGAGGATGTATTCCAGCAACATAATGGAGGAAGCCAAGAAAGAGGAAGCCATAGGACCCGTACAGCAATGGCTCTAAGCCAAGAAAGCAGTGAAGTCCCATGAAGACAACGGCAGCGGGTCCAGAGAATCAACAGTCAGTCTGGACAGAGTCTCCACAAGAGAGATACATGGAGCAAAGCGGGTGGGTGAGGATGGCCAAAGGTGAAGTTTAATGGGGCAACAGAGACAAGACCTGGTTTTAAGAAAAGAAGAAGAAGAAATTCTTGGGAAAATTAAAATTTGTTCAAAAGGATAAACTAAATGATAGAATACCACTTAATCCCTCAATGAACAATATTTACATTGTCATAATAATATAAAACAATGTACTGATTTTTCAACTCCTGTAAATAATAGGTAGACAAGCACAGGAGACTAACTTAATTTTGGTGACAGAACAAAATGTAAATCTTCAACCTTGATAATATACAAGTGATACTACAGATGACAGAATGTAAGAGGTAAGAGGTGGAAGGAATGCTGGAATGCTGAAGGGAAAGTCAGGAGTATTAATATCCTTTTCGTATGAAAAAGAGAGGTCAAGAGATAATGTCTCTAGCTGACCATGAAAAAATAATGGTGAAAATACATTATATAAAATTACAAAGACAATGATAGAACTAAAAATACTGATATTACAAAACTGAGGAGTATTAAATTAGATCCTCACCACAACCATTACCTGGTCTATCTGTGCCTATGACCATACATCATGAAATCAGTAGATAACATCAGAACTTGATCGAGTTGGTGATCTAGATGGTTGGTTATATTAGAAGAAACAGTTAAAAGAGCAGAAGTACAGTTGTCTCAAAGGTGAAAAGAGGTAAGACAGGAAACAGAATATAATCATGAAAAGCTACTATCTTTAAAATCATTTGCATGAACTATTTTGACCAAAATCTCATTTTACAAAACTTGTTTGACACAAATGCAACGTATATGCCTTCCTCCCACCCCTGAAAGTCCTCTAGTGAGAGAAGCAGCAAGGCTGCCTCCGTATTAACTTCGGGTTCAGTCGGGCCATATGGAGAAGGGAGTAAGGGTAGAAGTTTAATAATTCATACTTTCTAAGAAGGAAAGTGATGGTGAAGCGCACGCGCGTTCTGATGGGTCATGGCAAGATGCTAGCGTGGCACGCGCTCTTAGGAATTCTTTTTCTAAGAACGCTCTCTGATGGCAACACCTGAAGTCCTGACTGCTCCAAGACCAGCACCAGAAAGGGGCAAACGACTTCTCTGCAAATATTTGCTCACAGGTGCGCTCAAATCCACGCAGCAGGGAGGGGGGTACACGAGCCTCTCACCTCGCCACCCCGCCATAGTCCAAACCTTCTTCTCCTCGGAATTTCACCATCAGTCGCTTTTTCAAGTCTTTTGGTCGCATCTTCATTATCTGGCGATAAGACTCCTGCACATCAAAATTACAGTTTCAGAGAGAAGAGCTCATCTTATTTTTAAAGTTATAAAATGATGAAAGGTTATTTATAATGGAGCTCAATTACAAATAAGCATCTGAGCTTATTTGTAAGCCTTTGAATCTGATTTTCGTCTGGTTCCTATTGAGAATGTTTAGTTGGCATCTAGGACATTGCTGCTTCCTTCACTTTTTCTCCCTCGGAAACAGCAAAGCACATGGCAGGTAATACTGTACCTAAAGGAAACACACATTTATTCTCAGCACAATCATGACTTAAGAGTTGAACATCCTCGCTAGGGCTGATTTTCTCTGCACAAATTAATTCCAATGTGTCCTATAAATAATTGATATATTTTAACCAAAATGAAGACATCACAAGAGAGTCTGAATACTGAAAGAATTCTGAGCCTGATTTTACAACTGAAGTCAAAAATCACACTTTCCCACGGAGTCAAGAAAAAACAAGGAGAGTTTAAGTAAGACATAAAGCAGCTTACCAGACACAGAAAACATGCGGTCAGCCTAATAGTCCCTCAGATTCAGCATCTGGAGTGGAACCAGCTAAATGTCTGTAGGTATTTTCAGTGAAAAGGCACTTAAGGATCTTTTCTTGCTTCAAATTTAATGTAATTCAAAAGCTGGATCCCAAGAGGCAAGAGGATGCTGAGTGGAAACGATCTGGCAGCAGCACCTCGAGAATTCAGCTCTTCTCTATCCCCGACAGACATTTACGATGCTCAGTGGGCAAAATCAGGCACTTCAGCTGATCCACTCATCGGGCTGTGCCCAAGCCTCCGTCCCTCCGCGGCCCCCTCAGCTGCTGTGGCCCAGTGAGAATCTGTGTCTCGTTTGATCATTTCTGCCAAGGATTCCACAAAGGCCCAGACACAGCTGAGATTCTACTCATGATCGTGGGCCCGAGAAACGGGCCCTGCCTACCAAAGGCCCTGCCTGTTTAGGGACCCTGATCCCGCAGGGGAGCTGGACCAAGGCCAGAACCCTGCCTGGAACCATCAGTTCTTCCTCCTTCCAGAAGGGACAACAGGGAGGCCACTTAGCTTCTCTGAGGAGGCAACGCCACGAGGGGAAATCGCATGCAAGGCTGCAGCAGAAGGAATGCTTGATTCTAGGAAACCGTGCGGATGGCAGGAAGTAGAATCTGTACAACGCGCGCACAGGGATTTACAATATTATTTAGTACTAGTTTCTGTACAGATCTCTACCTTTTCACTCAGAAGTCATTGATTTTTAAACCTTTACCACAGGAGGGAATACAGTTCCCTCGTTCTGCATTTCATTTCAGAGAGAGGGAACTGCATTTCACTGAGCGATAAAATCAACCTCCGAAACACCAGACAGAAAGCAGAACTCACTGTCTACTGACAGGGAGGAAGATTTCTGTGCCCGAACCCCGTACCTCAAATATTTCCTCTCTGGATACTTCGATGCGGCAGTGACCAGCTTGGGGTTGCTGAAGCGAGAGCTCGTGTCTGAGGACCTTCAGTTTCTGGACTAAATCTCTCTCATATCTCTGGGCGGGAAGCTCCTCGTCTTCCACGGAGCCCTCACTGGGCAGTGGCAGCGGCTGGCTGGGCTCCTTTAGTTGGCACTGGTGACTGGAGAAGAACAGAAGCATCGAGGTCACCCCAAGAGCGGCGGCCAAGGTTGCTGCCAGCAGTGCACCCCCACAAAAGGGACTGAGAGGGGAAGTCATTTCACCGAACTGCTAGTCAAAATTTCTTATGGAAAAACTGCTGGTGGCCACCCTCAGGCTAAGTAGATGTCTAGGATTCAGTCAAGGAGACCCCCCATCTCCGTATCTCATACATTATCATTGCCATAAGTAAAAACAGAAACTGCTAGCATTCATCGTGCATCTAGTGCGTATCTGTGAGCCTGACCAACGCGCCATTAGATGTGCCTTGGGGGTGAGAGTTAAATGCAGTTGACGAGAGAACTTTCAAAGCAGATGACCGTGGAGGGGGGCAAAATGCACAGGAGCAAACAAGTGAGATGCAGTGGTAACTACTCCCACTCATAACCGAGAGGTCTCCAAGCCCACTCATCAAAGGCAGAAGTCCAGACCTTCTGGACACAGTAGCATCTGTCCTGTTCAAGTTTTGCCGGTTGGATCAGCTGTCAATGACAAGTGCCCCGTGGGCTCTCATGTTCTGAGGACACAGCAAACCTGGAACGTGGAGTGTGGGAGCCAAGGTCATACCCAGGTCCACAGCCCCCGGGAATGATGGCCCGGGAAGAGGTTCCAGCAAGCAGTGCTCTGGACCAGCCCTCCCAGACAGCGGTGAGCGGGTGGGCACCAAGGAAAGCCCCACTTCACTGCTTCTCTAAGGCCATGTATCCCATCAGAGTGCTGCCCACGGAAGCTTCGTGAGTGAAGCTGCCCCACACTGCCAGCTCAGGGGATTTTATTTAGGCTGCAAGCTAGAACAGGGTGACAACAACATAGGACTTCAGGACCGCTCACAGCGGCTTGAGGGTTTAAAACGCAATTGTCCACCAAGTATTTATCATATTTTGCTTACGCTTATTCTCTGCTAACCAACAATGCAATCAAGAAATGAAGAAAAAGTTAGTAGAAAACATGAAATTTTAACGAGGTCAACAAAGATTTGGTAAAAGTCTTACTTCATGATGTGGTGTAACCTTGGGTCTGTAAACTGGGTTGTTCGGTTATTATGATCTACAAAATATATTCTCCCGGAAACTGTACTTCGGACTTCCCAACCGGGTGGCAGTGGTCCAAGTTCATCACAGTTCACGCTGTTAAGGTCTCTACCAAAATGGAAGATACAGAGAGGTTTGTCCATCTGTGTGTGGAGGCCTAAGACCAAAACTTCCGTGAGAGAACCCGGGGCATCCCCTTATCCAGGGGCCGTGTCCCGGTCCTGCTAAGAGGGACAGTCGCGGCGCTACTTACGCCAGACTTGCACTGAGCCCAGGCCTCTGTGCCGCAAGTAGCAGCACAGTCCCGCAGATAAGCCGCAACCCTCAGAGCCTGTGACCATGATAGGGAATGTGGTCTGCCCGGGGAGTACCATTCCTTCCACGAAAGAGGGCCAGAATAGTAGGAAGTATCTGAAGGCTGCTGGAAAACTCTCTGGATTCACAATTAAATGCTCAAGGTCAGAAAGGTTTCTGCATGGAAAAGCTCCCAAACAGTACACGTTTTTTCAAGCTGATGGGGACGTGTGAACATGCATTCGAAATCTTCCAATTCTAGACATCTGCACCGGGAAGAGGCCAACTCCTTTTTGAGTTGGCTTTGTTAATAAGCAAGACTTTCTAATTCTAACCTCTTGATTCATTATTTCAGTATACTCCACAGTCATCTGGGAGCACAGCATTACTGACCAAGATGCTTTTCTAATCAGGACCAAAGCCTGACATTCCTTCCAGTGAGTACTAAAGAGACACCTCATTCATTTGCAGGTAATATTTCCATTCTAATTACAGATACTGAATTGTAAATTCAACATAGATTTGGAAAATCAAAGACAGGAAGCTTGTTCTCAGATGAAACAAATCATGAATAAAAAGGTAATGAGCATTACTAAAAATGGTATTAGGAAGTAACGCTATTCTGAAACAAAAGAAAAATTTGTTTAAAGAAAAAAGGAAAGCAAAGCAAAGAGAAAAAAAGAAACTTAACTCCATTACGGGGTGGGGGTGGGGCAGGGGTCTCTTTGACCTGGGCTCAGATGTATGGCCTTGTAGAAGGAATTGGTATAGAAAAGCTTCATCTCCCCCAGGAATAGTCCCCAAGGGACTGAGGCAATAGGAAGAGTAAAGTAGAAGAGAGGGTAATAGAGTCTTTATATTTCCTTTTTAGCTTTTCATTATGGAAAATTTTAAGGATATAAAAAAAATAGAGAGAGACCATAGTGAATAACCAACTCTAACAATTACCAGCTTATCGCCAACCTGTTTCCAATGCTCCCCTATTGGCTTCCCCACCCCGATTATTTAAAGCATCACATCAGACATCATATCATTTCGCTCAGCAATATTTTTAGTTTAGAATGAGAGCAACACATCTTTAGGGTTTATCGGTTTTTTAAGTAAGTGCATTTGATTTAATCTAGGGCTGAGGGTCTTTTGCAGTTACATGATCTAATTTCAAGATCCAGGATTGCTTTCTAAAGGGCCCCCTTGCATTACAGCAGCTGCTGATCTACCAGCTGGAGAGTCAGGGGCGGGGCGGGGGGGGTGCGGGCATCAGAGCTGGGACGGTCGCCCAGAGAGTCTGAGTCCAGCACCCCTGTCACAGGTCCCTCTGTTTGTGCTGCTGCTCTTCCAAGTTCACATCTTCACACCACAGGGGCTCTATCACCCACAGTCTGGGGTGGGGGGTCCAGGCAACTGCTGGAAAAGGGCCTTGATGGTGAGAATTTTAGGAAACTTACCTGGGTATCCTGGGGTCGTGCCACGTGCTAACTCCAGTCTGCGTGTGCAGGAAGTAAACCTGCCCCTGCACCGTTGTTCTCTGTTCTGCATGAGAAAGTGGGGGATACGGTAGTTACATTCAATTCCAAAGAGAGTTTTCAACCAATCCTGTAAGCACAGCGTCCCAGCTTCCTTCCAACAGTCTTTAAAAGCACCGAGAGAAGGGTTTGAAGAACAGCAGTTAACTTCTGCCTGGCATCTGCGAGTCACAAGCCCTGGTGGACCTTACTTCTCCTGTTCCCACTTGGAGGGGCAGCCACACCCCTGGACCTGCCACCTCGGGACTGACCCTACCTTGACCTCTGCCCCTGCATGAGCTCTTACTTCCGGTCTGATCTGCCACATCTACTTGGATTCCTCCTGCATTTAGGTGCTCCCTCTGTGGTTGTCAAAAGATCCCATCCTTTCACTCATACCCAAGGCCGTCCTCCCCACATTCAAATCCCAGGGCACTACAAATACCCCCATCCAGGCCCCTGCCCCACTCCTCTCGGTTTTCTTTGACATTCATTTGCCTAAAATCTTCACACAACTGCTACACTGGGAGATTGGAGCCATTGCGGACAAATTCATGACAAGAAAGATTTGTCAACCATCTCGGGTTACTCTTCTTTACACTGACACAACCATCGTGGGGCACACCTCTGCAAACATCAGCACTTCTGGCAGGTACGAGTCACTAAAAAAGCTGAAAACATTAAAGCTGTCTGAAACATCACCGATCGCACTCGGGACAGCGGGGTGGATGCTCTCACCGTAGCCTTCGGGCAGTTCCGGGGACTGGTGGCCGTGAGGTCGGTTCTGCGGCGTCTGGAGTGACCCTCGGACCTCAGGACTTCGCAGTCGCTGGGCCTGAAGTCTTTGATCTTGACTCGGGGATTCCACAGACCTGCAGCCACCCCCGCCAGCAGCAGCCCCAGTGCCATCCGTGTAAGGGGCTGGTTCCTCCATGAAGCAGCTGAGTGGCCTTCCCGGCCCTGAGTCTTCGTACGCAGTTCTAGAAGGGGAAGACCACAGCCCACATCACAATGCCGGCTGAAGACTGAGAAGCACCCGTAAGTTCCATGCCATGCTCTCACTTCCATTTGTTTTGCTTTTCTTGAGCAATATGATAGAATGTCCCCAGTGCTTAGTTTCATATAATCCGTCCTGTCCTGTTTAATTGGAAAGCCAGACTTTTTCATGCGGAGCCCGTGACCAAAGGGAGCCATGTGTAAAGTGCCACTGAGGCCACTCGTGGGATTTCATCCTCAGGCAGAGGCAAACGGTTGGAAAACACCAACCTCGTTCTATAAGGAGCTCAGAAAGTGAGATTTCAGTTTTCTTGACTCAGAATCATATCCGAACATTCCATTTTCCTTGTCATTTTATTCTATAATAGAACTCCTGGTTACATAAAATACCACAATGACTTTAAAAGTGACTTTTAACATAAATCTTGATCCCCTGAACAACTGTGGAGACAATTTACCTTAATAGGCTATCTTCCCTTATAAGCAAGTACTTCTGAAAAACGTTCTACATTGAAAAAGTACAGAGAGACACACAAATTGAGAGACTAGTTCAGTGAATGCCCTGGGCTCACCACCCAGCTCCAGTGATTGTCTCGTGGCCACGCGCCCAACTCCTCCCCCCTGAGCTGGATTATTCTGAAACCAATCCCAACATTTTACCATTTCATCCTTAAATATTTCAGCACAGACCTCTGGAAGATAGGCCTTTTACCATTATCATGACCCCAAAAATGTACGTTAATTTTTTTGATATCATCAAATACCAGTCAGTGTTCAAATTTCTCCAGTCAACTGTCTCATTAATCAGGATCCAAACGAGGTCCATACACCGCGTTTAACAGGTGTGTCCCTTAAATCTCTTTTATTAACTTATAGGTTCTCTTCCTTCCCTTTTAGTTATTTTTCTTGCAGTGTATTTGTTGAAGACACCAGGTTGTCTGCTACACTCTACAGGGTGCCCCCCTCTGGATGGAGCTTATCCCCGGGGCTGTGCAACCCATTCCCGTCCCCTGGACCTCCAAGATGTAAGTTCATGTCAGATTATCCCTCTTTCATGATGTTGTCAGCAAGTATTAACG
The DNA here is from genome assembly GCF_003676395.1 of Aethalodelphis obliquidens. NCBI lineage: Eukaryota > Metazoa > Chordata > Mammalia > Artiodactyla > Delphinidae > Aethalodelphis > Aethalodelphis obliquidens. The sequence continues at coordinate 5,677,855 of NW_020837974.1, forward strand.
ACATTAATAGTTAACTCATTGGGGAATTGAAAAATTGTGATAGTGACCAATGAGAATTTTTGAGGGTGTTTTTCGGTTTGGGGGTTTTTTAGAATTTATTTCTCCCTGTATCATTATGAACTCAATGGATTGCTTTAATCCACTGCAGTTATAATTCTTTACTGATGCTCTTTGGCCAGCGGGAACCTCTGTAAATTGGATCCTGAGCCTTTGGGGCACTACCCCACTAGTTTTGACAGCTTCCTTTACAAACGAGGAAACTGGATCCCAGTGTTATCCCAAGACTGCACCTCAAGTATTCAACGCATTGAAAAGGTGTGAAGGAAACTTTCATGCAGTGCGAGAGTCTGGGCAGCAGAGAACTCAGTGGGCATTGCTGCAGTGATACGTACCCTTCATTTTCTAACAGCCCTCTGCAGTCTACCACGGACCCTCCAGTGCCTATTCTGTCTCGTGTCTGTAAACTGACTAAAAAGAAAAGAACATCCTGCATTAAAATCCAGTGGTATTTTATACAACTGTAACACAGTGAGCCATTGCAAATGTGTAATTTATGTATGATATTATTTTAAAAAGTGAGGCATATGTCTATACATACACATATACATTCCTATGCTTTCAAGTATGAAGCATCTCACTCATTGGCTGCACAGAAGGCATACCACTTGGAACACTCCTTGTAAACGTGGAGCAGAAAGAGATGCTGTGTTGTCTGTGCTCTTCATCAAGATAACAGAACACAATTTCACTTCCTCCAAGGTACCTTATATTTTAAGAAGATTTTGACTTATGTTTAATAAGGACACAGAGAGCACTGTCAGTATGTGCAAGGTCTGGATGCACCTACGTGTCGATTCTCTGTCCCTATACTATGAACAACAAAGACACTTATGAAGCTGCTTCCAGTTATTCATTTTTCCCCGGCACATCCCTCCACAAAGAAAAGAAGAAATCACAAATAGAAAGGCAGTAAGTGGGAACTCTGTCGTGACAGGAGTTTTCAGATGGATATCCACTGTCCATTTATCTTGGCTCAGGTCTACATAAGACAATACCTAAAAGGTTTGGGGCCATAAGTCACTCTGGTGTGCTGCTGAAATACTGTTTTCTTTGATTGCTTGCAATGCATACAGTCAATATTTGGGTTACCCTGAAATGCTAATAAAAATGGGATGGATAACAGGATGAGCTACTTAACAGATAAATTACTTCCAATGGAATACCTCCAGTCAACGCTTTATGACATGAGCACATTTTATTTCTTCATTCTAAATAAGTCAGTCCTCTGTAAAATCATATTACATGGAAGTCTTCAGAAATTCTCTTTGCCTTTTACATATATGATGGGTCCTCCTGAAGAAACTATTTCTTAACTCTTGCATATGTGGCCACCATTTTTATCATCTGCATTTGGATAACATGACAAATTGTCAACTCATGTGATGATTAAAATTACATTACAAATTATAACCCTACATCTTTTTGTACCTTAGTCATTTTAACTCCACCTTGAATGACAGAATGAAGGGAATTAGATAAAATAATAAAAACCACATAAGATGAAATTGTTTAGTCCTGGAGAGATGGCCCCTGTATGGGGCCTGTCCTTCGAAGTATGTCACCATCGGTCAGTGCCTTTATGTGTTTTCTCAGTGATGAAGAGCTGAAGGTTAAGTCTGTAAAAATTATCTCTTTATACAGATGAGAAAGTTCTTACCCACTATTTGGCCACGAACTGCATCAGTATCTGAGGGGTTTAGTTTGCATAGATCCAAACGCTGGTCTGCAAACAAACAATTCAAAACTTAACCCAGGGAAATGTTAGCTAGAGAGGAAGGCAGGAATTCTGTATTCAGTATTCAAAGAAATAAAATAAAAAATGATGCCCCATAAGCCTTCTTCAGTTGCATTAAGAGGCAGAAAAACGTTGGGTTCTTACATCCAGTATCTTTTAATCTGCTGATGGCATTGGAGAGCAGCCGCACGCACCCCAGGAAGCCAGCTCCCTGCTTCTTGTGAATTTTCTTGTGGTTCCACACGCTGATGGTTATAGAATCCGTTTTCCCAACATATCTGAAACCAACATGCAAACTCATTTTTAATTGTATTTCTCAATTGCGATAGCCCATTGAGATTTTATCTGATTGACTTGTTAGTCCAGAAGAATCCTTTTAAAATAATTTTGCTCTATATCCACAGCTAACAGGCACTTAATAAGTATATATCTACTAACTCAATGGGCTGGGAAAGGACTACAACTGGTTATGTAAGAAACACATGCAGACAACCACATAATGATAATAATCTTATAACAGAGATTTACTATATTTTTATAGTTCCAGAGGATAATGGCAGGATTCAAAAGTTCCCACCAGGACTTCCCTGGCGGTCCAGTGGTTAAGACTCTGCACTTCCACTGCAGGGGCACCGGTTCGATCCCTGGTCGGAGAACTAAGATCCTGCATACCGCATGGTGTGGCCAAAAAAAAAAACAAAAACAAAAACAAAACCCCAGCAATTAGGCTTAATAGAGAATACTAATTTGCAACAAAGGACTACTTACATCCATCCAAAGTACACAAAAGAGCACTAACTCAGACAGGAAACCTGCCGCTTTCTCTCAGTGTAGGTCAACCACAGAAGGGAGCTTTTGGGACATGGATTGACAACTACTTTCCAGGCTACTACCAGTGCCACAGTGTAACTGCAAATGAGCCTCAGGATCCAACTACTAAAAATCCCACTCAAACCCAGTTCAATTTGTGTTAGTAAAAAGCCAATAACAATCACTCAGCATTACTTGGACAAAAATTTCTTAGCAGGGACATGAAAACATAGGTGCCTAAAAAATAGATTTTCAAAGTGCGATCCACTTAACAAATGAATATAAGAAATCGTCTGATGGTGTGTGGGCTTACATACCTCCAGTCATACCAAACTTTATTTTCTCTTGCAGAAAATATATTTGTACTAAAAAGCAAAATTTTTAAAAAATCAACAGAAATATATATATTATATATTTGTATCATAAATATGTAAAATAATAATAATGGGGGCTTCCCTGGTAGCGCAGTGGTTGAGAATCTGCCTGCTAATGCAGGGGACACGGGTTCGAGCCCTGGTCTGGGAGGATCCCACATGCCGCGGAGCAACTAGGCCCGTGAGCCACAACTACTGAGCCTGAGCATCTGGAGCCTGTGCTCCGCAACAAGAGAGGCCGCGATAGTGAGAGGCCCGCGCACTGCGATGAAGAGTGGCCCCCGCTTGCCACAACTAGAGAAAGCCCTCGCACAGAAACGAAGACCCAACACAGCAAAAATAAATTAATTAATAAACTCCTACCCCCAACATCTAAAAAAATAATAATAATAATGTATTTCAAATAATGCATTTTACAACCATGTTCTGGGTTTTGCTGAAAAAAACAGTAGCATATAGAGGACCTGAACTATGGCCCTTTTTTCCTGTTAGTATGGCCAGGAGATTGAAAGTTTGAAGACCACAGTTACAGAAGCAAACCATTAAAATATATGAAAATGTCAAACACAAGAACTTCCAAGTATATGAATTCTAAAAGTAGGCAGTATGTATTTGTTTGGCCATCCACGTTTGTTATCAGTAAGAAGTTTAATAATCCCTTTAAAAAAAAAAAATTAAATGCTTCTCTTACAAGTTAGATACCAACTTTCCTGCCGCTCCCCAAGTGGCTTATAGGATAATCAACTCACAGATCGTAGTGCTGGTTCCACTTTGGGTCCAACGTGTTCTTCACAGTGTCCGTTGAGTGGCACTGCCCAGATCCATCCACAACGATCTTTGCAAAAGGGTCAGGGAGTCCTAGAGGAGAGGGGACAGCCACACTGGATGAGAAGACAGAACCCAGTCCTGCAAGTAAAGTGAGCTTCAAGGTCATCTATTTGATTAAGAAGACTACCCTGGTATATTTTTTTCTCAAGTTTAAGGTTAGTTTCAATCAGCAAAATAAATTCTTTCCATTAAGCTTTCTAAGAAAGACAACCCAGAATGACATCCTCCTCAGATTTTTAGAGGCTAGAAATGAAAACTCTGAATATAGGCTTAAATTCAAATTCCCACTTCTGGTGGTCGCTCAGTAGGGCTAGCTAAATGGGGGGAAAGGTGTCTACAATTACTTACATTTATACTTTCTAAAAAATAATAACGCCTAGAAATCTTGTTCACTGGTCTTCATCTGTTTTATCTCTGGAAGCAAGTATTCACCGGGTTTTACTTAGGTAAGTTGCTAAATGCTGGAGTATGACTCAGACAGGTTTATGAGATCAGAGAGGCGGCCAGGTAAGGGTTTTAGAGATAGACCTGGACGTGAGCCATCACTCTGGAGCTTCTTAGCTACTTGAATAGAGCCTGCGAACCTAAGTCTCTTTACCTTTAAAGCATGAGATGAACCACTTAGGAACGGAGCAGCATTCTTGTGAGGATCAGAAAGAGTGTGAAAAATATCATGCTGCAGGGGCCTACTTTATAGCAGGTGAACTTCTTATGAGGTGATTCCTTCCTTTAGAAAAGGATCCTCCATTTATATTTTTATTACAATTCCTTTAATTACAAGGCTTTTAAAGTGTGATTTAATTGATCAAATTTGACCAACAATTTTACTCAAACCCAGACGTTTTATAGAAAAATGTCTGTATTGGAGCTGAGGATACGTCACCCAGCAGAAAGCAATACATTAATGGATGGAAAGACAGAAAACAGGGTGGTGGCTGGAATAGGGAATGAGAGAGTTGTTCTCGTATGAGTTATAAATTCTGTGCCTTGGAGCTATGGAGTCTCTATGTGGTAGTCAACTGGGAAAGGAAGCTTGTCAAACTGTGGATTTCTAGTCAGCAAAGGGCAGGACTTTTAGGAGAATACTCCCAGGGTTGCTTTTTTTTTTAAGTTTTAAATTTCAGAAATATGTGAAGAACATTAATATTGTAAGAGAGCAAAAATGGGTGTTTTACTTACTGAAGAAGTCTTTCTTTGCAAGGTTCTTGGCACATAATACTAAACACAAACAAAAAAATGCTAGGGTTAGCACTTATGGACAAGATTTCCATCGTAGTTAGTTGCTATGGACGGAATCGTATCCCCACCCAAAATTCATATGATGAAGCTCTAGCCTGCAATGTGATGTTTTTAAAGGTGGGGTCTTTGAGAAGTGCTTAGGTTTAGATGAGGTCATGGGGATGGGGCTTTCATGATGGGATTAGTGCCCCTATAAAAAAGAGACCACAGAGCTTGTTCTCACAGCAAGAAAGAATGCAGGAAGAGGGCCCTCCCCAAGAATCTAATCTGTCAGCACCTTGATCTGCGGCTTTTCCAGCCTCCAGAACTACAAGGAATAAATGTTTGTTGTTTAAGCCACCAGTCCATGGAATTTTGTTATAGCGGCCCAAACTGACTGAGGCACTAGCCTATATTTGCAATGGGGAAAAAAACCCTCAAAATTATCTTTGCCATAGACTGTCTTTCAAATTTAGCATTACATTAAACAAAAAGCTGACGAGTAACAAAAAGTCTTTTCTCCTTCCATTGGGCATCAACTATAACAAATGCAAAATGTTTTAGTTTAAACTTAAAATCTTTAAACACATGCAGATGGATTTATCAATGTGCTCTTAAAACTCACAGGATCACATTAATACCAATTCCAATTAAGACCTACAGTATTTACCTTCATAGCTACTGCTAACAATAAAAGGAACTGTCCATTTTTGATATTTTGATAAATAATACAATTTTGTAAATGTAAACTTTGGTATGTTGGAGAAAGAAAGGGGAGAGTTACAGAAAATACGGGGCCATCATCAAGTGTTGTGAAAAACAAAGACAAAATGCATGATAAGAATTTCGCACAATGTTGGCATACAGAAAGAATGCAATAAATACTAAGTGTTGTTAGTATTTTATTAATGAGGGGGTATCGATTACTGGTAAGAAATCTTGTCACCAGATTTGTTACATGATTAAAGCTACTATATCACTAATGTCTCTTACACTTACGCAAACTCACAAATTTTGCTAATTTTTAAGAATATAGTGTTTTATTATGAACTTATACTATTTCACAAAAATATATTCATATTATATGTTGTTCTGCAAACTTTTCACTTAGTATTTTTTATATAACAATTTTTATCAAGATATAATTCATACACTATACAATTCATCCATTTGAAGTGTATAATTCATTGGTTTGTAACATACTCACTGGGGTGTATAACCATCAGCACAATCAACTTAGAACATTTTCATCATCCCCAAGAAAGAAATCCTGTACCCATCAGCAATCCCTCTTTATTTAACCTCAAACCCCACCAGTCCTAGCAACCACTAATCTACTTTATGTCTCTGGATTCTCCTGGACATTTCACATAAATGGAATCATAGAATATGTGGTATTTTGTGACTGGCTTCTTTCACTTAACATGTTTTTAAAGTTCATCCATGTTGTAGCATGAATCAGTTCTTCAATCCTTCTCATGACTGAGTGATATTCTATTGTATAGATATACCATATTTTCTTTATCGACTTCTCAGGTGATGGGCATTTGGCTTGTTCCTACTTTCTGGCTATTGTGAATAACGCTGTCCAGGTTGTTGTGTAGACTTATATTTTTATTTCTCTTGTAAACCTATGAATGAAGTTGCTGAGTTATACGTTTAACATTTTTAGGAACTGGCAGAATGTTTCCCACAGCATCTGCACCATTTTAAATTCCCACCAGCAGCGTATGAGGGTTCCAGTTTCTCCCCATCTTCACTAATACTTGTTATTGTCGGTCTCCGTGGTTTTATATCTCTGTGGTTCTAATTTTCATCTCTCTGATGACTAATGACTTTGAGCATCCTTTTGCGTGCTTTATTAGCTATTGATATATCTTCTTTGGAGAAATTTCTATTTAGATTTTTTTTTTTGCCCATTTTTAAATTGGGCTATTTGCCTTTTTATTATTGAGTTGTGAGAATTCTTTGTATATTCTAAATACCCTTATCTATAGATATCTATATTCAGTTGCACCCCGCCACCACTCCATGTCACACGTTCCACATCCATGGATTCAACCAACCATGAAATGAAAAAATATATTTTTTTAATTCCAGAAAGTCCCAAAAAAGCAAACTGAATTTGCTGTACCCCGGGCAACTATTTATATAGTATTTACATTGTATCAGGTATTATAAGTAATCTAGAGATGATTTAAAGTATATGGGAGGATATGCATAGATTATATGCAAATACTATGCCATTTTATATAAGGCACTTGAGCATCCGTGGATTTCAGTATCCGTCGGGGTGGGGGTGGTGGTCCTGGAACCAATCCCCAGCAGATACCAAGAGACAACTGTATATAAATATCTACGTATCTATAGATAAAATATCCTTATCAGATATGTGATTTGCAAATATTCTCCTACTCTGCGGGCTGGCTTTATACTTTGTTAGAAACACCAAAGTTTTTAATTTTGATCAAGTCCAATGCATCTATTTTCTTTGGTTGGTTGTGCTTTGGGTGTCATGTCTAGTAAGACTTTGCCTAACCAAAAGTCTCAAAGATTTACTCCTATATTTTCTTCTAAGGGTTTTATACTTTTAGCTTTCTTTTATAATTTTAGCTCTTAAATAGACATTTAGGTCTATGATCTATTTTGAGTTCGTTCTTGTATTTGATGTGAAGAAGGGGTCCGACTTCATTCCTTTGCAAGTGGATATCCAGCTGTATCAGCAACATTTGTTAAAAAGCCTATTCTTAAAAAAAAAAAAAAAGAGCCTATTCTTTCCCCATTGAATTATCTTGACACCCTTGTTGGAAATCAATTCACTGTAAATGTGAGAGCTTATCTGTGGTCACTCAATTCTATTCCATCGATCTACAGGTCTCTCCTCATGCCATGACCACTCTGTCTTGATTACTGTCTTAGTCCATTTGGTCTGCTATAACAAAATACTATGGGACTGGGTAGCTTATAAACAACAAACATTTATTTCTTACTGTTCTGGAGGCTGGAAGTCCAAGATCAGGGTACCTGCATGGTTGGGTGAAGGCTTTCCTCCAGTTTGCAGACTTCTCGTTTTATTTATACAGAGCAGAAGGGGCTAGGAATCTCTCTGGCATCTCTGTTATAAGGCATTAATCCTACTCATTAGGATTCTACCCTCATGACTTAAATACCTGCCCCAAAGGCCCCACCTACTAATACTATCACTTTAGGGGGTTAGGGTTTCAACCTATGAATTTGAGGGGGACACAAACATTCAGACCACAGTAATTACCATAGCTTTGTGGTAAGCTTTGAAACTGGGAGGTATGAGTGCTCAAACTTTGTTCTTTTTCAAGACTGTTTTGGCTATTCTGGATCTGTTCAACTGTCATATGAATTTTAGGATCAGCTTGTCAATTTCTACAAAAAAGCCAGCCTGGATTTTGATAGGGATTTCACTGAAGCTGTAGGTGAATTGAGGGAGTATTGTCATCTTAGCAAGATTAAATCTTCAAATCCATGAACAAAAGATGTTCTTCCACTTATTTATGTCTTCTTTAATTTTAACTGTTTTGTAATTTTCAGAGTATACATTTTATACTTCTTTTATTCAATCTATTCCTAAATATTTTATTATTTTTATGCTATTATAAATGGAATTGTTTTCCTTTTTTTAATTTTGCAATATTTCTTCTTTATTATTTTTGAAGAAGATATCAACTTTGGAGTAATTCAAACAAAGTTACATTTTTTTTTTTTTAAAGAATCAATTTTATTTATTTATTTCTGGTTGCGTTGGGTCTTCGTTGCTGCGCGCAGGCTTTCTCTAGTTGCGGCGAGCGGGAGCTACTCTTTGTTGTGGTGCACAGGCTTCTCATTGCGGTGGCCTCTCATTGCGGAGCACGGGCTCTAGGCGCGTGTGCTTCAGTAGTTGCAGCATGTGAGCTCAGTAGTTGTGGCTCACGGGCTCTAGAGCGCAGGCTCAGTAGTTGTGACATATGGGCTTAGTTGTTCTGCGGCATGTGGGATCCTCCCGGACCAAGGATAGAACCCGTGTCCCCTGCATTGGCAGGCGGATTCTTAACCAATGTTTGCAGGAAGCCAAGTCCCCAACACATTCCAGACTTCTCATATGGTACCTCTGGGATCTCAGGGCCTCTCACTACCAGAGCTGGACCAGACGTTTCCTGCGTCCAGGGTTGCTGCCGTCGCTGCGGCTGCTTGAAACTCCCCAAAGTTGCGAGCCAGCGACTGGAACTGTTTTCTTAATTTCATTTTCAGATTGTTCATTTCTAGTGTACAGAAATACAACTGACTTTTGTATATTCAACTTGTATCTTTCGACTTTGTTGAACTCCTTTATTATCTCTAATACTTTTGAATTTTCATATATAAGATCACATCATCTGCAAATAAAGATAATTTTACTTCTTCCTTCAAAATCTGGATGCCTTTTCTTTCTTTTCCTTGTCTAACTGCCCAGTACCTTCAGTACAATATTGAATAGAAGGGGTGGACATCCTTGTCTTGTTCCTGATCTTCGAAGGAAAGCATTCAATTTCTCAACCATTGAGTATGGCGGGAGCTGTGGGTTTTTCATAGATGCCCTTTATTAGGTTGGGGAAATTTCCTTCTGTTCCTAGCGTATTGAGTGCTTTTATCATGAAGAGGTGTTAGCGTTTGTCAGATGCTTTTTCTACATCTCTTGAGATGATCATCTGGTGTCTGTCCTTTACCTATTGATATATGTAGTACATTAACTGATTTTCAATGTTAAACCAACCTAACAGTCTGAGATATTGGGTTGGCCAAAAAGTTCGTTCGGGTTTTTCTGTAACGTCTTATGGAAAAAACCCAAACGAACTTTTTGGCCAACCCAATAAAGTCCACCTGATTATGGTGCATAACTGATCCTTTTACCGTGCCTGGGCTTTTCTTTGTAAAAAGTGTTTTCAATTACTAATCTATAATTTATTTACTCTTTATAGGTCTATTCAGATTTTCCATTTCTTCTCGAATCAGTTTTGGTAGGATTATGGCTTTCTAGAAACTTGTCGATTTCACCTATCAATTTGTTGGCACACAGTTGTTTACAGTATCTTCTGATAATCCTTTTTGTTTCTGTATAGTCAGTATTAATATTTCCTCCTCAGTGTAATCCTTATACCATTGCTTTCCAGTGGAAACACACACACACATACAAACTCTTCCATCTTTTTTGTGGCTAGATCATAATTTATTACAGCTCCTGTTAGTGTTTTATTTCTTGTTTCTCTAATTACAAAGGTAATATGTACTTATGAAAATATGAAAACTCAAAAATGTGTGAATAGAAACTGCATGCCTCTAAAACCTCATCATTACTCTTTGTTTAGCATTTTCCTGGCTAGTCTCACATGCTTATTTTTTCCCATTTAACTTTAGAATTATTTTCAGCAAGTTTAAAAGAAATGACTTCATAAATAAATTTGAGGGGAATTTACCTCTTTACAATATTAAGTATTCCCATTCTTGAATGTAGCATGTTTATCCATTTATTAAATTCTTCTTTAATGCCTTTAAGTGATGTTTTCATAACATATTTCATAAACGTGTTCCACATTTCTAATTGGGTTTACTCTTAAGTGTTTCGGTTTTTGTTACTATTGTAAATGGAAGAGTTCCTTTCATTGCACTTTCTTTTTCCTTTTTTAAATCGTCAAGATACCTGTTTTTTTTTTCATTGCACTTTTCAATTGTTATTTGGTTATAGGAAAGTGATTTTCTTACGATAATTCTAAATCTGCCACCTTTTTCAGCTCTCCTCAAATAGGCCTGTGATGTCCTGTTTCCTTCCACTTCCCTTTGCTTTTACACAGCTGCTTCCAAAACTTAAGTTGAAATCTTCGCAATCTGCCTAGAAACCTGGTCCTCGCCCAGGGTTCACGACTTCAGATCATCAGCAACACCATCAGCTGCACAGGCCAGAATCTGTGCGCCGCGCTTTTACTTCCCAGCCTCTCTCAGGGGTGCTGACTTCTCACCATCTCCACCCTTGTTCAAGCTCCCAACATCAGCTATCACAAAGTCATCTCTTCAAAATTTAAATCTCATGTCTCTTTCCTTTTTAGAAATTCCCCAGTGGCTTCCCATTGCAAAACTCCAGACTCAGGCTCTGAGCCCAACTTCCCTCACCTCCAGCTTCAAACATTATCCAACCAGCTCGGGGCTCTTGTTTTTCTGAGGTGCTGATGCTGGATTGCTTCTAACTGGAAGAATTCTGGTAACATCTCAAAAAGATTATGTACATATGTTCATATGTATAAGACTAGCAATGTCTTGTTCATATGTACAAAATTAGCAGTGTCTTAATTTAAGGGTCATTCCAGTGGAATCTGGTTATATCGAAAAGTGGAGAGGGTTTCAATAGAGTCAGCACAAAGAGAACTTTGCCTCGATTTTGTGCAGAGATCATTTAGGGTCACACTGAGTTTAGTTCATGGCATATGATTTCTCCTAGTAGAAAAATTTTGTGATCTTGAGATAGAATTCTCTTTGTCCTCTCTACCAGATATGATAAAAGATAATTTATTACACAGCATAAAATCCCACTCTATCTAGATCTACCACTCATTTTTAAAGAAATATGTTATGCACCAATTATGAGTGAGATTCTGGGGATACAACAGTGAGCAAAAGAGACATTTACTCTTAGAGAAAATGAAGCTTATTTTTTCAGAGTATACTACCGCATGGTTTCTTCAGCTCCAACTCTGAAGTGCCCCTCTACTTTGGACAAATCATGTGTAAATCCCATAATTTCCTAATCACATACCATAGTTTCCTAATTTGGGGGGATAAAGAAAGAACAAAGTACATAATGTTCACTTAGCTTCTGAAAACACATGGGAAGGAAATGTTTTGCTAACATTCAATTAGTAAATCAAGCTTCTTTACCAGGTCCCTGACAGAAGCATAGGGTCCCCAAAATACTATTTGTGGTTTCACCCACTCCCAGGATAAGCTACAACAACGCAAATTTAGTACTTTATTACATCAACTAAGAAATTGTCGGGGAGAGAGATAAATTAGAAGGTTGGGATTAACAAATACACACTACTATATATAAAATAGATAACCAACAAGGATCTACTGTAGAGCACAGGGAACTCTACTCAATATTTTGTAACAACCTGTAAGAGAAAAGAATCTGAAAAAGAACATATATATGTACATATACATAACTATATATATATAAATGAATCACTGTGCTGTACACCTGAGACTAACATGACATTGTAAATTACCTATACTTCAATAAATAAATAAATAAAATGACACATATTTTCTAATTTGTGTCAATGTTTCCACTATTTTTCAATTCTCCAAGGCTAGAAACTTTGGCTGTAATTTTCAGTCCTCCCTCCTCCTATGTTTATGTGTGTCACCAAGTCCTATCTTTTCTTTCTTCTGAAATTTCTTGAACTTGACCCTTCCCCTACCTGTGCCCCCACTCTCCTATTCTGGGCTCCACCCACTCGCAACTTAATCTAAGAGCAGCAGGGCCCCCAGCCCCCACTCAAGCCTCCCAAATTCACACGACGTTAAGCCACCAGGTCGATCTTCTGAAATGCCATTTTCATGTTCTGAGGCTCAAAACGCTCCAATGGCTCTGCACTGTATTCTACGGCAAATCTGACTTTCTCCCTGGGTTTTCAAGTGCCCCATTCCCTCGCATCACGTACATTTCCGCTGTCCTTCACTGCCCCTCCCGTGGGCCCCAGCCATTCCCACCTCTAGGTGATTATTCTCGCTCCTTGATGCACTTGACAATCCCTCTCTCTTCCCTGTGCTTGGTCTGGGCAAAGCCCGCTTTCTCAGTGACGTCTCATTCAGGCCAGTGTTCCCCTAATATCACTCTGTGGATAACACTTTCACTAGTGCCAAAATTAAAAAGATAAGGACGCTATCGTGGGGGTTTTCATAAAACTGAACTAATTTATTTTAAATGCCCGCCCTTTGTTCTAGTGTAATGTCTTTTCTCTTTTTTTCATGTTAAAATAGCTTCCCCTTAATGAAATGAGGTAACAAAAAATGGTGATAATTTCAACAATGACTTGGCATGACAAAAAGTTGGCAATTTTAGGTTGATAGCCACAATTACATAATTTTTTTTTTTTTTCCTGTACGCGGGCATCTCACTGTTGTGGCCTCTCCCATTGCGGAGCACAGGCTCCAGACGCGCAGGCTCAGCGGCCATGGCTCACGGCCTAGCCGCTCTGCAGCATGTGGGATCTTCCCGGCCCGGGGCACGAACCCTCGTCCCCTGCATCGGTAGGCGGACTCTCAACCACTGCACCACCAGGGAAGCCCTACATAAATGTTTTGCCTGGTCTGGGACTCCCTTCTCTAGCCGCCAGCAATCTCTTCCTTCTTTTTGCTCCCATTTACTTGAAGGGCCACAGAGCTGAGCGCTCAAGGTCTCTGCATTCAGGTGGCTTTGTGCCCCCAGCTAAGTTCTTCTGAAGAAGGAACCCCTGCCCCAACCCTGTCTTCCACCCCTTTAGACATGGGCTTCACGTGGTGCTGGCCACCCAACAGGCACGTAACACAGACTATGATGAACCAGAAACAAAAAGCCAAAGAGAGAAACAGTGATAAAAATATAGAAAACTAACGTATCTCGATAACTTTAAACATCTAAGTGAAATTTTCATTCATTAGGAAATATAATTTCCCACCTAGGATAATTTCCCACACCTAGTGTGTTTTCACTAACATGCCATTTTCTAGGCCAGAGTCACTCATCTATCAATTCTCATACTTCAGGAAATCCTCAAATTTACATTAAGTGGGGGGGGATCACATTTCAGTTATATCAACAGACTCAAAATGCCAAAATCGTCAATCCATACGGAGCTGAACTCTGTTCCATTATTTGCTTAATGAAATAAACAACTCTTTCTTACCAATAAATCCTTCTCAGTAAGTTTAGACACACACACAAGACACATACAAGTTTCCACTCTTCAGATACCATTCGATGATAAAATGATTTCTTAAAAAACAAGGTCCTACTGTAGAGCACAGGGAACTATACCCAATACCCTGTGATAAACCAGAATGGAAAAGAAAATGAAAAAGAATGTATGTATATATGTATAACTGAACCACTCTACTGTACAGTAGAAATTAACACAACATTGTAAATCAACTATACTTCAATAAAATAATTTTTTTAAATAAATAAAATGATTTCTTCTCTGCAGGGAAAATGGTCTAAGTTAACAAAACACACTTTAGCAACCACAGGCTGTCCCTGTCGGCTTTGGAGGTGAGGGTTACTCTGGGAAACTGACAGCCCTTAGATGGGCTTCCAAACGTGTTGTAGCTTCATCTTCTATACGTGTATTCAAGTAAAAGATAAGTGACAAAATACCGTGAATTATTGGAGCTCAGAAGTGTGGCAGAGTTCAGCCCATACTCCCAAACCCTGCTGGGGGCGGGGGGGCGGGCGAGGCAGGGCTGCTGTGGCAGAGACTCTGCCTCTTCTCATGGGGCAGTGCTCAGCTCCAAAGACCAGGGGCTGTGCCCGCTCCTATGCCTGTGCCCCTGGGGCTTTTACCTACTTTGTTTTCCACCTAACCTTTACAGGATGAGGCAAGTGGACATGAAGGGAAGCTGTCACTTTCTCCACTTTCATTGGCTAAATTATTAAGACTCAGAAAGATTAAGCAGCCAGCCCCACTTCTACCCCATTCCATATTACACTGTCACAGCAGCATCCTCGCTGTTATCAGAGCTTGAAACTAAATCCTCTATTATTTTTATGCCGCTTCATGTCTGCCTCTCCCCCACAAAAATGTCCACAGAAACAAAGACTGTGTCTTTCATAGGCACTACTGTGTCTAGAGCTTGGTATGGTGCCTGGCACAGAAAGGTTAACTTTTACAATATTTGCTGAGTAAACATTAGGTTTATTAGGTAATAACCTTTCCCCCCGCCCCTTTCCTTTACTGTCTAACTACTGACTAGGACATAAGCACTAAGAAGGAAGAAACTATTTTTTGAACCATTACATTCCTAGCACGGAGCACGGGACCTGGCATAAATTAAATGCTCAATAAACGTTTGCTGAAATAAATGAGTGAGTGAATGAGTGAATGAGTGAATGAATGACATAGTTTTGCTGGAGCCTCCACTGTGGTGTCTGACTGCCACCCCATACTCCACCAGGGCTCCAGGGCCTGGCAGATTGCTCACACGCTCGGCCACCTGATAGATCGTGTTCTTCAGAATGAGTTTATGCTATTTCATAAGGTATCATTAGTGACATTTGGTTGGCACTAAGGATAAAAATGTCCCCCTGCAGTTCCAAGCCAAAGGTTATATGACAGTGAGGGAGAAATGCAGTACATGTTAAAAACAAGTAATGAAGTCCAGAGGGCGTTTGGAACTTTTTATTGGCACAAAGCCCTCATTAATGAACGAAGTCATTTTTACAACTTAAGGGATGATTTTCAAGGACTGATGAGGATATTACATTCCAAGAAAATCTATAACTGAGGGACATTTTTAAAATTTTTTTAAACTTAAATTTTAAAAAAATTTAAAGTTTAATCTTAAAATGTTGCTTTTCTTGACATCCTGGATTTGCCCCACAAAATCTACAGGAGGATGACTTCTTCCTGGGTGAAGGAAGACGACAGCCCTCAGAGGAAGCAATTTCCAAAGCTACTGTTGGCTTTTGTTTGATTTTTCTTTTCCCAAGTATTACAGGCTAAGCACCTTTGCCTTGGAAGATAAGAAAAATAGCTCATTTAATTTCTATCTCCAGATCCTGTTTCTGTCTTAAACAAACCAAATGGGATGTTTTTCAACCACATCAGAGTGGAACAAAGACTTCAAGAAGAATTAGGGGGATTTTCTAGGTAGAAGCATATTCCCCTGCTAAGAATATAGGAAAATTCAGGTTTTCATTAGAGAAAGTTTTATCTAAATAATTAAAGTTATATTCCAAAATTAATCAGTTCCTTTGATCAGTTAATTATCAATGTTGTCTCCCTAAATTTGTTTTTCTTTTGAATAAGGACACTTTTCTTTCAAGTGTCCTTATTCAAAAGCCATATGTGATGACAACGTTTATTAACTCCAAACTTAAAAAATAAAACTCCAAGACTTCAGCCCGGATGTCTAGTATCTCATTTCCTGAAAAGCTCATGGTGATTTTACAACCAGGAACTAAGGAGCAATTTGCAACTTGAGCTTCCAAAGCCACCCTGGAAAGCAGACTGTCTCCCAGGCAACCATCTGACCAATTCATCTGCCAAAAACACTGGATGAAATCTATCAATGGAATCGCAGTGGGAGGTTTGGAAGGTTTGGAAACTTTGTCATTGTTTTGCCAGACTTTCAAAATACAATCTAATTCCCCTTCCTAGACCTAATAACAGCAGCTAAAATGTATCAGATCCTTACAAGGTAATTAGGCACAACCCTAAGTGTCTGACAAGCATGATCCCGTTTTTTCAACAGCACAATTCCATGAGATAGTTACTATTATATTCATTTTCCTGATGAGAAAACTGGGGCTTTACAAGATCACATAACTTGACCAACAAAAGTCAGTTAGTAAAAGCTGCTGCTTCTGCGTAGTGCATCCGTTTATCCATTTAACAAACACCCGCTGATGACCCACCATTGGCCAAGCCCTGTTTCAAGCTCTGAGAATTCCATGAAGAGCAAAACAAAACAAAAAGGTGCTTGTCCTGGGATACTTCTCATGCCTGAAGGTTTGACTTTTAAGGAAAGTAAACTAAGATCATCTTTTCTTTTCTTTTTTTTCCCTTTTAAACAACTGCTTAAAATTGACTTCTCACACTTGAACTATCTTCCTAAGGCTATACACTGTAAAAATAAAACTCAACTTTGTCAGGAAGGAGATGAATTTTAACCCCAAAAAGCTTGTCATGAAGTGAATGATATTTGATTGTCACCCTAGAAGGAAACTGAACGATTTCCATTAACAGGAGATAATCCAGGGTTAACAGGGAGGAGAACCTCGCATAACCCCAAACATCCTCACCCACCTGACTTCTAAAGACCTGTTAATATACAATGAAGCTGTGCTCTTCTAACAAGGTCATTTTAAACAAGGTGATAACTGCTGAGGGTGAAGGGGAAATGGAGGGATTTCCTGGGAAGAAAGCTAGAGTTAAGCAAACTCATCTACAACCTAATAATAATCAGTCCCGACCTAAAACAAATAGGCAGGGAAAAAGTAATAATTAATAAATCATAGCCAGAGAAAGTTCTGTCCACATTTCCTTTCAGTTACTGAGCTGACAAATGAGGCTTTATTAATTTGATGCATAGAAAGGTCAACAGAAAACCGAAAGGGGAGGACAGAGTTTAGCAAAGCAACACATGCAAATATCCCCACACATGGCTATGAAAAACCCACAATACGCAATTGCCTCAAAGTCCCTTATCATTGCTTTCTTATTATCATTTTATAGTGCTAGTTTCTAAAGCACTGAAGTATTTAAAGGTATCATTTGGCATGGTTTTATCATAAAATCTTCTATAATTACAAAGCAAATCATTATTCACATCACAACACAAGTCAGGGTAAAGTTAGTATGCTCAGTTTAGTCAAGAAAAATAGAAGAGCAGGAGATTGAACAACTTGCTCAAGGTGACCTTGAAAAGTTAGTGATGGAGACAAGAACTTGATCCATCCATGAATGAAATGCACGTACCTCACTGCATTATGCTCCTTAAGATGACTGAGTGTTAAGACTTAAACAATTTGTTACAACATTAAAAATTTTAAGTCTACATGGTCAGTATCGGATTCATAAGATCATTTAAATTAAAAAAAAAAAAAGATCTTGACCCAGCAATGCCTACTTAGGTATGTAATTAACAGAAAAACACTTAGACATATGTTCATCATGTACCGTTGAGATGATCGTCAATAGTACAATGAATAAAGAAGTTGTGGCATTCATAAAATAGAATATTATACAGCAATGAGAAAAGCAAACTACACACAGAATTATGAATGAGTCTCACAAACACAATATTCAATGAAAAACATAAAATATATTGTATGATGTAATTTATACAAAACACAAAAACAGTCAGACTAATGTACACTGTTGAAGTCAGGTGTGATTATCCTTTAGCAGGAAAAGCAGTAACTAGAAGTGATCATGAATAATGTATGTGGGGAACTAGCCAGGCTCTGCTTCTTGATCTGGGCACTGATTACACATGTGTGTTCAGTTTGTGAGAATTCAGTGAGCTTTACACTTAAATATTTCTAAATCAATCATAAAAATCAATAGAACAGAATACAAAGCCCAAATATAAACCCATAGGTATGAGATCAATTGATATTCATCAAAGGTGCCAAGATAATCCAATGAGGAAAAAGCAAAAAACAGTCTTTTCCAGACTGGAAAATGGGTCATCCAGTTGAACTAAATGGGATACCCTTGGTGGGGGGGGGGGGGGGGTACAAATAAACAACCCTTACCATACATCATACACAAAAATTGACTTGAAATGGAGCATAGACTTAAACAAAAACACGAGGTACCATTAAGAAAATGCAAAAAAAAAAAAAGAAAATGCAAAGGTGGGACTTCCCTGGTGGCGCAGTGGTTAAGAATCCGCCTGCCAATGCAGGGGACACGGGTTTGAGCCCTGGACCGGGAAGATCCCACATGCCACGGAGCAACTAGGCCCATGTGCCACAACTACTGAGCTTGCACGCTAGGGCCCGCAAGCCACAACTACTGAGCCCTCGTGCCACAACTACCGCAGCCCGCATGCCTAGAGTCCATGCTCTGCAACAAAGAGAAGGCACCGCAATGAGAAGCCCGCGCACCGCAACAAAGAGTAGCCCCCACTCCCGGTAACTAGAGAAAGCCTGCGCGCAGCAACGCAGCCAATAAATAAATAAATTTTAAAAAGAAAAAGAGAATGCAAAGGCAAGAGAAAATTCTCCCAGTCAGGAGAAAATCTTCACAGTGCGTGTATCTGGCAAAAGACTTGTATGCAGAATTTATAAAGAACTCTTCACAACTCAATAATCATAAGAAAAACAACCCAAGTTAAAAATGGGCAAAAAACATAGGCACTTTATCAAAGAATGAATGGTCAATAAACACATGAAAACATGCTCAATTCAACATCACTAATCATCAGTGAAATGCAAATGAAAACCACAAATGAGGTACCACCACATGCCCGCTAGAATATCTAAAGTCAAAAAGTCTGATAACGCTATGCACCAAAGGCACAACTTTAAAACAACGGCTAAAACTAACATTTTTTTTCAGAAACATATATATTGTCAAAATTGATCCCCCCCAAATAGTAAAACCCTGACCAATAACCATAGAAATTGAAATGGTAATTCAAAATCTACCCACAAAAACAAGGCATCAAGCCCAGATAGTTTTACTGGAGAATTCTATCAAGATTTCAAGGTACAGAGAATTCCCACCTCATAAAAACTATTCCCACCTTATTAAAAAAAAAAAATGGGGGGAGAAGCCACTCCAACTGAGTTTATGAGGCTCACACTAAAACCAGAAACTACAGGAAAAGAAAAAAAAAAAAAGAAGTATAGGTTCGAGTTGGCTTGGACCACGTGACTGCAGTACTTCTAGCAGAAGCGGTGTGCGTCCTCACTTACGGGTCAAAGTCTAGAATAACTAGTAAGAGATCTCGTGCCTCGGTGAAGCCTGAAGCCACCGTATGGTGGAAAGGTAGAGCCTCTCTCAGCTCTGATATCCTAACAACCGTGTGGAAAACAGCCTCCACTGGCGCACCATGATCACGTGCAAGAGTTCAATAACGGTTACCTGGGGAATGGGGGTGGGTATAAGAGAGGGTGCAGGAGAACACCAGGGCTGGAACTGGTGGGCAAGGGGGTCTGTAGCCTAAGGTTTTTGTTCTTCCTTACGGAGAGTGCATTTATATATTGTTTCTTAATTAAAAATAAATCTCATAGGTCCAAGAAAAAAAGACAAAGAAAGAAATGGACAGAGGAGTGGAAGAAGGAAAACTTGAAAGGGGAAAGAAAAGTTGAGGGGAAAGGGGAGGAAATTTAAAATTTAACGTCAGGAGAAGAATCTCAGTATTCGTAGAATCTTGGATTGGAAGAGCTCTTGAGACCACCCTTTTAAACAGATATGAGGCTATCTAAACTATTTACTGGTGCTTTTTTTTTTTTTCTGTTTATCTTCTTTTTAAACCAGGGGAAAAATAAATACAATAAGATCTGTTTTTCAAAAAAGTTTCTAGGTTTTATTCTGTAGGAAGCCATGTCCCTAATATGAACAGATACATCTAGACATCTAGAGAGAGATTTAATAATGATTAACTGTAAAACTAACAGTAACAATAGCTAATATTTATTGAGCTTATTCTGTGCCAAACATTATTAAGAGAACTTTTCAGATTATGTCTTATTTAGTACTCACAACAGATAAGGAAACCAAGATTAGGTGAGATTAAATTACTTGCCCAAGACCAGAGAGCCTGTAAATTTCCTCCTTGAGTCTGACTCCAGAGCCCAGATTCTCTACTGCATGTACTCTGATACAGTATGTTTCAAAAAGGTATAATTATGGTGACAAGTTGACATACAACATAAGGAAGCCAGAATACTCTAGAGAAACATATTTTTGTTTAAAAAGCAAACAAATATGACTTAAAAAAGTAAAAAGGGAACTAACTCTGCTAGATCCTACTTCTAACTAGAGAATGAAAAAAATAATTACAAAGCAATGGTATCTCGTTAAGGATACATTTTAAAATACAACAACTTGCTAAATTATAATTTACAACTGTAAAGCTCATGCTTTTAAAGTATGAAATTCAATGATTTTTAGTATATTCAGAGTTGCACAACCATCACCACCATTTAATTTCACGACATTTTCATAATCCCCCAAAGAAGCCTTGTACCCATTAGTGGTCACTCCCCTCATTACCGGCTTCCCCAACCCCTAGCAACCACTAATCTACTTTCTGTCCCCATGTGTTTGCCCACCCTGGACATTTCATATACAGGGTCATGTAACAGGGAAGAGCTAAATCGACTCCACTTTGGATCCGTTTCTTTGACTTTAACCTTTGCTTTTTGTTGCTTTTGTTATTATAATCATACATAATGTCCTGCCTCAGGGAACCCTGCCCACCTGTGAATGGCTGCAAGAAAAAAGAAACTAACACATCCCCTCAGGGAGGCTGGTCATTCCAGGAGATATCTGCAAAACTTACGGCCTTTTAACTTTACTTCCTCATCTCCTCCCCCTCTCTGTGCTATAAAAGAAATTGGCATCCAAACCCCGTTAAGATGGTTTTTCAGAGGCACTAGCCTGCCATCTTCTCGGTTTGCCGGCTTTCCGAATAAAGTCGTGTTCCTTGCCTCAGCACCTCGTCTCAGATTCATTGGCCTGTCGTGCGGCGCGAGCAGAGCGAGCTTGGACTCGGTGACAGTCATAGAATATGTGGCTTTTTATGACTGGTTTCTTTCATTTAGCATGGTGATTTCAAGGTTCATTCATGTTGTAGCAGCAAGTATCAGTACTTCATTCCTTTCTGTTGCCAAATAATACTCAGTTATATGGATATATCCCATTTCATTTATCCATTCATCAGATAATAGACATTTCAGTTGTTACCACATTTGGGCTACTGTGAGTGATGCATAAACATTCATGTAACAAGGATTTACGTAGACATATGTTTTCAATTCTCTTGGGTATCCACCTAGGAGTAGAATTACTGGGTCATATGGTAACTCCACGTTTAACATTTTGAGGAACTGCCCAATTGTCCTCCAAAGTGGCTGCCCAATTTTACATCCCCACCAGCAACCTATAAAGGTTCCAATTTCTCTGCATCTCTGCCACCGATTATTTTTATCTGTCCCAGCACCATTCGTTGCAAGGACCTTTCTTTCCTCCATCTAGTTGTCTTGACATCACTGTTGAAAATCAGTTGAATGTAAATGTGAGGGTTTATTCTGGACTCTCAGTTCTATTCCATTATCTTTATACTTCTATCCTTACTGTCAGTAACACTCTGTAGTAATTACCATAGCTTAGTAGTAAGTTTTAAAATCGGGAAATGTGAGTCTCCAATTTTGTTCCTGTTTTTTCAAGACTGTTTTGGTTACTCTAGATCCTTTGCATTTCCATATGAATTTTAAGATCAAATTCTGTAAATTCCCCAAATAAAGCCTCCTGAGATTTTGATAGGTTCTATGCTGCATCTGCAGATGAGTCTGGGCACTTAACAACGTTAAGTCTTCCAATTCATAAACATGGATGTCTTTCCATTTTTTAGGTCTTCATTTTCTTTCAACTATGTTTTATAGTTTTCAGGGTGTAAGTCTTGCCCCTCTATTGTTGAATTTATTCCTAAATATTTTACTGTTTTTGATGCTATTTTAAAAGGAATTGTTTTCAAATTTCTTTTTCAGTAGATTAGTGGTTGCAAAGGGGGTTGAAATGAGGGGATTTGGGGGTGACAGCTAAGGGGTACAGGGTTTCTTTTTGGGGTCATAAAAAGTTCTACAATGGACAGTGGTGGTGGTTACACAAGTCTGCGAATATACTAAAAACCACTGAATGATACACTAAAATGGATAGATTTTATGATATGTGAATTCTATCTCACTAAAGACGTTACTCAGAGAGAGACAGAGAGAACCCTATTGAGTAGATAAATTCTTTGCATTTTGTACTTTTTCATTTATCTCAATAGGAAAGAGGGTCCATTTCCCTAGGCCAATGTCAAAAAGACAGTGCTTAAGACTGATGATTCACTTGGAAATCTTAACTCCCATTAAATTAGTCTGAAACAAAGTCTGATTGCCATAATATTAAACTAGGGAAGGAAAAAAACAACAGCAACAACAAAAAACACCTCTGTTTACTTTTATAATGTTGATCAAGTACATTTTAGATCGACAAAAAACCTACCCATTAAACAAACCAACTAAAGACTGCTACAATGATTTCAAAATTATTGGAATAGTCTCAACTGAAATCCCTGCTTCCTATGTTGACCCAAACTCAAATTATTCTTAAAACATTATCAAAATCCTTTTTGATAATATCTCAAGGGTCTCCACTACACAGACTGCTTTCTTTGGAGTTCAAAACACAAAATAAAATTTCTCTTGAGCTACTTTACCGAATTTATCACCCAAGTATGGTTTTACTGAACCTGACCCAGACCACCACGTAGCAATTTTTGCCTCTGGGCCTTTCTTCCTGTTGCATGCTGTCCTCTTTCTGTGACATCTAAGCAGTATTTTTCGGAGCCAGAATGTGGGTTCAACAATAGTGCATGCTTTACAATAGTCAAGACATGGAAGCAACCTAAATGTCCATCGACAGATGAATGGATAAAGAAGATGTGACATACACACACACACACACACACACACACACACACACACAATGGAGTACTACTCAGCCATAAAAAAGAATGAAATAATGCCATCTGCAACAACACAGATGGAACTAGAGATTATCATACTAAGAGAAGTAAGTCAAAGACAAGTATCATGTTATATCACTTATATGTGGAATTTTTTTTAAAAAATGACACAAATGAACTTATTTACAAAATAGAAACAGACTCACCAGACATAGAAAACAAACTTACGGTTACCAAAGGGGAAGGTGGGGGGAAGGATAAATCTGGAATTTGGAATTAACAGATACACACTACTATATATAAAATAGACAAACGTTGGGAATGATATTCAGTATCTTAAAATAACCTATAATGGAAAAGAATCTGAAAGAGAATATATATATTACATATAATCACTTTGCTGTACAACTGAAACATTGTAAATCAACTATACTTCAATAAAAAAATAAAAATTCAAAAACAAAAAAACAAATAAAAAAAATAGTGCATGGCCCAGAGTAGGTGTCCAGTCAATACCCGCTGAGAGCTCTACTTCTTATTTCATGCTAGACTCTGTCCTAAGCACGTCACCTATGCAACCTCCTGTAATCCTTCCACAAGCCCCAGGAAGAAACTAAGGGTCTAAGAAGTAACCTACCCAAGACTGCACACAATGAACCACTGTCTGGTCACTGAAATTCTACTCATTCTTTCGGTTACAGCTCAAATCTTATTTTTTCCCTGTTAGGCCATCAGTGATTTCTCCTTTCTCTGAACTTCTAAAGGACTTCCTGCCTTTGACACATATCTGTACCACCCTGAACTGTATTTTTAAAGTAGACTTTAGTCTTTAGAGCAGTTTTGGGTTCACAGCCAAATTGAGTGGGAGGTAGAGAGATTTCCCATATTCTCCCTGACTCAGCCTTCCCCACCATCAACATCCCTCACCAGAGTGCCATCTTTATTACAATGGATGAACCCACACAGACACATCATTATCACCCCAAGTCCATAGTTTACCTTAGAGTTCACTGTCAGTGCTGTACATCCTGCGGAGTTGGACATACACACCATCATAGTATCACACAGAACAGTTTCACTGCCCGAAAAATTCTGTTTCGCTTATTCATCTTTTCCTCCCCGCTAATTCCTGGCAATCACTGATGTTTTTAACTACCTCTACAGTGCTGTCTCTTTCAGAATATCATATGGTTGGAATCATACAGTACGTAGCCTATTCAGATTGGTTTCTTTCACTTAGTAATATGCATTTAAGGTTCCTCCTTGTCTTTTCATGACTTGATAATTCATTTCCTTTTAGTACTGAATAATATACCATTGTCTGGATGGACCACGGTTGCTTTCAAGTTCTGGCAATTATGAATAAAACTGTAATAAACATCTGTCAACAAAAGAATTAATCAATAGTCAATCTAAGAAAGAAACAGACAATTTGGTTTGAGCCAACCTAAGAATTATAACCCAAGAGACAGTCTTTCAGAAAGCTATGAGGACTGTTCCACCTTTTAGAGGTCAAGGCACAGTTATATAAGTTTTTGAGATGAAGGGTTATACATCAGAATAACATATTGACAGTTTCATAGTCCAACAAGGCCAGTCGTGGGTTACTGTGACCCCTTACAGCAGCGGTCCCCAACCTTTTTGGCACCAGGGTCCGGTTTCATGGAAGACAATTTTTCCATGGACGGGGGTGGGGAGATGGTTCAGGCGGTGATGCGAGCGATGGGGAGCGGCAGATGAAGCCTCACACGCTCGCCCTCCACTCACCTCCTGCTGTGCGGCGCAGAGGTTGGGGACCCCTGCCTTACAGGATTGAGAAAGGACTGTTATCTCCTAAGGAGTTACCTTGCTGGCGCCAGGGGAAATTGCTTTTTGTTTTGGCGAGTAGGCATTCCTGTGTCTTCTAAGGGGATCTAGTTAATGTGTAATGCAGATGCACAATGCTCATTAAAGGGGAGGGGGCAGTGGCTCAAAAGGGCAGAGAGAGAATTTTATGTTTAAAATTTTTCTTGTCCTGCCTTAAAAATAATTTTATTTCATCACATCCACGTGCAGGTTTTTGTTGTGGACATAAGTTTTCAACTCCTTTGGTTAAATACCAAGGAGCACAACTCCTGAATTATGGGGCAAGAGTATGTTTAGTGTTGCAAAAAAACTGTCAAACTATAGTCTAAAGTGACTGTACCATTTTGCATTCCCACTAGCAATGAATGAGAGTTCCTATCCTTCCACGTCCTCGCCAGCATTTGATGTTGTCAGTGTTTTTGGATTTTGGCCGTTCTAATAGGTGTGTCGTGGTATCTCATCGCTGTTTTAATTTGCATTGTCCTGATGCCTGTGATGTGGTGCATCTTTTCATACACCTATTTGCCACCTGTATATCCTCTTTGGTGAGATGTCTGTTTGGGTCTTCTGCCTATTTCTTAATTGGGTGGGTGAGTGGGTTGTTTTCTTACTGTTGAGTTTTAAGCGTTCTATGTACACCTGAAACTAAAATTATAAATCAACTATAACTCAATTTTTAAAAAGAAAAAGAAAAAATAAAAGAGTTTTATTATTTTGGATTATCAGTCCTTTTATCAATCAGACATATCCCTTGCAAACATTTTCTCCCTGTCTGTGGCCCTTGCATTGTTTTGGTTTTTTTTTTCACATTTTTATGTCTTACAAATTGGGCTTAAATATACTCAGTTATTTTGAGCAGCCATACTGCTTTCCTTGGGAAGTAATACTACCTAATGTTTAAAGTAACTTTAATGAAAATTCTTATCATCCATTTAGAAGACAATGGGTGGCCTTTCTGTTTAGTGGCAGCCATCAGTTAAGCCAGACAGGTGATTCGCAGTGTACTGGGAGCTATGGAGGAGAAAGAGGCTCATGTATCCCAAGCTCTCTAACCCCAACCTTGTCCCATAAACCATGCAACCTGGGTTCGAGGCTGGTCCAGGTTATGTCATTTATTGGATTTGTGTCTACTGTAGTGGACGCAAGTGCCCAGTTCCTAAGTGTGCAACCCACAGCAAACCTAGCCATCACGGTGCCACCCACCTGCAGTTTACATGGAGCCAGAACTGGACACCACTAGCACCCTACGAGTCCTGAACTCTTACTACACTGGTGAAAATTCCAAAACTAAATTCTCTCAAGTTATCCTCATTGAAGCAATCCATAAAATTATCAGAAAGATCAGAAGAAATCAGGGGTAACGCCAAGCCAACCCATAAACACAGGGAGATTCGTGCCATAACATCTCCTGACTACAATCCTGTGGCTTTGGAAAGGAACACAAGTTTCATGACACTAACAGCAGTTCTCGTGCTGTTGCTTGAAAAAGTCCCAGTACTCTCCAAATCCGCAATAACCACTAACTGAAGCAAGCTCTGTAAAATTCAAACCCAATAAATAATAATTTTTACTTAAAGTCAATATGGTAAAACAATTGACGTCTGCACCTTATTTCATGAATGTATTGTCAAAGTTATGAAAATTCAGATTTAACAGTGGTGCCAAGCCACTACAATGGGAAGACAGCAGTCTTTTCAACAAATGGTGCTGGGACAACTGAGTAGCCACATGCAAGAGAATGAAGTTTGGCCCCTACCTCACATTATATATAAAAGTTAGAAGAAATCATAGCCCTGATTAAATAAATCTTCACATCTGGGACAAAGCAGTGGTTGCTTAGATGTAGCATCAAACCCACAAGCAACAAAAGAAAAATAGGTAAGTTGGACTTCACTGAAATTAAAAACTTCTCTGCTTCAAAAGATACTATCAAGAAAGTGAGGGCTTCCCTGGTGGCGCAGTGGTTGAGAGTCCGCCTGCTGATGCAGGGGACACGGGTTCGTGCCCCGGTCCAGGAAGGTCCCACATGCCGCGGAGTGGCTGGGCCCGTGAGCCATGGCCGCTGAGCCTGCGCGTCCGGAGCCTGTGCTCCGCAATGGGAGAGGCCACAACAGGGAGAGGCCCACGTACCTCAAAAAAAATAAAAAAAGAAAAAAAAAGAAAGTGAAAAGACAAACTACAGGATGGGAGAAGATATATATAAATCAAGTATTTATAAAATCTGGTAAGGGACCTGTATTCAGAATATATAAAGAACTCCTACAAACCAACAATAAAAAGACAACCCAATTAAAATATAGGCAAAGGATCTGAACTGACATTTCTCCAAAGAAAATATACAAATGGCCAATAAGCCCATAAAAGATGCTCAACACCAGTAACCATCAGGGTGATACATATAAAAACTACAATGAGATACCACTTCACACCCACTAAGATGGCTAAAATAAAAAAGATAAGACAAATGCAAGGGTTGGCAAGGATGTAGAGAAACTAAAACACTCATACATTGATGGTGGGAATGTAAAATGGTACAGTCACTGTGGAATACAGTTTGGAAGTTCCTCAAAATGTTAAGCATAGAGTTGCCATGTGAACAAACAATTCCACTACTAGGTATGCTAAAGAGACTTGAAAACATATGGCCACACAGAATCTTGTACACGAATGTTCATGGCAGTGCTATTCTTAATAGCCAACAAGTAGAAACAACCCAAATGTCCATAATCTGATGAATAGATAAATAAAATGTGGTACAGCCATACAATGGAATATTATTCATCCATAAAAAGAAGCACTGATATATAATCTATGCTACAGCACAGATACACCCTGAACATTTTATAAGTGAAAGAAGCCAGACATAAAGTACCGCATATTGCATGATCCCATTTATATGAAGTGTCCAGAATAAGCAAATCCATTGCTACAGACTGAATGTTTGTGTCCCCTCAAAATTCACACGTTAAATCTTAACACCCAGTGTGATGGTATTTGGAGGTGAGGCCTTTGGGAGGTGATTAGGTCATGGGTGGAGCCCTCGTGAATGGGATTAGTGCCCTAATAAAAGAGAGCTCCTTTGCCCCTTCAGCCACAGAAGGACATAGTGAGAAGATGGCCATCTATGAACCAGGAATTGGGCCTTCACCAGACACCAAGTCTGCTGGTGCCACTTCCGAGACTCCAGAATTATGAGAAATAGATTTCTGTTGTTTATAAGCCATCCAATTTTATGGCATTTTGTTATAGCAGCCTGAACGGACACCTATAGAGACAGAAAGTAGATTAGTGGTTTCCAGAGGCTGGGGATAAAGAGAGGAATAGGGGTGACTGCTAAAGTATGTGGGGTTCCTTTTGGGGGTGATGAAAATATCCTAAAATTAGATGGTAATTGGTTATACAACTCCATGACATACTGAAAACACTGAACCATACACTTGAAAGGGTAAAGTTGATGGTATGATAACTATATATCAATTAAAAAATTAAATGCAATAGTGATTTGAGGACTAATGGAAGTGGTATTTGTTCCTCATAAGACATACCCTGCAGTCTTAGCTTTATCTTATTAGAGAGTTATAGGACACTGTTTTAAAATGCCACATTGTGTGGAATAACAAGTGTCAATAAATTCTTTGAACTAGCTCAACAGACACAATAAATCAACAAGAAAAACAAACAATAGCGCAAAGCAGATCCCTTCTGTTCATTACTCATCAAGTCATATCAATTCATCCTTTGTCATATCTTTGAAATCTGTTCTTTCCAGTCCCGCTGCTGCTGCTAATTCCAAGCCACTCTTGTCTCCTGTCTGGGTTATGACAATAGGCTCTGGCATCTCTTTTCTAGAATTCATTTTAATCATGAAATAATTATTTGTTGGCTAAATGAATGAAACACTATTACCCCACACACACATAAACCTCTGAGCTCAGCACTGCTTACAAAATACAATATAACGTCCTCCCCGTCCACCCTGCCCCCGCAAAAAGAAAGAGAGAGTGAGAGAGAGAGAAAGAAAGTATAAACGCCTAGCATCTAGCATGTAAAGCTTACCATAATCCTGTCCTACCCATTTTCTGGTCTTATCACCCGTCCGGCCCATAAAGCTCTTCCCCTTCGGTCAGACTACTGCTGTGCCTCTCCCGTTGCGGAGCACAGGCTCCGGACGCGCAGGCTCAGCGGCCATGGCTCACAGGCCCAGGCGCTCCGCGGCACGTGGGATCCTCCCGGACCGGGGCACGAACCCGTGTCCCCTGCATCGGCAGGCAGACTCTCAACCACTGCGCCACCAGGGAACCCCTCTCTCAAGCTTTTTTAAAAATATTATTTTATTGAAGTATAATTGATTTACAATGCTGTGTTAATTTCTGCTGTCCAGCAAAGTGATTCAGTTATACATATATATATATTCTTTTTCATATTCTTTTCCATTATGGTTTATCACAGGATATTGAAAATAGTTTCCTGTGTAATACAGTAGGAACTTGTTTATCCGTTCTCTATATAATAGTTTGCATCTGTTAATCCCACACTCCCCATCCACCCCTCCCCCACTGCCCCTCCCCCTTGTGATTTTTTAACGCTCTGCTTTGCTTGAGACCCTCCCACTGCCCTCCTCCTCCTCTTCATCCGTCCACATCTCTGCTTCCAGTTCAAGTCTCCCATCTCCTATCATCTGTCCCCTATCGTTTACTGCCCTGTTGAGTTACTTACATTTTTTATTACTTATATACCTCTCCAAACAGATTTTAAACTGAAAGCAGGATCCACGACAGAAATGAATCTAAGATTAACATCTCGCTCAATAAACTCCACCACATGGAATCAGATTTCAAAATGAGCTGTACAGACAGATCACAAGAATTCAGAGAAACACAATATTATTGTGGGAATGCTAAGAAAGGTGGTTTTTGTTTGTGTAAGTGTGGGTTTCAAAGGATGGGTAGGTTTTGGATTTATGGAGAGGAAATATTGTCAGATCAGAGCGGGCTGGCAGGGGCAAGGAGGCATACCCGGGATCCATTGCTTGCATTTCGCTGGGAGGACCTAGACACAGATACAGATTGAATCTTTAAAATGCAATTGATTAGTTTTTTTGTCTTCAGAAGCCTTTCAGATTTTTACACTATTCTTCAAAATAATGTTGGAAAGGGCTTCCGTGGAGGCTCAATGGTTAAGAATCCGCCTGCCAATGCAGGGGACACGGGTTCGAGCTCTGGTCCGGGAGAATCCCACATGCCGCGGAGCAACTAAGCCCGTGCGCCACAACTACTGAGGCTGCGCTCTAGAGCCCACGAACCACAACTATTGAAGCCCGCACACCTAGAGCCCGTGCTCCGCAACAAGAGAAACCACCGCAATGAGAAGCCCGCGCACGGCAATAAAGAGTAGCCCCCGCTCACCGCAACTAGAGAAAGCCCACGCGCAGCAACGAACACCCAACGCAGCCAAAAATAAATTTATTTCAAAAATAAAAAAGAATGTTGGAAAGTAAACTAGCATTGATCCACTTAACTCGAGGTTTGCACAGACACCATCAAAAGTCTGTTTTCAGTCTGTTACTCACCTGTGATAGGATTTGGGGTTAACTTTTCTGCAAACCTACCTGCATGGATCTTTTTATCACACTACTATTCTCTGCTCACTCAACTTAAATCTCCAACAGGAGAGTATGTGTGCAGCAGAAAGAGGCTCATTCTTCCTATTATAATATTATCCCAAATGCTTAAAGGATGTGTGGCCTTCACATGATAGCATACAAAAGGACTTACACCCTGAAGAAAAAAAAACAAAGCACTGAGAACTATATTCAATATCCTGTGATAAACCGTAATAGAAAAGAATATGAAAAAGAATGTATATATGTAGAACTCAATCACTTTGCTGTACAGCAGAAATTAACACAACGTTGTAAGTCAACTATACTTCAATAAAAAAAAAAAAAACCAAACCATGAATTTATGAAGCCTGGCAACTAAAAAACAAACAAAAAAAACCACATACACACATGTTCATGGACATGAATTAGTGAAAGTCAGTTTGGAAAGCGGTGGTGGGAAACCGAGGGATAACTGCTGATGCTCCTTGACCCTGCGCCATTTTTCCCAGCAGCAGCTGAACGCACACCCTGCCTTCTCTGTGGTCTAGACCAGGTGGCCTGAGCTCTGGCTGTAATCTCAAGTGTTTTGAGCAGGGGGCATGAAAACACAGCTCTTCAGAAATGGATCTTCTACTAAGTGATCATGATTAAACCACCGTGGAGATGAAACAACTTATCACAGGTTGAGAGCTGGAAACCTGCCCCTTTCTTCCCCTACAGCCTAAAGCTCTCTCAGGGTTGGAGGTGGGGACATCTTGCTGTCAGGACCCCTTGTCTCTTCCTCCCACATAAATCCACACCCCCTTACAGGCAACCCCTCTAACCCAGCACATAGGGGTGATGGGGAGAGGGAAAAAAGGAAAGGGGAAGAGGGGGAGAGAGACTGCACTACATTTTAGGAGGGAAATAAATTAGCATTCTCCACCTTCTGTCCTAATATATTAAATACCCCCCAAATTTTTCATTAAATGCACAACTTGTACTAGAAGAAAAACTAATATGATATGTGCAAGCTGTCAGAGTTCCTGGTATTTAATTTCACCACTCACCAAAAACGGTTCAATGAACTTAATACCCTGGTATTAGAATCTTTTTCTTAGAGTGGAATTCGTAAGAGATGATAGGTTTTCTATATAACATTATTTTCACTGCCCAAGGTTATAATGCCAACTTTAAAATGCCACATTCACAAAAGTCTACTAGGCTTTAATCCTATAAAGATGTTATGAAGGTCTTAAATAACAGCTATGCTCTAGATCAGAAACTGGCAAACTATGGTCTGGAGGCCAAATTTTGTGAACAGGCCTACTGCCTGTTTCTGTAAATAAAGTTTTATTGGAACACAGCCACACCCGTATGTTTACTCAGTGTCTGTGGCTACAATGGTAGAACTGAAGAGTTGCAACAGAGACCAACTCTTGGCCAGCAAAGCATCAAATATTTACTGTCTGGGCCTTTCAGAAGGTTGCCAGCACCTGCTCCAAATGCACAGTAGTATTGACTGTACATACATAATAACCTCAATGGACAAACTTCTTGGGGATTCATGGAGTCAGAAAAACATAGCCCCAAAACACTACCCTGGCTTCTGACTACTTATTCATTTATTTCTATGTATGTTAAACACAAACAAAATTCAGTGAAACTCATGCAGCACATACCCACCAAACCTGAACCAGATGTAAGAAACAATCGTCCCCCAAGAACACCAAGAAGCCTTCCTTTTGATCTTCATAGCAATCTGTGTTGTAGTCTACTGAAAAATGTTTGCAGGTTACAAGTAGAAAATGATAGAAAACTTCCATGTGTGTCTCTGAGCTTCTGGGCATTCAAAGCACTCTGCTGAGTTTTGGCTCAGAAAAACCCCTCTGCCGCTGTTGGGAGCGGGGAGCAGAAAGTGCCGCTGGAAGACCTCCACTTACCAAAGGGCCAGTGAGGGCTCTCCAAGAGCCGGGATGGCTCCCAGTTCATTTCACCTACAAAACACTGTGTGAGTATGAGAAGCCCTTCCCTAAAACCACCGGGAAAAAGGACCCCTGTCTGGAATAAGTGAGACTTTGAGGCAAAGAACACTCTCAAGCCAGTCATTTGGAGAACTTTAGAAACAGAGAGCACTCACAAAATGCTAACTTTCCTATAGACGTTAGGACCTAAGAAGGTCAGAAATACATACAGGAAAGCAAATTTAAGTGCCGTTCTTTACAAGTTCAGTTTTGGACGGCCAGGAAGATGACCGACACAAGCACCTGATAGCAAAGGGTCTCAAATTCACCACCTTCCTCAAAACCAAAATGTTCCTTGCCCAGATCCCCATTCCAGCTGAACCCTAGCTAAGGCCTACTCTTTCTAGCCGCCCTTGACTTCTACCCCAATCTAAGGTATGATCACTTGGATCACTCTGGGCTCTACCTCTGCCCTTGATTTCTCCACCTCTGGACAACAGGTATAACCTTCCTCCCTCAAGTGCACTCCTCTTTGCCTAACCACCTTCCAGCCTCACCTGGATGTACTCAATAAAGACACCTGCTATTATTATTAACCTATCTTAATAACTATTACTAACACCACTAGCACTTATCAAGGACTTACTCTATGTCTCCCAATGTGACAGTGATCTTACTCACTGAAGTTCACACACTTCTGATGTAGGTTATATTTATCTCCATTTTACAAACATGGAAAGAGAAATAGGGAGGTTAAGTAACTTGCTTAAGATAATACGTCTAATACAGATGGCCAGCGGGCACATGAAAAGATGTTCAGCATCACTAATTATTAGAGAAATGCAAATCAAAACTACAATGCGGTACATACCACCTCACACCGGTCAGAATGGCCATCATTAAAAAGTCTTCAAATAACAAATGCTGGAGAAGGTGTGGAGAAAAGGGAACCCTCCTACACTGTCGGTGGGAATGTAAATTGGTACAGCCATTATGGAGAACAGTATGGAGGTTCCTCAAAAACTAAAAATAGGGCTACCATATGATCCAGCAATCCCACTTCTGGGCACATAACCAGACAAAACTATAATTTAAAAAGATACATGCACCCCTATGTTCATAGAAGAACTATTCACAATAGCCAAGACATGGAAACAACCTAAATGTCCACTGACAGAGGAATGGATAAAGAAGATGTGGTACATACATACAATGGAATATTACTCAGCCATAAAAAAAGAATGAAATAATGCCATTTGCAGCAACATGGATGGACCTAGAGATTATCATACTGAGTGAAGTAAGTCAGAAAGACACATACCATATGATATCACTTATATGTGGAATCTAAAAGACACAAATGAACTTATCTATGAAATGGAAACAGACTCACAGAGAACAGACTTGTGGTTGCCAAGGGGGAGGAGGGATGGAGTGGGAGTTTGGGATTAGCAGATGCAAACTATTATCTATAGGATGGATAAACAAGGTCCTACTGTACAGCACAGGGAACTATTTTCAATATCCTGTGATAAACCATAACAGAAAAGAATATATATATGTATAACTGAATTACTTTGCTGTACAGTAGGAATTAACACAACATTGTAAATCAACTATACTTCAATAAAAGAAATTTTTTTAAAAAGATAATACATCTATTAAGTGGTGGGGTCAAGACTCCAACCCTAACCTTTCAAGTACAGCTAATCCTCATTATTTGTGAATTCGGTATTTGCGAATGCGCCTACTTGTTAAAATATGCTTGTGACCCCAAAATCAATACTTGTGGCACTTTTCTTGCCATTCATAGACACACGCAGAGTGACATGAGCAGTAACTTGTCACCCAGTGTGCACATTCCCAGCTGAGGTTGAACAGGTGATATTTTGCCTTCTTGTTTCAAGTGTCATACTATCAATATATACAAGTGTCCTTTCTGTGGTCTATTTAGTGCCACATTTTCATACTTTTGTGCTTTTGTTGGTGATTTTGCTATTTAAAATAGCCCCGAGGTATAGCGTTGAAGTGCTATCTAGTGTTCCTAAACTCAAGAAGGTGATGTGCCTTACAGAAAAATCACGTGTGTTAGATGAGCTTCATCCAGGATGACTTACACAGGGGTTGGCCATGAGTTAAATGTTAATGAATCAGCAATTACCTTAAATAAGATGTCAATGGCCAAACCCTGTGCCATTGGAGAAGTAGAGATGATTGAGCCTCTGCCTCTTCAGCAGCAGCAAAGACAAGAAAATGGGTAATACAAATAAGGTTCTGAAGACACTGCTATAGGAAGATGAGAAGGGGGACTGGCCTCTGCAGAGCAGGAAGGGCAGCGGGAGGGGACTCTATAGAGAAGGAACATACATGAAGACATGTTTGGGAGGCACGGTGCATTCAGGGCAAAGTGTGTGCTTCTATGGGATGCTTGGTTCAGGAGCAAGAGGAAAGGCTACAGCCAGACTGAAAAAGGTCTTATCTGCAAGGCTCAGGAATTTAGACTTTAGAACCTGGGCAACCAGGAGCCAGACTTTGTTAGGAAGCTATAAACCCTGGTACTGGAGTAGAAAATGAGAAGGAAAGGGGAGAGGCAGGAGGCAGGAAGACTGACCTATGTGGAGTTTGTTTGAAAAGTCTAAGGAGGTCTTATTCTACTTCTCCCCACCCCTGCGGCAGCTAGCACAGTGCCTTGGGTATAGTAAGAGAAGATGATGTTGAACTAAACTGACTCTAAGAGAAAAAGACCTAAATTTCTTACGAAGTGCTTTCCTGCTTTCTAAGGCATAAAATCCTTTCTCAAGATAAGGAAAAAAAAAAAAAGAAGAAGCCACGTGGTGTACACTCTGACAATGCCTTTCACACCATTCTATATATAGCGAAGACCTTGAAGAACGCTGCTTCTCACAAATTTTCCGCCTTTGTTTTATCACATTTTCACTGTCTCAAAATATTGGTGGGAAGAGTTAAAAAACCTGCAAAGCAAATATCCTGACCAGAGGATGCCACATCTATATTTTTAATAATGAAACCAAGGAAAGGGTTTAATACATAGATAATGCCAGTTCAGTGTTTCTTCAAAAAACTTGGACTTGCACCAAGATACAAATCTCCTATGCTTATTCCCAGTAACTAAGACCTGTTCCAGAAGTTGAATGCAATCTACTATTGATTGTAATTGCTATCAAAATTCCAGCTTTTTTTTTTTGCATAAATTGACAAGCTGAGCCTAAAATTTATATGGGAATTCAATGGACCTAGAAGCCAAAACAATCTTGAAAAACAGAACAAAACTGGAGACTCACATCAATTTCAAAACTTATGACTAAGCCATGGTAATCAGGACGGTGTGGTACTGGCATAAGGTAGACGTATATATAGATCAATGGACTAGAATTGGGAGCCCACAAATAAACCTTTACATTTATGTCAATTGATTTAGGACAAGAGTGCCAACATAATTCAATGGGGAGACCATAGTCCTTTCAACAAATTGTGCTGGGATACCTGAATATCCACACACAAAACAATGAAGTTGGAGCCTTCCCTCATACCATACACAAAAATTAACTCAAAATGGTTGGATCATGGACTTCAATGCAAGAGTTAAACTATAAAACTCTTAGAAGAAAAATAGGACTGAATATTTATGAGGTACCTTAGCTTTTGCCAGTGGTTATTTAGATATAAATTTTTAGATGCCAAAAGTGACAAAAGAAATAATATATAAATTGTACTTGATCAAAATTTAAAACTTCTGTGTATGAGGACACTATAAGTAAAAAGATAATCCACAGAATACTTCAAAACTATTTGAAAATATATGAGACCTGTATACAGAATATATAAAGAACTCTTACAAATCAACAATAAAAAGATAACCAATTTAAAAATGGGCAAAGGATCTGAAGAGCCATTTCTCAAAAGAAAATATACAAATGGTCAATAAGTACAGGAAAAGATGTTCATCAGAGAAATGCAGATCAAAACCACATTTAGATACTACTTCATAACCATTAGGATGGCTACAATAAATATGACATTAACAAGTACTGGTGAGAATACGGAGAAATCGGAACCCTTTAACATCACTG
This sequence comes from Aethalodelphis obliquidens, assembly GCF_003676395.1. NCBI lineage: Eukaryota > Metazoa > Chordata > Mammalia > Artiodactyla > Delphinidae > Aethalodelphis > Aethalodelphis obliquidens. The sequence continues at coordinate 5,714,793 of NW_020837974.1, forward strand.
GTGGGATTGTAGAATGGTTCGGCCACTTTGGAAAAGGGTTTGGCGGTTCATCAGAATGTTGAACATTGAGTTGCATATGACCCAGCAATTCCACACTTAGGTGTATACCCAAGAGAATTGAAAATGTATGTCAACATAAAAACTTGTGCATGAATTTTCATTAGCAGCATTATTTATAATAGCCCCAAAGTAAAAACAATTCAAATGATGAATGAACTAACAAAATATGGCATATCCGTACAATGAAATATTATTCTATCATTCGGCAAAAAAAAAAGGAATGGACTGCTGATACATACTGCGACATGGATGAACCTTGAAAACATTATGCTAAATGGAAAAAAAAAAAAAGACCACACGTTGTATTATTCCCTCGATATGAAATGCCCAGAAAAGGTAAAAATAGATTTCAGGGGCTGGGGGGAAGGGATTGCTAACAGGTACAGGGTTTCTTTTTAGAGTGATGAAAATGTTCAAAAATAAGATAGTGGTGATGGTTGTACAACGCCATGAATACACCAAAGGCCACTGAATTGCATGCTTTTTACTTTTAAAAGGTGGATTTTATGGTACTGAATTATATCTCAGTAAAGCTGTTTTATATATATCTGATGGTACCCACCTATTGTTTATGAACTAAATTGGCATCTGTGTTGATGGGTTATTTTCCCTTCTATAAACAATCAATTTAAGATTTATTTGGAAGAATACGGAACCAAAAAATCATCACAAAGGTGAGGTGAACAGCACAGAGATATGACTCTAGGAAAGATTTTTAACCTTAAATAATGCCAACATGCTTTACTCTTTCTAAATATATAGGATAAAATCTATTTTAAAACTGCCAAGCTAAGCTCTTCAGTTTGATCAACAGTCCCTGTTTTTACAAAGTCCAGAGCTATTCAGGCATGTGGGCTAAATAACAACAAAGGGGGAGAAAAGTACGTGGTAAAGACATGGGCTGTAACAACTTAATCAGTTGGGACAGAATGGAAGTACAGCCGTTTATTTCCTGTGTTCAGAGGGTTTGAAGCAAATTATGCTTAAACCTCAAAGAGTTTTATTTGCCTTTTATTTTAAACAATTGGTCCAGGATCATTATTAATAACTGAGGCTTATAAATATCAAATAGTCACTTAAATATACTGAGGTTAGCAACAGGCCAGATGGCAGGAAATCTGTGAATTTAGTCCTGGAAAGATGTTGCACTTCAGTAAAAAAGGAAGAGAGCAACAAGAGCCTCAATATAAAAATGCAAATTGCAAGTTCTGAGCCCAACATTATAGAAATATATATCCAGCCTTCCCAGGTGATGTGTATAAAGGAGCACATTGATTTGAATATGTTTTATATCTTTGTTAGAACAACAATCATTAACTCATAGCCATAGTTTAGAAGTTAATACTAGAAACATTCTATCAATGATCAAACTGAGGCTTAAACAGAAGATTTCCTGATATGGGATGAGGAAGAGATGAAATTCAGCCACACCCTGTGAAGCAACAAGAATTTTCAAAGTCAGAGAGAGATATAAAACAATCCGCATCAAATTTTAGATCCAAGAAACAATGGCCAGAGATAAACCTGGTAGGAAAAAGAACTCTTTACTTAGTAAAGTGATTTTGAGACTTTTTTTTTTTAGTAATTAGAGGAAGAAGTTTTTTATCTCACTCAATAAAATTTTCAGCCATTTATTTCCATTTTAGAATTCAGTTCGATCTTCTGAAAAGTTACCAGTGAACTTGATTCTTGTTGAGGAGCAATGCTATTGTTATGTCCTGAAGAAATCTGGGGTCCAGGGTGGGGGATAGTGATAAGAATGTCGCATCAACGTGACATGCAGTTTCCACTAATTTAAAAACTAAGGTACCATGTTCCTGGCTCACATTTGGATTGGAAGTTCAGACATACAAATAAATACACTACAGGAGACAGGCACAATTAAATTTCAAACTGAAACACAATACATATATTTAATCTATTGTATGAGGTACAATCAATTTCTGTAAATGGGGGTAGCAATTCCACATCTGAAGGTCCAGAGATTTTAATCTCACACTAAAGGGGAAAAAAATGATATATACAAAAACACAGAATAATTTAGTTTATCTCATTTTGCATTTCCATATCTAGGCAAGTTCAAAGACTTTTAATATGCTATTATGGGGGGTAAATAAAATATGATATTATGGTGTGCATTTGAAAATTTGTAATACGGCATCACAAGTTGCCTTTTACAGGCACATACTAGGATTCTGATCCCATTTAAATCTATAATCTACACAAAATTTAGGCAAAATATGATCTTCTATAAACAGTAACTTGAAATGTCTATATCTAATTCTAAAATCTCGCTGATGTTTTAATGGAATCATCTCAATATTTTTCTGTTCTTTGTATATATTACTAACATCCTATACATCTGTCTCTAAAGAGTTTTGAAAGAGAAAATGTCTACTCAATAGTCATGTGAATATTACAACAAAGGCATGCCATATGACGGGAAGGGTGTTATCTTCCTGGAGTCACTGGTTAAAGAAACCTAGGACTAGGGAGGAAAAGATCTGGTAGAAATTCAATAATGGAGCAGGGACTATACCCTGGTCTAATGTGCAGATGTGATACTTATAAACAAAAGTGGGTGGAGGACAATCATACAAAAGCTAAAACTACAGACACCTGCTACCTTTAAACCGAGTCTATGCAAACCTGGAAGTTCTCACAGCGTAGCTACACCGTCCTGCAAAAATAAGTAGACATTGAGAAGTATACTGTATTATGTGGAGAAACCAAAGGAACTAAAAATAGAAAACTCAAAGAGGAGAAAGGAAGGGAAAGATATTGTCAATTGCGCAGGCTCAGCGGCCATGGCTCACGGGCCCAGCCGCTCCGCGTCATGTGGGATCTTCCCGGACCGGGGCACGAACCCGCGTCCCCTGCATCGGCAGGCGGACTCTCAGCCACTACGCCACCAGGGAAGCACGATATTGTCCATTTTTCAGCCTAATCTCTTTTGTGCTTCTTTATTATTTTATTTATTACCACATGCAAGGTATTAACTTTTTTTAAATAGAAATTTTGAGAATAAAGTGAAGTTGCTCGATTTCCCTACATATAGATCTGTTTCTAATATGAAAAACAAATTAGAAAACATTAGTATGATCCCATGACAGTAGAATATGGTGACAACAAAATGACAGCAATAAATGTTGATCTAGGCCTAGAACAAAATCTGTAGGCTCACATTCCTCACTCTGTAATCAATAGTCATGGGTTAATAGCGGGACGGTGTGGGGCAGGGGTAGGATAGGCAGGCAGCTTTCACTTTCTATAGCAAATAATTCTATAATTTAAAAATTGAGTGTATATTACTTTTGTCAGGGATTCTAACGATAAAGAATATTAACTAAAACATATATGCTCGGGAAAAAAAATTGAAACAAAATCAGTAAAAGGTTAATAATAGTATTTCTGGGTGAGAGAGAGAAGAATGGGCAGGTTACTTTTTTCTTCATATTTTTCTGTTTTTTCCCAAATATTGTACAAAGAGGATATATTCCTTTATAATGGGAAACTCGTATTATTTTTAATGATTTTTAAGAATATATTCAGATGAAAATCTTCTAATACAGGCATGTTGACCCACCATATCCTTAAAGGCACTCAGCTTTATAGAATATCAAAATACAATATTTATATCAATTCTAAGGCCTGCATTTTAATGTCTCTGAAGTTGAGATGCACTTACAATCAGCCAGTGACAACTAGGATGTAGTTGTCATTACCCGTGTGTGTGTGGAGATCAAAAGTAACAGCATTAATACTTAGAGAGATAACAGAAAGCTAAACATAGAATTACCATATGACCCAGCAATTCTACTCCTAGGTATATATACCCAAAGGAATGGAAAGCGGGGACTCAAATCATACTTGCACTCCCATGTTCATGGTAGTACTAGTCACAACAGCTAAAATGTGGAAATAGCCCAAGTTTCCATCAACTGACTAATGGATAAACAAATTACAGTATATTCATACAATGAAATATTATTCAGTCATAAAATAAAAGGGAATTCTGACACATGCTACAACATGAATGAACCTTGAAAATACTATGCTAAGTGAAAGAAGCCACATACAAGATGACAAATAATATATGGTTCCACTTTTAAGAAATATTTAGACTGGGCAAATTCATAGAGACAGAAAGTAAATTAGAGGTTCCCGGGGGGGTTGGGAGAGGGGGAAATGAAATGGTATTACTTAATGGTTTGAGGTGATTAAAAAAAGTTTTCGAAAGAGATAGTGGTGACAGTGGTGATGGTTGCCACTGAACTGTATACTTAACTTTTGTTATATACATTTTACCACAGTTTTTAATTAATAATATACGAAAATGCACTGAATTTCACACTTAAATGGGAGAATTGTATGGTATGTGAATTTTATCTCAATAATGTGGTTTTTAAAAACTTAGACGTAAGAATGGACCACTCTTCTTGTGGTTGCCAAGGGGGAGGGGAGAAGGAGAGATATGCACTGGGAATTTGCAGTTGGTAGATGCAAACTATTACATTTAGAATGGATAAACAAGGTCCTACTGTATAGCACAGGGAACTATATCCAACCTCCTGGGATAAACCAGGAGGAGTAATGGAAAAGAATATTTCAAAAAGAATGTATAGGGCTTCCCTGGTGGCGCAGTGGTTGAGAATCTGCCTGCCAATGCAGAGGACACGGGTTCGAGCCCTGGTCTGGGAAGGTCCCACATGCCGTGGAGCAACTAGGCCTGTGAGCCACAACCACTGAGCCTGCGCATCTGGAGCTTGTGCTCTGCAACAAGAGAGGCCGCGACAGTGAGAGACCCGCGCACCGCGATGAAGAGTGGCCCCGGCTCTCCGCAGCTAGAGAAGGCCCTCGCACAGAAACAAAGACCCAACACAGCCAAAAATAAATAAATAAATAAATAAATAAAATTAAAAAAAAAAAGAATGTATATATGTGTAAAACTGAGTCACTTTGCTGTATAGCAGATACTGGCACAACATTGTAAATCAACTATACCTCAAATAAATAAATAAATAAATGAGGGAGGGAGGGAGGGAGAGAGGGAGGGAGGAAAACAAAAAAGAATGGACCACTCTTCCAAAAAAGTTCCATTGCCAACACTCCTTATGGCTAGCATGTAGAAATACACAAATATTGTTGACTCTGGGTCAAACAGTTCACTCAGAAGAGGTAAACACTGAATGTGATGATATTTTAGGAATTCTTTAATCTACTTTACTTATACTTTTTAATTATAATGCAGAATACAACATGATAAAAAATCTATACTTAAACAAGCCTCTCCTTCAATAGTATAAATAAAAATTATAGATAATAAAAAAGCACTGTCATTTAATTCACAGCATTTTTTCTCTTTTAGTGGTGCATATAATGACATCTCACAATCAATCTGGTTTGAGATTTGAGTTGAGACTTATTAAAAAGGATGAGGAAATGGGAGACATTTGCTTTTAATTTTCTAACAACTATGCCCACACCACCCAGCACCATATATATATGCCTGTGTGCATGTACACATGGGCCCTTTCCCTGACTTCCTGTGAAATTGAATATCAATTTTCATTCCAACAAAGTAATTTTTGGAAAGTAATTAAAAAAACATGGGGAAGAGTATTTAAAACTAATCCCAGTTTGCCAATTCAATGTTTGCTATTCCAAGTACTAAAATAAATGCATGGCCTTCATGTTAAGGTATGACAAAGCAGAAATCTGATACAGATATAATGTCTATTACTCAACTGAATCCATGACTCAGAGTATTTTAAATATACATATGGAAACTGGAGTCTTTTCATAACCAGACTACAAACGAGAAACTCGTGCCAAGACGTGACAAACACAAACCTTAAAAAGCTTCACAGATTTAAATCTTCCATTTAAAACACAAACTATGTTATCGATGCTTTGATATAATCCTGAAAATGCAGCAATGCTGAGTTTAAAATCCCAATAACATTTTCTGGTTTTGAGGATGGTAATCACTTGTTCTATTAATGGTAAACACACACTGTATAACACATACAAGTTCAAAGAGGGAATTCACAAATTGCTGGAGATAACTTTTGAGATTTCTTGTAACATATCTGTAACATATTTACAGTGGACATCTCTGGACACATAACTGGAAGAAAAGTCTTCTGAAACTTTAGAATTTTTACAATAACTTAAGAGTCAGTTTGGTCACTACAGAAGTAACATATGCTCATCACAGAAGTCAGAGTAAATAATAAAAGCACCTATAACCTCACCACCTAGCCACAACCCTTATGACTGTTTTCAATTGGAGTGTGTCCTTGTCAGAGAGCATGCAATGAAGTGGCTAAGTGCCACTTAGTTCTGAGCTCCCAGGTTTAAATCCTGCCTCTTCCACTTACTATCCCTGTGCCCGTCTGACAAATAGGAATAATAATAGCAGCTACTTCACTGAATTTTTAAATATAATTATCCTACCCATACAGTTTTGCTACCTGCCATTTTCACTTAATAGAATGTATGACAGTTTCCATGTGAGTAAATATTCTTCTATAAAATGTTTAAGGGTCACAATGCATTCCATTACATGGCTGTTCTATAATGTATTCTGATCCCTATCTCCAGATATTTAAACTGTTTCCAATTTTTTGCTATTATAAGGGGGCACTTACATGAGGAGATGCAAGGAGTGGAAGGTGGATATCTTAAATCTCAGTGACATTGACAAGGGCTGCACACAGACCAGGCTATCTGCCTATGAAATGGCTGTCGTGCTTCCTGAACACCCAGGCTACTCAGTTCTTGCCTTTTCTCAAGTTGGGTGCTTAGCCTTCTAGCCATTCTAGGAGTTCTCAGCAGCCTTCTAATAAATTTATCTGATGCTTAAATTAGCCCAACTCAGTTTCTGTTGCTTGTAACCAAAACACTTTACATATACACACAACATCATTCTCTTCCTTATTATTCCATTGCACACACACAAACAATAAGCTACACAACCAACCAACCTTCACAAGAGGCTACGTCCCAGGAAGCAGTCGGTAACTAGACAGCTGCAATGCGAAGCACCCAGGTTCTCAGACAGACATTTTTATTCCAGTAAATAAAGACTTCACAAGAGTCTTCGTGCACTTACAGGCCTAGGATGCTACAACTTCACTAATGCAAAATTACACAGAATATATCACCTACAGAAAGGCTAATCTAATCTTTCTCAGAGGAAAAAGCTCAAATTGCACATTATACCCAAATACTAATGCTATCAGGGACCTCCCTGGTGGCGCAGTGGTTAAGTATCTGCCTGCCAATTCATGGGATGCAGGTTCGATCCCTGGTCCGGGAAGACCCCACATGCCGTGGAGCAACTAAGCCCGTGTGCCACAGCTGCTGAGCCCGCAAGCCACAGCTACTGAAGCCCACGCGCCGAGACCCCATGCTCTGCAACAAGAGAAGCCACCGCAACGAGAAGCCCACGCACCACAACAAAGAGTAGCCCCCGCTCGCCTGCGTGCAGTAATGAAGACCCAACGCAGCCAAAAATAATTTTAAAAAGATACTAATGTTATCATCATAGTACTACTACTATTACTACTACTAGTCGCTAATATTTATATACCACTCTACTGTATGCCAGGCACTGTCGTAAATACTTTACATATTAGCCATTTAATCCTTGCAATAAATCTGGAAGTAGGTACTATTATCCCCATGTAATGTGTGAGGAAACTGAGGCATCAGAAAGATTGAGTAACTTGCCCAAGGTCACACAGCTATTCAGGATTCAAACTCAGGCAATCCAGCTTCAAAATCTTGTGTCCTTGCGACTTCTCTGGTGGCGCAGTGGTTAAGAATCCGCCTGCCAATGTAGGGGACACGGGTTCGAGCCCTGGTCCGGGAAGATCCCATATGCCGCAGAACAAGTAAGCCTGTGCGCCACCACTACTGAGCCTGCGCTCTAGAGCCCGCGAGCCACAACTACTGAGCCCGCGTGCCTAAAGCCCATGCTCCGCAACGAGAGAAGCCACTGCAATGAGAAGCCCTCGCACCCCAACGGACAGTAGCCCCCACTTGCTGCAACTAGAGAAAGCCCATGTGCAGCAACGAAGACCCAACGCAGCCATAAATAAATAAATAAATAAATAATCTTGTGTCCTTAACCACCATATTTACTGCATCTTGATTTCTGTCTTAGAATGACAGATGTTTGAGTTCTGCTCAAATATTGCATTTTTATTATTATTTATTTATTTGCAGTACGCGGGCCTCTCACTGTTGTGGCCTCTCCCGTTGCGGAGTCCAGGCTCCAGACGCGCAGGCTCAGCAGCCATGGCCCACGGGCCCAGCCACTCCGCGGCACGTGGTATCTTCCCGTACGCGAGCACGAACCCACGTCCCCTGCTTCAGCAGGCGGACTCTCAACCACTGCGCCACCAGGGAAGCCCCTACATTTTTATTATTATGTGTCATCGTTGGTACTTAAACAGCAAGAGGATACTTACCACACATATGGACTCCAATAAATACCCCATCTTCTACTGTAGCTTCTCTGGCCAAGACTAGGATCCCACACACAGAATTCATCATCCCCCTCCCCACAAACAAATGCCAAGTGCTGTTCCGCTTCTAAGCCTTCACTCAAGCTATTTCCATTACTTTAAGTGCCCTCCCACCCCCTCACCCTTCTACCTATTTCCATCCAGTAACGCAATGCCAAGTTTGAATGCCACATCCTCCACAAAGCTTCCTCAAGCCCATCCAGATGGAATGAATTTGCTGGCCCCCTATATACTTGTGATTCTGTTTACCTCCAGAGGAACATGTATTACAGTCTGCTAGTTTTCCTCCCCTTCCCTCCCCTCCCCATGTAAGAGTCTAGAAAGCAGGGACTACATCTGATCAACTCCCTTCTATTGTTTGGTATCCTCCACTGTATAGAAAAAAGTTATTGCAAGAAGTAGATGCTCGATTCATGACTACTGAAGTTAAGGAAATAAATCAAGGTTGTGAAGACTTCTCCGTCAAGACGGATTATCTAAGGAAGCAAATGGAAACTATCAAAGACTTAGAAAAACTTAGGCTATCGTTACACTACTCTAAGCCCCTGTAAATCTAAATCTAAAAACCTATCATTAGGAGACACTCTCATTTGTGAAATTTTATCTCAGTAGGTGCTTCTATGGTCTGAACGTGCACACCGTGGGAAATCAAGGAGGAAACTTTTTGGAAAACTATTCCAAATATTTGGTAAATATTGGGAACACAAGGTCACACGAACCACAAGGAAAAAGCCTACACTCTGGCTGCCGCCAGAGCCAGCCAGCAGAGGGTCTTCACTTTAGGCAAAGCAGGCTGGTGGCCAGCCCCCGAGTGATGAATCCATTGCCTTCTGAGATCTCTTTTCTTCCTTCAGATGGTTTTCCTCAAGTGATTTGTGGATTAAATCAAAGCTAAGAAGCTCTTGGCATGTTTTTTGTTACCTGCTCATCACTGCAGTGAAGATGACATATTATTCCCTTTGTATTTTTCCCAGATTGGATAAGTTATTGTGGGAAATGGTAGGGAGAAATCCAAATGTAGTTATAGTTATTAACCACATGGAAATAATATACTTAGATTCTGTGATCGGTTTATGGTAAAGGTGCAGTCCTGTGTCACCAAAAGGAATAGGATTTAACAAAGACAACCCACTGCCCACATCACCTGCACATCAAACACAGAAAGGGCTCTCCCCACCCTCACTGGGTGACCCATTAACTCCCCTGCCACGAGGAACCCTCGGTGGGAGCATCTCAAAGCATGCATTCTTTCCTGGAAACGAAAGCCTTACTTTAAAAAATATGAAACCTACATTGTGATCTTCCTGATTGGGCTTGGTTGATTCCTCATGATCCAGACTCATAAGGAGTTCCTGGAAATCCCTCGCACCGAACACAACAACAGGAAGACAACTGTTCTCAGACACAGAGGAAGGTGGATAATGGCCTCTAACAGTCCCGGCTGGAAAGGATCATTCTGTCCTGGCTGCAGGGCTGCCCTGTGCAATACAGGGCAGTTATAGGAAGGAAGCAATGTTAAGCTGGTCCCAGCCTTCCCAAAGCCAATTCCAAAGCAGCATCAAATGGTCTCCCCAGAGAAAAAAGTACCCTTAACAAAATCTCACTTGCTCTCTTGAGTATTAGGAACCACATCAGGGGAGTGAGACATTTTATTACACCTCAACAGCAAGCTCATTTGCATTTATCCATAGCTGACCCAGAAAATACGTGACAAATATCCCCAAACTGTGAAAAGGATGAAGAATGAGGTTGTTAACCTAATTTACCTATATGAGAACACTTTCAAAAGTCATTTTTCTTTGGGGGGGAGGTAAATTAGGAGTTGGGGATTAACATATACACACTACTACATATAAAATAGTAAATAACAAGGAAACAAGGACCTACCATATAGCACAGGGAATTATACTCTATATCTTGTAATAACCTATAATGGAAAAGAATCTGAAAAAGAATATATACGCGCACACACACACACACATACATATGAATCACTTTGCTGTACACTTGAAAGTAACACAACATTGTAAATTAACCATGCTTCAATTAAAAAAATGAAAGTCATTCCTCTCTTTTAAAAAACTGATTCAGGGAACTTCCCTTGTGGCACAGTGGTTAAGAATCTGCCTGCCCATGCAGGGGACACGGGTTCGAGCCCTGGTCCAGGAGGATCCCACATGCCGCAGAGCAACTAAGCTCGTGCACCACAGCTACTGAGCCTGAGCTCTACAGCCTGAGAGCCACGACTACGGAAGCCCAAGTGCCACAACTACTGAAGCTCACACACCTAGAGCGCACGCTCCGCAACAAGAGAAGCCACCGCACTGAGAAGCCCGCGCACCGCAACGAAGAGGAGACCCCGCTCGCTGCAACTAGAGGAAGCCCGCGCGCAGCAACGAAGACCCAATGCAGCCAAAAATGAATTAATAAATTAATTTTTAAAAAATCATTCATAACAGACATCTCCAAACTCACTGAAAAGTTTAAGAAAATCCCTTGAAAATATGTGAAAGGCACCAGGAAAGCAGACCTGGTCAAACCATAATGGAACTCACACCCTGCTCACAACCTAAACAACACGGGCCACTGTTGCTGCGTGGAGTCTTCACAACTGGCCCATACCAGGTATTCCCTGATATGCCCCTGCACTCAAGACTTTCTTTTTTTTTTTGGGGGGGGGCGGTACACGGGCCTCTCACTGCTGTGGCCTCTCCTGTTGCAGAGCACAGGCTCCGGACGCGCAGGCTCAGCGGCCATGGCTCACGGGCCCAGCCGCTCCGTGGCATGTGGGATCTTCCCGAACAGGGGCACGAACCCGTGTCCCCTACATCGGCAGGCAGACTCTCAGCCACTGAGCCACCAGGGAAGCCCAAGACTTTCAATTTTTAAAGGATTAATACACTGAAGACAGGAAAATCTCTTTATAGAGATGTGCATGTATTTGGATGTACATCCTGCCAAAGCACATATGTTGAAGATCTTGTATATGTTATGCCTATGTACCTACATACACCTTTAGCCTCAGACCCTATGCTAATCCCGACCCCAGACTTGAGCCTCCCTCTGTATGACTTCTTCGCATGGTGATCTATGACGAAGCTAAACATCTGAGGAGTTAAGTTTCAGAATTTCTAAGAATAGAACAATACCAGAGAAATTGGCTTGATCACCAGTCAGGTAAGTTTTATATCAAGTGACCCTATCAACCAAATGGGAGCCCATTTTAGAAAAAGAAAAGGTACTATTATGTACCTAGCTATGCTAGGACAATAGGTTTAAACAAAAGGTTAAGCAGAATTGCTCCAGGCAGAAGCAGAAAGCATGGTTACTCTAGAATACTCCCACCAGATGAAACTTTTTTCCAGGTCTAAGAGGTTATTTCTGCTGTGCTCTAGACGCCAAAACGTGCAGTAAGTCACCTCCTCAGGCAAGCTACAGACATACCTTGTTTTATTGTGCTTTGCCTTACGGCACTTCACAGATTCTGCCTGTTTTTACAGATTGAAGGTTTACGGCAGCCCTGTGTCAAGCAAGTCTATCGGCACCATTTTTCCTACAGCATTTGCTCACTTTGTGTCTCTGTGTCACATTTTGGTCATTCTCACAATATTTCAAACTTTTTCATTATTATATATGTTATGGTGATCTGTAATCAGTGATCTTTGATGTTACTGTGACTCACTGAAGGCTCAGATGATGGTTAACATTTTTTAGCAATAAAGTATTTTTAATTAAGGTATGACATTGTTTATTTAGACGTAATGCTATTGCAGTTAATAGACTACAGTACAGTATAAACATAACTTTTATATGCACTGGGAAACCAAAAAGTTCACGTGACTCACTTTATTCGATATCCACTTTTATTGCAGTGGTCTAGAACCAAACCCACAATGTCTCTGAGGTATGCCTGTATTTGATAATGGCAGAATAATAGGAACAGGGGGAAAAGGAAAGTAAAATATGGCTGAGACTTGAAATATATTGCTCGGCCAATAAACTAATGCAGGAACTGACAGCATTCTTCCTCATCCCTGATTTGAAAAGGGGCACAGTAGCATTAGATGCATAACACTTTCCAGAGTCATTTTTTCAATTCAGTCACAAAAGACAAAACTCCAAGTCTAAAGTAATATTCACACCTTGAATCAAGAGAGAAGGTAAGAACAAGGGATAGGATTCAGAATAACAGGATTAACAAATCTGTGATGTGATCTGTAATTTATGAGATTGATTTATCCTAACATGATATTAAAAAATTAATTGAATTTTAAGAAGTTAGAAATCAGTCTGTACATTTGGAAATAAGATGTTAAGGGAACAGGATGATTTCTTATGTGCAACTGTTTACCCATCTTCTATCCTCTCTAAGCCCGTTCTGCTATACTCTACTCTGTGAAGCTGGGGCTGGAGCTCTGTAATCTACATTTCCAGGACCCCATGCTGGCTGGCTCCCTGTTCATTTCTGCCAAAGGGAAATCCTAGAGAGAGGCTAAAAGATGAAAGGAAGAAAAAAGCGCTTCCTTCCTGTTTTCCTATTTCTGTCAGCATCACTCCAACAGCAACTGGATTTCCAGTTGCAGACATTTGCCCACAGATATGCCTGCAGATGTGTAAGATGACACATATTCAAGGACATTCAGTGCAGAATCATGTGTAAAAGCATAAGACTAGAGACATCCTACATGTCCATCAGAGAGATCCAACTGATTTAACACAAACCAAAAAACTACATAAGACATACAGAAAACAAATATCAAAACGGTAGAAAGCTTTCTTTATCAGCAAGTAGATAAATGTAAATATGTTAAACTCTTCAGGGGCTTCCCTGGTGGCTCAGTTAAGAATCCCCATGCAGGGGACACAGGTTCGAGCCCTGGTCCGGGAAGATCCCACATGCCGTGGAGCAACTAAGTCCATGTGCCACAACTACTGAGCCCATGTGCCACAACTACTGAAGCCCACATGCCTAGAGCCCGTGCTCTGCAACAAGAGAAGCCACCGCAGTGAGAAGCCCGTGCACCGCAACAAAGAGTAGCCCCCGCTCGCCGCAACTAGAGAAAGCCACACACAGCAACAAAGAACCAAAACAGCCAAAAATAAATTAATTAATTTAAAAAAATTCTTCAATTAAAAGGCAAAGATGAACAGAGTGGTCACCAAAACATGATCCAACTATATGTTGTCCACAAGAGACTCTTTTTTTTCCTTCTCTTTTTTCTTTTTTGCTGCCCCACATGGCTTTTGGGATCTTAGTTCCCCAACCAGTGATTGAACCCAGGCCAGGGCAGTGAAAGCACCGAGTCCCAACCACTGGACCACCAGGGAATTCCCATACAAGAGAATCATTTTAGATCCAAATACATGAATAAGTTGAAAGCGAAAGGACAGAAAAAGACATTCCATGCTAACAGTAACCAAAGACAGCTGTAGTATCAGCTATGTTAGTATCAGACAATACAGACGTTAAGAGAAAAAATTGTTACAAGGGACAAAGAAAGACCTTATATAGTGACAAAAGAGTCAATTCATCAAGATGTAACAATTATAAATATATATGCACCTAACAATGGAGCCCCACATATATGAAGGAAAAACTGACAGAGCTGAAGGGAGAAATAGAAAGTTCTACAACAATAGTTGGAGGCATCAATACCCCACTTTCAGTAATGGACAGAACAACTAGACAGAAGGTCAACAAGAAAACAGAAGACTTAACACTGTAAACCAACTAGACCTAACAGACATATATAGAATATTCCATCCAAGAATGGCAGAAAACGCATTCTTCTCAAGTGCATGTGGAGCATTCTCCTGGACAGTCCATATATTAGGCCACGAAACAAATCTCAATAAATTTTAAAAGACTGGAACAATTCCAAGTATCTTCTACAACCACAGTGGAATGAAACTGGAAATCAATAAAGGAAGGAAATCTGGAATTCACAAATACGTTGAAATTAAACAACACACTTAAAAAAAAAAGTGTTGTCAAGAAAAAAATCACCAGGTAAATTAGAAAATACTTTGAGATGAATGAAAATACAACACATCAAAATGTATGAGATGCAGCAAAAGCACTGCAGAGGGAAACTTATAGTTTGAATGCCTACATTGAAAAAGGAGGATCTCAAATTAATAACCTAATCTTCCATCTAAAGGAAGTAGAAAAAGAGCAAATTAAACCCAAAGCAGGCAGAAGGAAATAATAAAGATTAGAGCAGAGATAAGCAAAATAGAGTATAAAACAGTAGAGAGAATCAATAAGACCAAACGTTTGTTCTTTGAAAAGATCAACAAGAGCAACAAACCTTTATCTAGACTGACCATGGAAAAAAGAGAGATGACTCAAATCACTAAAATGAGGAATGAAACTGGGGTCATTCCTACCAATCTTACAGAAATATAAAGGATTATAAGAGAATAGTATGAACAATCGTATGCCAACAAATTAGACAACCTAAGGAAATGAACAAATCCTTAAAAACACATAAACCATCAAAACTGCCCAAGGGGCTTCCCTGGTGGCGCAGTGGTTGAGAGTCCGCCTGCTGATGTAGGGGACGCGGGTTCGTGACCCGGTGCGGGAAGATCCCACATGCCGCGGAGCGGCTGGGCCCGTGAGCCATGGCCGCTGAGCCTGCGCGTCCGGAGCCTGTGCTCCGCAACGGGAGAGGCCACAGCAGTGAGAGGCCCGCGTACCGCAAAAAAAAAAAAAAAAACTGCCCAAGAAGAAACAGTAAGTCTGAATAGAACTAAAACTAGTCAAGAGATTGATTCAGTAATCAAAAAACTTCCAAAAAAGGAAAGCCCCAGGACCTGATGGCTTCACTGGTAAACTCTACCAAACATTTAAAGAAAAATTAACAGCAACCTTTATAAATTCTTCCAAAAATAGAAGAATTTATGGTATTTATTCATTCCGTGAGGCCAGTATCACCCTGATACCAAAGTCAGACAAAGACATCACAGACTAATATCCCTTGTGAATATAGCTGCAAATAATCCTCAATGAAATTCGAGCAAATTAAATACAGCAGTGTATTAAAGGGATTATAACCATATCCAAGTGAGTTTTATCACAGAAATGCAAAGATGGTTCAACAATCAAAAATCAATCCACGGCTTCCCTGGTGGCGCAGTGGTTAAGAATCCGCCTGCCAATGCAGGGGTCATGGGTTCGAGCCCTGGACCGGGAGGATCCCACGTGCCGCAGAGCAGCTAAGCCCGTGCACCACAGCTGCTGAGCCTGCGCTCTAGAGCCCAAGAGCCACAACTACTGAAGCCCGCGCAGCAACGAAGACCTGACACAGCCAATAAATAAATAAAATAAATTAAAAAAAAAATCAATCCATGTAATATATTAAAAGAATAAAATGAAAAAAGCAACATCATCTGAATTGATGCAGAAAAAAAGCATTCGACAAATTCCAATACCCTTTCATGATAAAACAAACAAACAAAAATACTCAATAAACTAGGAACAGAAGGGAACTTGCTCAACTAGGTAAAGGGCATCTATGAAAAACCCACAGCTAACATCATACTTAGTGGTCAAAGACTGAATGGTTTCCCCCTAATAACAGGAATAAGACTAGAATGGCTGCTCTTGTCAGATAAAGGGCATCGGACTGGAAAGGAAGAAGTAAAACTCTCTTTAGAAATGGCATAACCTTATATACAGAAAACTCTAAAGAATCCACATAAAAACTATTAGAGCTAATAAATGAGCTCTGCAAAATTGCAGAAGATAAGATCAGCATTCTAATATCAGTTGTACTTCTATACACCAGCAATGGACATCCAAAAATAAAATTAAGAAGACAATTCCATTCACATTAGCATTAGAAAGAATAGTTAGCAATAAATTTACCCAAAGAAGTGCAAGACCCATACGCTGAAAACTACAATACATTGTTATAAAAATTTTTAAGAGAACTAAATAAATAGAAAAAATCCCATGTTTATGGACTGTAATATTTAATAATGTTAAGATGGCAACAATCCCCAAAATGCATCTACAGATTCAAAGGCATTCCTATCAAAACCTCAGCTGCCTTTTTTACAGAAATGGACAAGCTCATCCTAAAATTCATATGTTGGCTAGGATATGGAGAAATTGGAACGCTCACACACTGCTGGTGGGATGGTAAAATTATGCAATCACTGTGGAAAACAGTTTACCAGTTCCTTAAAATTTAAACATAGAATTGCATATGACCCAGCATTTCTACTCCTAAGTATATACCGAAAAGCACTGAAACACGTGGTCACACAGAAACTTGGACACGAATGTTCACAGAAGCATTATTCATAATAGCCAAAAAACGGAGACAATCCAAATGTCCATCAACCAATGAATAAACAAAATGTACTACATCCATACAATGAAATATTATTCTGCCATAAAAATGAATGAAGTGTTGACATACACTACAACATGACTAAACCTGAAAAACATTATGCCAAGTGAAAGAAGCCAGACACAAAAGGCCACATATTGTATGATTCCATAAAATGCCCAGAATAGGCAAAGTCTTAGCCAAAAAGCAGATTAGTTGTTGTCAGGGCTAGGGTTGGGGGAATGGAGAATGACTGCTTAATGGGTACTGGGTTTCTTTTGGGGGTGATGCTTGGACAACACTGGTAATGTACTAAAAGCCACTGAATCACACACAGTGAATTTTACTTCAATTAAAAAAAAAAGAATGAGGCAACTCTCTCTATACTGATATGGGAAGCTCTCCAAGATGTGGTATTTAGTGAAAAAAGCAAGACTGTGAACAATATGGTCTCCCTTTGAAAAAGGTGGGTAGGGGCAGGGTAGAGGAAGAATATACATATAAGCATTTTTACCTAACATGTCTTTGCAAACATTCACACGAACTTGTTACTGGTGAACTGTCCCTGGGGAAGAGAATTTGAGGGCAGGGGTAGGTGTGGAGGACCTTCCTTTTCAAAGTAAGCCCTCTTGCGCAATTTAAAAGTGCACATTATATATTACCTTTCCCCCAAGAAAACAAATTAACCTTTTTAAAAGAATACAAATTTAAATAAAGGGGTGCTTATATAATGAAAATATGCTTATGGAAAGGTTGTTGATCCATGCTGGGGGTGGAAAACAACTGGGAATGAGATTCTACAAGTGGTTATCTAACAATGACAGATATCGGAATACTTTTTTAGAGTATAATTACACATTTCCCAAATGGAAGATTATATAAACAGCGTGATGCTTACATAAGAAGTTGAAAGGCTGTTTGAGTCTGTGACAGCAAGCCGTCCTTAGGACCCCTGACTCCCTCGGGGCAGGAAACCTGGGCTCCTTTTTCCTCCCACTTAAGATCTCAACCTGGGCTCCTCAGGCACTGACAGGTAAGGGAGCTCTCCATACCGAAAGGAACCTTCCTGAAAAGACCTTTTCTGTAATTCCAGAAGAAAGACAGATTGTACAAAACACCCATGATTATAATTACAGTCCAAAGGCCTATTTTCAACTCTTTCTCTTGATTCTGAAGATCTTCCAGTTGTATCACCTAACCCCCCGAAGTAAATATACTGCCTTAATTCACGGCTAAAGAGTCTCCAGGTACATTGACAGGTGTCAGACAAAAAGAAGTCCTATCGGTGTCCACTACCACCTACAACCTACAATACAACCCAAACAAAGGGCTTGTTTCACCCAGACTCCCTGAGACTCATGACTGTTTCCCATTTCTGTCAGATTACCACCAAATCTTCTCATCTTTAAGTTCATTACAGAGGCTGCTAGTGATTCTGGCTACAACGGCAGAACCTCCTGGAGCAGCTGGGAGTGAGAGCTGGTCCTTCCTGCCCTGCTTCTTTATTTCTAGAGCAGAAAAAAAAAAACAAACCTGGAAGCCCCACGTAGCAGCAGCTTTTGTAGTCTGTGACTTCATTTAAGGAAGTATTCTATGAAACCTCTGAAAAGAAGCTAAATTTAGATTGAAGTCTTTCACCAAGAATGCCAGCCTCTTCAGCTAGGGAACCCACATGCCCAGCAGCATAGCGGGGGGTGGGGGTGGGGGGTTACACAACTTTAAAATACAGAAAAATGTGTCACCATTGAGGGAAGTGAAGCTGGAACTAATCAGCCCAAAGAAGTTTTCTTCTGGTACCACCAACAACTTAATTCTCGATAAAGGAGCAGTGACTACAAAAACTTCTGTAGGGAAAGAAACAGTGAAACAAGGGAGACAGGTTTTCTTTATAAGATTTCTACTAAGAGAGCAAGGAACTACTCTATATATCAGGATGTCTGTCATGATATAATCTGGCATCGAGGTATTGAAATCAATATATTGTCTGAAAACAAGTTCTCTAACACTGAGTCAGACAGGAAGGAAAAACCATCTACTTACTTACCAGTACTACTTTCCCAACACCTTACTCTTCCCAAATGTGTCAATTTAGACCTTGAACTCTAAGATGATAAGAGACACAGCAAAAAACGAAAACAAAAAAAAAAAAGAAAGAAAACAAAACTGGTATGATTTGAGATTAACAATTAACAGGGAGATAATGCTCTTTTCTATGCATTTTTTTTAACCTTGAAGAGTAAGGCTGAGCCATTTAAAAGCTAATCTTCTCCAATGTTCCATTCCCAAAATAAAATTAAAATATTATATATAATTTTAAAATTAACATTTAACAGCCTCATCCTACTTCATGCTCCAAAACTGGTTCTATTCTGCAAGCCATATCTCTAGACAGATTTCGGCAGATACTGTGTAAGAGACAAACAGAGAGTGAGATTTCCTTCGTTCCTTCAGATTTGCATCCTCCTCTTCTCCCCGCCCCCAATCAGCTGGGAAGCAGTCCCAGATTCTTCTCAAGCTTAGTTTGGAAGTAAAGCTCAGCCTTGATAAACACTCAACCCAGGAAATGCTTTGGATCGTAGACCACTTAGAATACTCAGTCTGTCCTTTCCCAAGAGGTCTCTTTTCAAACTCCATTTGATAGGCGGTTTGGCAATTTTATATTTTCACTAAAACCTCCTGGAACATTGCTGAGAGATAAAATCATAGCAGGCTGGAAACTATACAAATGGTGGAGGGAAGCACCACACCCAAGGAAAGCTCCTCGAACTTCAGGGGGAAATTACTGTTCAAAAGAGCTCCCGACAGTACCTACTCCCTGCGGGAAGGAGGGAGGGGAGGGGAAGAAATCCCCACTCTCCGTGCCACTGGGCATGTTTCTTTTACGATACTGTTAGGACACAATGACAACAACTAGAATGACCCGTTTTTTTAGTGTTTTTGAAATGTTAATGTCCTGGTCCCTGCACTACTAAAAAGGCTGACTCGGTCACACTGACATTCACCATACATCTTTTTTTTACAGAATCAGCATTTCACATCATTTCTCTTGTGTCTTTTGGACCACCTCTGGTGTTGTGTTTGGGTGCTGTTCAAAATGTCTCCAAGACCCAACAGTTATCCGTACTGGCAAATTCTCTCCTACACTTGGTTCGTGAGTTCATAGACAGATTACGTGAAACCACAGAACGCTCGATCTCAGAGCGACACCAGCTTCATGACACTGACCAGAATGCCAAGTTCTTTCACAGAGACAGGGTGGTGGGGAGACCTGGGGGCCAAACCAATTAGAAAAACAGCACCGGGTTAGCCTAAACCAAGAATGTGCAAGCTTCTGGAAGTCACCAGAAATTTATTTTTTCCGTGGAATCGTAATAACAGAGTAACATTTCAGTAATATATATGTGATAACTAATAATAAGGCACAGTTGATGCTGCTGTTTAGTAAATAATCAATAGGGGTATAGGCCAAGGAGGAAACGACTAATAAAAAAGAAATCTTAGGTTGGTAAGAGGTGGTGGAAATTTGGGGAGAACAAACATACTCTTTGCTTTTTACATTGTTACTCATCTGTGTCACAATAACGCCAGGGCCATCTCCCCCTCCATATAACAACCCCTGAAGTGATCGCTTTCCGGGAAGGTCAGTGGAAGGTGGGAGTTCCTCATGGAGTGATGTTTAACGAAGGCCTTAATTTGGAGACAAAAAGGAAAAGAACCAGACTCAGAAACAACGTTGACACCAACTTGTAAAGTAAGATGCAAAGTAACAGAGCAATTAGACTTTAGTGCGGTTACTAGATCCTCAGTGAAGCCTTAGGGAGGTAGCCCCTACCACACACTGGGCACCTGGTTACTTCATTTCCTCTTGGCAACAACCTTAGGAGGTGGGTACAGTCTGCAGCTAAAAGATGAAAGGTGTGATTTGCCCAAGGCCACTGGTATGTAGTCGAACTGGCTTGGCTGACTTCTCTGTACTCCACCATCTCCAAAATGGGGACAAGACTCGTACCTCCCTGGTAAGTTTATTGAGAGGAGGAAACAGACCTCATGAAAACTGCTTAGCATAGTGTCCGCCTGGCAAGTAGTAAAAAGCCAGTAATGGACAGATAGCTTGATTATTATTCCCTAGGGTCACCCAGCTCCTGAGCAGCAAAGCTGGAACTGAAACCCAGGTCAGCTGTGCTCCAAAAGCCATACTCTGCGCACGGGGATCTCCCTAGTTCCACGGCACGCAGTTTGCATACCTGACCTCACTTCTATAAGAAAGGCCACAGGACAGAAGGGGCATTCCAAAGAATGACATCCCAACACTGACGCTTTAAAGCCAGCGCTTGGCAGACACGCATTCTAGAATATTTGGGGACAGATTCCAAACTTTGGCAGTGAAGGTTGCCCAGCCACAGCCTATGTGATCCAGAGCAGAGCTATGAGAAGGGAAACAGGACAGGACCTTCCATGGGGTCTGCCCCCTACCAAGGTGCAATTCCCTCCTGTGTGCTTTACGTTTGACCTCCTTTGCCTGCAAAAAGATTTTAAACAGTATCTGACTGTAAATGGAAGGAGGCCCAGTGTCCAAAAAACAAATTTTTTTAAAAACCCACCACACAAACACCTGAATGCCCACAGCATTTCATCAGGATGCCCAACCTCATTTAGTGTATTTTTGTTTGTTTGGCCGCGCCGCGAGGCTTGGGGGAACCGGGGTTTGAACCCCAGCCCCAGCAGTGAAAGCGCCCACTGCCGAGTCCTAACCACTGGACCGCCAGGGAATCCAACATCATTTAGAACTTACAACACTCCACTCCCTTCACAGCCCCTTCGTATCTCCTCTGGCTGGGAAGGTTTTTCTAAGGCTAAGTAGGGAATCTGATGTCAGCTTTGGAACAAGGCAGAGACTGCATAAACAGTATGTATTTCCTTCCTCTGGCCTCTAACCCTTTGGAACGTCCACTATGCTACTTGCCAGACAACCTAGCACATAGTAGTTATTCAATAAACATTGGTTAAAAGAAACTCTGAAGACCATGTAGTCTAAACCTGGCCCCAACGAAGGATCCTTCATCAAGCACCCTAGAAAGACTATCATCCAGCATTTGCATAAACACTGTAACTCAGCACTAACTACTTTGTGAAGGGGCCTCCAAAGAATGAGGCCCCTCTAATTATTCCCTCATTAGACAGTTCTCACTGTTACCAAGTTCCTTCCTAAGCTGCAGCGGCAGTTGGCATCACAACTAATATTCTCTAAGCACTTACCCTGAGCACCCTTCCCAGCACTTTCCACAGCAAGAAAGTGGCAAAGCCAGGACTGGAACCCAGGCCTCCCTCACCTAGGCTCTCAGCCACCACCTAGTCCATTCACTGGATCCCGTGCTGCCCTCTGTGCACAAGAGTCCCTTGTACACAGCAGGCCTCAGAAATTAGAATTTATCAACTCACTTCCTGATCAAACCTCTCTTGACATCTGACCACTGCTACCCAGACCCCACCCGCATCCAGGCTGCCACTGCAGCCTGAGTCCTCCAGGCCCACCCGTCCGGCATCTCTTACTTCAGTCTGACCTTCAAAAAGGCCACTCTCTTGCTCCATTCCACCTGTTTCTGCATGTGCTATTACCGCATGGTCCCTCTCCCCATCCAGATCTTTCCAGAGCCACTTCAAATTGGGCCTCCCCAGCAGCTGCACTTCTCTGGCCCACAAGGAGCTTCCTGTTCAATCTGGCACTTTTCCAATAGAGCTTAACTGTTTCTAGAGAACGTCTCACTTCCCTAGGTACTGTTAGGTTCCTGGCAGAGATGACTATATTTCTGCAATGCCTCTCTCATCCTTAAGCATCATGCTTAACAATGAGTAAAGCTAGTATAGATGGCTTGAGGCTTATCTTCCTTTAGAAGTAATCTGACTAGAAAATCAACATCAAATCCGAATGTGAAAATTATGGGCTTCAATGTTAAATAATCAAGCCTCATTAAAATAATAAAATGCATATTTCTTCTTCATATATTTCAATAGTTACGTATTCCTCAAAAAAAATACTACAGAGATAGATATGCTGCATTTTGTAGTAATACACTGGGGTAAAATGTTTTTCTCTGGTATTTGGTTATTTAAAAAGATGATTCTTTAATTAGAAGCCCTTTTATTCTTTAACAAACTATCAGATACCCTGAACTGGGTTCCTTCAAGTGTTATGCAGGCTACATCCATCAGGAGAGGCTGATATGATGTAGAAACAGAGGTTTAATCCTTGCTATCACTATTTTATTTTATTTTATTTTTTATTATTATTATTATTTTTTGCGGTACGCGGGCCTCTCACTGCTGCGGCCTCTCCCATTGCGGAGCACAGGCTCCGGACACGCAGGCTCAGCGGCCATGGCTCACGGGCCCAGCCGCTCCGCGGCACGTGGGATCTTCCCGGACCGGGGCACGAACCCGTGTCCCCTGCATCGGCAGGCGGACTCTCAACCACTGCGCCACCAGGGAAGCCCCTGCTATCACTATTTTATCCAACATAGTCTGGCTCTGGGGCTCAGGCCAGGGCAGAAGAGGACCCTCTGCTCCACATTATCATTCAGGGACCCAGGCTGATGGAGCATCCCCCCCATATGATACACACACGGTTCAGGGTACTCCACGGTAGAGCTGGAGGTGCTTATGGCCTCAGCCCCCGAGTGAGACAGATCACTGCTTCTCACGGTTCACTAGCCAGAATCAATCACGTGGTGCCACGTAACCTCCAGGCAGCTGGGAAAAGTTGAAGGGCACAAGGACAGTCACTGAGCAGCGCTGTTTCTGCCACAGAGGCAGCTCTGGAGCTCCAAAGGTAGAGCAGTCCCTGATGACGTGAAAGAAGCAAGGTGCACAACAGTGCATATAGTACGCTGTCACCTGTGTTAACAAGAAAGAGAGAGGAAGAGATGGAGAAAAGGGAACAGAAAACCTCTGGAAGAATGCTACTAGAGAAATTAATAATACCATGGTAATAATTGCTGCCTCTCTGGAGGCAAGATGGTTGGCAAGGGGCAGGGAGGAGGAAAAGGCATTTTGAATGGGTACCCTCTTCTATTACATGCATGGGTCATCTATTTTAAAACTCTAACTAAAATCATTTTTAGGCTGTGATTTATACACTTCAAATTAATGGGTTGTTTGGGGATTTTTTCTTTCTGAATCAAGTCCAATCTATTCTAACGTAAGAAACACCAGATCCTTGACTCACACTGCCTGAAATTAAACACCTGGAGTAACACTGACATAATCACACCCTTTAGGAAAGCCTTGCTGAGAGATCTTGCACTGGCTTCTCTCTATTCTAAATATAAACATCACTACTATGTAGGTGATGAGAAAAGTACTGAAGCCGATCAAATGTCTGCTTTTGGAAATAATTTTCCTGTTATTTCAATTTAGGTATCTTTATTTTCTAAAGTAAACCTCCTTTTCTAAAATAAAAGTGTTATTTTTGGTACTGTTATGCTGAATTCTATACAAAATACAGCAAACAAAGTCTCCTGGGTTCCCTGAAAGAGAACAACACTGCTGTTTCAGAACGCATTAAAATATGGACTGTACTGAGATACAGTCTTTGCCAGTCATGATCAACACCCTCAAATAACATTTAAATACTTCATGTGCCAGATGTGCCAGGGGACTGCCTCTAGGGCTGTGACAAGGTAACCCAACAGCACATCTGCTCCACTCACGCAGTTGTCACCAACAAGAGTAGAATCCTGCTGACATTCAGCTGATGAAGTAAGCCATAAATAATGCAATAAGTAAACAGGTTGAGTCTCCGAAAAGACTTCTATCATTCATTTCAATTTTAATATCAAAAACAGGACTTAAAAAAACAAAAAAAAAATAGGCTTGTACTACCCCATTCACAACACTCTAAATACCAGAGAATTTCCAAGAGAAATAGCACTCTATCAAGTTATGTGATATCCTTACGGGTTTTACTTCTAAATTTATGCTAAGCATAGTACATAGCTACTTTTTACTACACCAAGTTGGTGCTTAAATAGTCTGTGACTGTCTCTCAAGTTCTACAATATACTGTCCGCATTTATATTTTAGTGGAAAATCAACTACCACACATTTCTTTCAAACAGCAATATTACTCTCTCTAAACTGAATGTGTTTGGGTGTACCAGAGGCGCTTTCCTAAGTTGGCTTTCTGCCTACAACTTGTGCTTTTCTAGAAGGTAATGTGCACTATCATTTAACCTGCCTTGAGCTTCCAAATAGGTTTATTCAACCAATATTAATGATTCCAAAAATGTATCTCAAATTTCTTTCTAAATCACTGAAGAAAAGCAAATAACCCAAGTTTGCAAAGCCTATGGTGGGTCTTGTAGCATACGCTATTCAACCTACGTAATGAATTAGTAATTATGAAATTGCCAATATTGCAACATGTGAGACCAAATACAATATATGTTTAGGACAAAAACAAAAAGGAAAGGAAACTTTAGATCCCACTGTGTTATGTTTAAACTGAAGACAGATGGCATTAATTTGTGGGTATACAAACAATTTCCAGGACTTTCAAGTCAGAGGCAGCCATAATACCATATATCATTGATTCTAAGACACATTTCTTCATATTTTAACATCTCTGAAATCTTCAAATGAATCATATTGTAGTGTAAATACTGGTGTTTCTTTTTTAGTGGTATATAAAACAATGGTGTGACTTTCAATCAAAGGCATCTTAGAGTCACCAAAATACGACAATGTTAATATTAGCTAACATGTATTGAACACTGACTGTGTACCAGACACTGCATGTGGATTATTTTATTTAATACTCACAATACTCTGATGTGGCTTCAATTATTTTCCCCATTTTTATAGCTGGGGAAACTAAGAGATGAGGTCACTTGTCTAAAGGCACAGGTTGGCTCCAGTCCAGCTCTTAACCACCCGGCCTCACTGACTCCACAGAGGGAAGAGCTTGAGGGTCTGAGAGACCCAACCATTCCTTGGAGCATGGGTTCGAAGCCCAGCCAAGCATCTTCTAAGCACTTTTTTTTTTTAAGGAATATAGGAGTAAAAATACAGAGCTCCAGATATCAAGAACAGACATTAATTATTACTACAAAGCCTTTATTATAAGGGTTGGTAATCACCTTTCTGAGAAAAATTATACTCTTGCATAAAAACCAATTTTTTCTCTTTTTATACATCCTGAATTCAATTTATAATTAACATGTATTTTTCTTCCTTAAAAATATTCTATTAACTCTAGAGAAATGATACAAGAATGTATTCCTATGTTCTGTACCTAAATTTTATTTAAATCAGTATTGAAATAGTCCCAGATAAAACAACACTATACAACAAACCAGAAACATTCTATAATACAAATCGACAATGAAATTTGTTGGGGTAAGTTCACATATAAAGCTACCATTCCTAACACCTGGCAAAAATGTGTGGCACTTCTACAAAAATACATCTTTTAATTCACACTACTACAAAGAGGGCATTCTTTTTTTCAGAAGTTCATTAAATGGTATTGTCTACTTATTTGTTGGTTGCCTTCCTAGCATTTCTTTTCCTGTTCCCTCAAATGTCCTAGTCCTATATGTTGGGTGAGACTAACGCCATTACTGGATTCCAAGATGGACCCTAATTCCCATCATCCTAGCCAGTGGTTGGCTCAGAGATGGACACATGACCCAAATTAGGCCAATCAGACAAGAAGATTCAACTCCAGAACTTCTACTCTAGGCATGAGTTACTGGGGAAGTGTTCTCTTAACATCTCTGCTAGTTAAAGCCAGAAGCAAATAGCCATGGGAGCTGCTGGTAGCCACGTCCTACCTTTGGAACACAAGGGGAAGGGACAGCCAAGAACGGTCTGAGGTCACAGCACTGAGAAATGGGAAAACCAGGTCCTTGCCATGCCACTGGAACTACTTTTGCACTTTGCTGTTAATTTACTGAAGGAAATTCTTTCTATTGAGACAATTTAAGCTAGGTTGTCTGCTACTTACATCTGAAAGCATTCTGTTTTTTAAAACTAATAAAAAATCAGTATCAGGAAGTGTGGTATTGTAAATACAAGACAGAAGTAAAAATGTGAAATTGGCTGAAGAAAGGAGACAGGGTAAAATTCAATGAACACCTCATGAACCCAGCCTGAGCATTTAACTATTTTTGAGAAAAGAAACCATCAGGCTGCGGCCTGTTGTGCCCACCAAGACTACAAGGAACATTAAGGCACTCAATAGGAAAGATGCAAGGTTCCGACTACTCACAGCATTTAGTAAGGATCTTTGAGGAGACAAAACGAAAAGGGGGGAAAATATGCCTTTGCTAAAAGAGGGCCTTTCTGCTTCAAATCGCAATCCAAGGGGACCGAGAGATTTGAAGAGAGAAAACAGGATAAAGAGAGGGAGAGAAGTGGTAGCCTTGGCAAGAGATAAGACTGTTGGGTAGGGTGGGCAAAAGAATCCTGACCCCCAGGCATCCCCCAAACACCCTTGTGAGGTATTCTCAGCCTGAAAATGGGAAACATCATTCGAGATGTTACTGCAAAACATCCCATGGGCAAGGGACAAATTCATGATGTCCCTCCATCCAACCACTTATTTCCAACAGCCCTGAGGGAAAAGCAAAGGAGAAAATGAGGAAACCAAACGTTATGAAGATGGGCCAAATTCTAGACTTGGGAACATTTCAGGCCTTGGTTCAAACCCCTGGAATTGCCCAAAGTCCAGGAGCAGACTAGGTTTTGGGGTGTCATATGGTCACAGACCTCCCAAGCTGAGCTGACAGCAGGCTCTGATTGCCCAGTTCCCAGACACTATCTCACTCTGTGGCCAAAAAGAAGCAGCCCACAAACTCTGCCCCCAAGAGGGGTCTCCTCCAGTGTCCAACTCAGATGTGGCCATGGAACCCAATCTACAAGAAGGTCATTAATTCAAACCAGCGAGTTGTTTGTGAACACCGCTGTGTACCAAGCAACATTCAGTGGGAACACAGACATAAACAAGACGTCTGTAAGCAAGGCCGCGGGCTTCATGGAACTTACATACTAGGAGCAGAGAGAAAATCCGGTCGACTAGACAGCTAGCTGTTATACCAACACCCAACAAAAATATCATGAAGTGATGATTGCTGGTTAGGAAGTAAGGCTGCTGTGACAGTGAGGGAGCTACTTCAATGGGGTGGTCAGGAAAGGCCTTCCTGAGGAGGTGACACTTGGACTGGGAATTGAATGACAAGAAGGACCAACCATGGGAAAAAAACAATCAAGGGAAGAGCATTCGAGCATTTCATTAAGAAAGAAGACAACAACGAGGATGCAGAAGAAGAGGAAGAAAAGAGAAAAATAAAGGAATAATTCATGTGAAATCCCTAAAGCAGGAACAAGCTTGCCATGTTTTATGGCTGGGTGTCTGCAGCCTCGAGAACAAAGGGAGAAACTGACACAGACGAGGCCAGAGAGGCAGCTGGGGCAGGATCACACAGGGAGTTTGATTTTATTCTGAGTAGGAAGCCACTGGAGGACTTTAAAGAAGGGAATGACATGATCTAATTTCTGCTTTGAAAAGAGTTTGAGATGGCAAACAGAGTAGTGATTGCCAGGGGTCCCGGGGATGAGGGAGGGGTGGATGTGCCTTTAAAGGGACAGCACCAAGGACAACACAGCACAGGTCTGCATCTCGATTGTGGTGCTGGTTATACAAATCTGCACATACAATTGGTGAAATCTGACCTGGGGATTGTACCAATGCTGACTGTCAGTTTGTTTTGATATCATACCTTAGGTATGCATGATGTTAAAAATGGGGGAGGCATAGTAAAGGGTACACAGACCTCCCTGTACATTTCTTTGCAACTTCCTATGAATCTACAGTTACTTCAATTAAAAGTTTAAAAATATTTTGCAAATTTGAAAGTTGCTAAGAGAGGAGATCTTAAAAGTTCTCATCAAAAAAATTTTTCTGTAACTGTGTAAGGTGATGGATGTTAACTAGACTTACTGTGGTGATCATTTCACAGTGTCTACAAATATCAAATCATTATATTGTACGCCTGAAATTGATACAGTGTTATATGCCAATTATACCTCAATTTAAGTAAGTAAATAAATAAGAAAGCTAAAAGCATGACTAAATCACATTTAAACAAATCCTAAGATAAAACTCATAATATTTGACTCACAAAATGCAAGTCACTTTATTTGGGGCTTTAGGGAGAACAAATGTGTTTATGATAATAAAAGATTAAATAGAACTCACCTGGCAATTGTGTGAAGCGTGTGCATCTATTTCTTTTTGGACCAAAAATATTGAATTTAGGTCTGTAATATATTAGTCTATATGATTCTCTGTTAATATTATTTTAATACAGTACTAGTTATTTGCAAAGAAAACAGGTCTGAACCTACACAGGAGACCTCAGGAAGGAAACCTGGTATGTAGACAAAATATTACCTACGTATAAATTAGAAATTATTCATAGAAACAAGATTTTAAGGTTTCTGACTAAAAAATTTACCTTTTTCACATTACATCCAAATACAGACCTAGATTTTTTAATATAAACATATATTTGCCAGTGGCTGAGGGTGGCCCTAGCAATCTGAAATTTAACAACTCACAGGTGATTCTGACACACACTAGGGTAGGTCATTCATTCTCAACAGGATAATATTGCCTAGAAGGGTGTGAAAATTGTTTCTTGGGAGAGGAAAAAAACCTTAGCTTATGATGCTTACACCAAAGCTCTACCTTACCTAAAAAAAAAGAAAGAAAAAAGAAAAAAAAAGTTAAAAAGAAAAGATGTCTTAGGCTTCCATTTAAGATATGGATTGGAGAAAAGCGAAAGCAGAAGCAGAAGCAGAATCAAAATGTGATATTATGCTGCACTCACCAAAAGGGTTAAAAGAAAAGAGAAAAGACCAAGATTGGCAATAATACGGAGCAACTGGAACTCTCACACTGCCCGTGGGAATGTAAACTGGTGCAACCACTTTGGAAAACTGTTTGGCAGTTTTGTTAAAGTTGAACATATGCCCACTCCATATGACCCAGCAAATCCGTTCCTAAGTATACCTAACAGAAATGCATATATATTCTCACCAGAAGACGCACACTCAGATGTTTATAGCAGCACTATTCGTAACAGCCAAAACTAGAAATTACCCAATTGCCTGTCAACTGGTAAAGGGATCAATTATATTTAGTTTGACATAATACTCTACCGCGAAAAGGATGAATAATGTACAACCACACAACAATATGGGTGAATTTCACAAATGCAATGTTGAAGAGGTCAGTCACAAAAGAATGCCTACTGTATGGAGCCATTAACGCGAAGTTCAAAAGCAGGCTGTTACAACAGGACAGTGACTATCTTTGGGGGTGGGGGGTAGAAACTGGGAAGGTA
This sequence comes from Aethalodelphis obliquidens, assembly GCF_003676395.1. Lineage (NCBI taxonomy): Eukaryota > Metazoa > Chordata > Mammalia > Artiodactyla > Delphinidae > Aethalodelphis > Aethalodelphis obliquidens. The sequence continues at coordinate 5,745,138 of NW_020837974.1, forward strand.
GCTTGTGGGTATTCCAGACACTGGTAATATTCTACTTCTTCATCTAGATCAGAGTTTCTCCAGCACTACTGACATTTTGGACTGGATAATTCTTTGCTGTGGGGGTCTGTTTGGTGCATTGTAGGATGTTTGGCAGCATTCCTGGCCTTTATCCACTACGTGCTAGTAACACCCACAAAGTAGTAATGAGCAAAAATGTCTCTAGACATTGCCAAAAGTCCCTTGGTGGGCCAAATTACTCCCCAGTTGAGAACCGCTGATCTAAGATATAGTTACACAAGTGTGTTCGGCTTATAAGATATCAACAAACCGTACACTGCCTTTTTCTGTATGTATATGATATTTTAATATACAGAAGCAGGGAGACCGTTTGGAAGACTATTGCAAGCATCCAACGAGAGGTGACGATGCCTGGGACTAGGGCGGTAAAAGTGAAGATGGAGAGTAGTAGAAAGATGCAGGAGATGGTACATGAGGCAGAGCTGACAACTTCTAGAGGACGAGAGAGAAGAAAACCAAGGAAGGCACCGAAGTTTTTGGTCTGAACAGCCGAATGGTTGAAGACATCACAAAGATGGGCCAGACTAGGGTCAGAGCATCTTGGGAATGACTGCAGGGGATGATCAAATTGTGAGTTATCCAGAGGAAGCCAATGTGCTTTTCTTGTACAGGAGAACATAACATGTGCTCTGGACCATAGAGACTATATGTTTCCCATTCTTCACTCTTTCAAATCATAGTCTTCAACTGGGTTTCCTGATCCAGCTCCACCGTAGTACACAATTCAACTTGTCACTGGCCATCCCTCAATTATCAGACCAAGAGAAGCTCCATGTAACCCTGAAAAAGACAACTGGACATCCTCACCAAGGCACCTGGAGCTGAAGCCGGAGGCAGTGAACATAGAAGCAGGAGTGAAGGAGCCACACTGGCCGGGAGGAAGGGCAATGTCAGCCAGTCTCTTTCCGTCTCCACTTGAGGATTTCCCCAAGCAAGGACTTTTATCATAAATTATTTAACATCGTTGAAATAGAGAAATAACTAATACTGCAGCCGGAGGGTTTTGGTTACAAGTAACACTAGAATAAAAAAGGGCAAGCAGCAGCTGTCCAAGCAAGAGTTGATGATGGTGGCAGCTGGAACTAGGATGAGGGCAATGGACATGAAGGGGAGACACATTCCAGAGCAGACACATTCCAGATAAACTGTGGTAACAGAAATGAGAGGACTTGAGGATAAATTAGATACGAAGAATGACAATGAGGCTCGTTTTTTTGTTTGGGCAACTGGGTAGATTTAATGAAGTGGGGATGACTGTTAGAGAGAAAGGTTTCTGGGGAGAGGGGATCAAGAAGACTGTTTTGGACACGTTAAGCTTAGTCTACTAGGCATGTTTGGGGGAGAAGAATAATGTCATGTTTCCAACCTCAAATAACTGTGGAGAAAAAAATGCTACCTTACCGCACCCCCAAAGAAAACTTGCCTAATTTTGTGAGTGTGGATTATCTTCAGTAAAGACTAAGAAGAGTTAAATCCACATCCCATGAGTACATGCAGGCCTTCTGCACATGAGTATTGATTATTGTAAAGCATACGAATTTATTAGAGTTGGATTAAGCGTGCTTCTGAGAATTTTTGTATCGGCCTGTGAAATGATTATCCATTTAGGATGAGAGAAACTATCCTCTCTCTCCTGTAAAATGTGTTTTTAAAGACTAAAACAAATTGCATGCTATTTTTTTAACCTAGAAACAAAAACACATTTAAAAAAACAACAAACCAAAAAAACTTTTTGAGGCTGGCTTGTATCTTACCTCAGGTGAGGAAATGTTCATGAGAACTCTGGAAACTATGAAACACCGTACAATATAAGGCATTTCTACTACTCATACGTACGAACACCAATCAAGCAATCATCAGACCTATGATTTGTAGGTAATATATGTAGAAATACAATACAGTAAAACTAAGATTTTGATCCCAAAGATCTAAGAGAATAAAAAGGCAACAAATTACATGTGGCTATAACTTTGTCTACTTCTACAGAGTCAGATATCAATATTTCTTTTTTAGGCATCACTAAAATTAACAAACAGGTCTTTTTAAAAGTTCAAAATAAACCTATTGATTATAAATACTTGGGAAATATACCAAATTATTATTGCTGGCTTATGCAAGTCAACATTTTTATCCCACTTTAGGGAGGAGGTTATTTTACAAAAACAGGTCAGAGATAACCCCAAGTGACATTCCAAATAAATGATATAAACCAGCACTATTATTCAGAATCAAGACCCCAGTCTTTCAAAAGGCTCTCTATAAAAAGTAGGTCTAAGTAGGATTAGATTCCTGAATCTGGAAAGAATCATTCAGGCTGGAATAAGTTTTTAATATGCTAGAACAAGGGCATTTGTTTTGGGGGAGTATTCTCAGTATCAGAATGAACATATTCTCTGGAAAAATGTCTGTTCAGACCTGCAATGCAATGTATTTTACTCTTTAGTGAGGAAATACATATAAACATGGATATATACCCTTAGATGCTATTTTAGCCCTTTAAAATACATTTGGCACAATTTGCATTTTCAGAACACCTACATTTGAAAACAATTAAATTAGCAATTAATATACTAGTTGCTCTAAGAAACTCTTTTCTTCTTAAGAGTTGTAGATTCTTTTTTTGTTTGTTTTTAACATTTTTAATTGTTGAAAAGCAATACACGCTCAAGGGGTGGGGGGGAGAAAGGGGGCAGGAGGGGAGATGAAATAGTAAAAGGAATACAATAAAACCAAGTCTCTCTCTCTCATCTGGACCCTCAACCCCAGTTTTCCTCCCCAGAGGAAATCACAATCAATATTTCGACAGAATCCTTCCAGGGATATCTATGCAGATAGATCTATAAGTTTCCCTTTTATCTTTATTTTGTTTTATTACTCAAATAGTATGTACAATTTCCACTCTTCTGAATCATGCTTTTCCCCCACTCAATAACACACCTTGGAGAATATTCCATATCAGAACACAAAGCACTATCTTATTCTTTTAAACAGCTACACCTCCCTGGGGATATACCATAATTGATTTAACTAGTTCTCTATTAATGCATATTTGTTTTCAGTCTTTTACAGTTTCAAACAGTGCTACAATGACTTTGCACATAAGCCTTTACATAAGTGTGTGAATATATCTGTAAGAAAAATTCCTAAGGGCAAAATTGTCAGATCAAAGGATGTATACATTAATTATCTGATACCAGACTGCCCTTCTTACTACATTGTACCAATTTATATTCTCAACCAACAGTGTAGAAGTTTCTGCTTTTCCACACCTTTGTCATCATGACATATTTTCAAACTCTAGTCTCTGCCAATCTGCTAGATGACAAACTGTTTCACCCTTAGTTTTTTTGTTTTTTGTTTGTTTGTTTTGGCTGTGTTCGGTCTTCGCTGCTGCGCACGGGCTTTTCTCTAGTTGCGGTGCACGGGCTTCTCATTGCGGTAGCTTCTCTCGTTTTGAAGCACGGACTCTAGGTGCGCGGGCTTTGGTAGTTGTGGTGCACGGGCTCAGTAGTTGTGGCTCGCGGGCTCTAGAGCGTAGACTCAGTAGTTGTGGTGCACGGGCTTAGTTGCTCCGCAGCATATGGGATATTCCCAGACCAGGGCTCGAACCTGTGTCCCCTGCACTGGCAGGTGGATTCTTAACCACTGAGCCACCAGGGAAGTTCCTCACCCTTAGTTTTAATTGGTATTTTGTTTGGAATGAATAGGGCTGAGTGTCTTCACATGCTTGAAATCCATTTTCATTCTTTTCTGTGACTTGTCCGCATCCTTTGCCAAATAGGTTATTGGCCTTTTTCTAATTGATTGTGAAAGCTCTTTATATATTAAACAAGCTTGACTTTCATAATATATAGATTACAAATTGTTTTTCCTTGTCTTTGGCTATCGATTTTTATCCATTTTATTTTTCCATGGAGAAATTTTCTATCCAACTACTAAAGTTTTTTTATGGTTTATAACTTTTTCAGCTGCTTCTTTTGGATTTTAAAAGATATAAAATCATACTGCCTGCAAATAATAGGAATTTTGCTTTCTGATGTCTTTCTCTGGTTCATAACAATTGTAACAGTGTACATCCCTGTTACTCCTGATTTTAATGGGAATGCTTCCAAGGTTTCACAATTAAAAATGATGCTCGGGCTTCCCTGGTGGCGCAGTGGTTGAGAGTCCGCCTGCCGATGCAGGGAACACGGGTTCGTGCCCCGGTCCGGGAAGATCCCACATGCCGCGGAGCAGCTGGGCCCGTGAGCCATGGCCGCTGAGCCTGCGCGTCCGGAGCCTGTGCTCCGCAGCGGGAGAGGCCACAACAGTGAGAG